>NC_039298.1:2320000-2920000 GCF_003368295.1 Carassius auratus | reverse complement strand
TCCCAGTTTCTTTTTTATCCTTCTTAAGATGTGGAAACCACACTGGAACATGGCCACTTGCTTTATATGCTCATATGAAGGATTTAGATCTGGAAGTGCACTTGGACTAGAGGGACGATATGATAAGACAGAGAACTGTGGGGATCTGACTGTTTAAGAGATTGATTTAATGTGCAAAAATCCAACAAGAGAGATTAATCTCGACCCTCGGCTGAGAAGGGGACTTCAAGGAGGAAGCGGGATATAGGTGCATGTCCCGTACCATTCCTCCTCAGTGGGTGTCACCACGATAATCCTCCCTAGTCTACTGGCTTCAAAAGATCAGATGTGAATCTAAAAGAGATGTACTTAAAGTCGCAGACAACTGAGAGGAAGAGTGATCCTCTATGCAGATATATGCACACGGTTAGATTTTCTACATTGCAGTCTGAAATCTCTTTCAAATTAGAGAAATGTCCCCACAGTTTTGCAGGCATTGTCTTTTGTGAATACTGTTGCCATGTCACTTTCAAATCAAGCAGCTTTCTGCTGGTCGGTGGGACGAATCCAAGTGACCAACGTGAATGCATCACAACATGTGCATAGGGTAAAATAGCAAGGAGTCCTATTGAAATTATTGGATTTTGCCCAAACATTGAACTGCTGCAGGCATTTTAAACATTGCACTCTAGAACACTCAGTTCTAAATGGTTAGTTGCGCCATACAGCTGTATAGCTCCTAATATTTGTTGTCGTTAATGACAACATGGTACAAACCTGATTCCAAAAAAGTAAGGCACTATTCAAATTGTGAATAAAAACAGAATTGCAATGATGTGGAAGTTTCAAATTTCACAATTTTATTCAGAATACAACATAGATGACATATCAAATGTTTAAATTGAGAAAATGTATAATTTTAAGGGAAAAATATGTAGATTTTAAATTTCATGGCATCAATACATCTCAAAAAAGTTGGGACAAGACCATGTTTACCACTGTGTGACATCCCCTCTTCTTTTTATTACAGTCTGCAAACGTCTGGGGACTGAGGACACAAGTTGCTCAAGTTTAGGAATAGGAATGTTGTCCCATTCTTGTCTAAAACCGGCTTCTAGTTGCTCAACTGTCTTAGGTC
The DNA here is from genome assembly GCF_003368295.1 of Carassius auratus. Lineage (NCBI taxonomy): Eukaryota > Metazoa > Chordata > Actinopteri > Cypriniformes > Cyprinidae > Carassius > Carassius auratus. Next base: position 2,918,883 of record NC_039298.1, on the reverse strand, counting down.
TTCTTTGTCACATCTTCCTCTTTATGTTTTCTATGGGTGAAAGATCTGGACTGCAGGCTGGTCATTTCAGTGCATGGATCATTCTTCTACGCAGCCATGATGTTGTAATTGATGCAGTATGTGGTCTGGCATTGTCATGTTGGAAAATGCAAGGTCTTCTCTGAAAAAGATTATGTCCGGATGTTATGTACAGTATTGTTCAAAATAATAGCAGTACAATGTGACTAACCAGAATAATCAAGGTTTTTTGTATATTTTTTTATTGCTACGTGGCAAACAAGTTACCAGTAGGTTCAGTAGATTCTCAGAAAACAAATGAGACCCAGCATTCATGATATGCACGCTCTTAAGGCTGTGCAATTGGGCAATTAGTTGAATTAGTTGAAAGGGATGTGTTCAAAAAAATAGCAGTGTGGCATTCAATCACTGAGGTCATCAATTTTGTGAAGAAACAGGTGTGAATCAGGTGGCCCCTATTTAAGGATGAAGCCAACACTTGTTGAACATGCATTTGAAAGCTGAGGAAAATGGGTCGTTCAAGACATTGTTCAGAAAAACAGCGTACTTTGATTAAAAAGTTGATTAGAGAGGGGAAAACCTATAAAGAGGTGCAAAAAATGATAGGCTGTTCAGCTAAAATGATCTCCAATGCCTTAAAATGGAGAGCAAAACCAGAGAGACGTGGAAGAAAACGGAAGACAACCATCAAAATGGATAGAAGAATAACCAGAATGGCAAAGGCTCAGTCAATGATCACCTCCAGGATGATCAAAGACAGTCTGGAGTTACCTGTAAGTACTGTGACAGTTAGAAGACGTCTGTGTGAAGCTAATCTATTTTCAAGAATCCCCCGCAAAGTCCCTCTGTTAAAAAAAAGGCATGTGCAGAAGAGGTTACAATTTGCCAAAGAACACATCAACTGGCCTAAAGAGAAATGGAGGAACATTTTGTGGACTGATGAGAGTAAAATTGTTCTTTTTGGGTCCAAGGGCCACAGGCAGTTTGTGAGACGACCCCCAAACTCTGAATTCAAGCCACAGTACACAGTGAAGACAGTGAAGCATGGAGGTGCAAGCATCATGATATGGGCATGTTTCTCCTACTATGGTGTTGGGCCTATTTATCGCATACCAGGGATCATGGATCAGTTTGCATATGTTAAAATACTTGAAGAGGTCATGTTGCCCTATGCTGAAGAGGACATGCCCTTGAAATGGTTGTTTCAACAAGACAATGACCCAAAACACACTAGTAAACGGGCAAAGTCTTGGTTCCGAACCAACAAAATTAATGTTACGGAGTGGCCAGCCCAATCTCCAGACCTTAATCCAATTGAGAACTTGTGGGGTGATATCAAAAATGCTGTTTCTGAAGCAAAACCAAGAAATGTGAATGAATTGTGGAATGTTGTTAAAGAATCATGGAGTGGAATAACAGCTGAGAGGTGCCACAAGTTGTTTGACTCCATGCCACACAGATGTCAAGCAGTTTTAAAAAACTGTGGTCATACAACTAAATATTAGTTTAGTGATTCACAGGATTGCTAAATCCCAGAAAAAAAAAATGTTTGTACAAAATAGTTTTCAGTTTGTACAGTCAAAGGTAGACACTGCTATTTTTTTGAACACACCCCTTTCAACTAATTGCCCAATTGCACAGCCTTAAGAGCGTGCATATCATGAATGCTGGGTCTTGTTTGTTTTCTGACAATCTACTGAACCTACTGGTAACTTGTTTGCCACGTAGCAATAAAAAATATACTAAAAACCTTGATTATTCTGGTTAGTCACATTGTACTGCTATTATTTTGAACAATACTGTATATGTTGTTCTAGAACTTGGATATACCTTTCGGCATTGATGGTGCCTTTCCAGATATGAAAGCTGCCCATGCCACACGCTCTCCCATACCATCAGAGATGCAGGCTTCTGAACTGAGCGCTGATAACAACTTGGGTTGTCCTTGTCCTCTTTAGTCCGGATGACATAGCGTCCCAGTTTTACAAAAAGAACTTCAAATTTTGATTCGTCTGACCACAGAACAGTTTTCCACTTTGCCACAGTCCATTTTAAATGAGCCTTGACCCAGAGAAAATGCCTGCGCTTCTGGATCATGTTTAGATATGTCTTCTATTTTGACCTATAGAGTTTTAGCCGGCAACTGTGAATGGCACGGTGGATTGTGTTCACCAACAATGTTTTCTGGAAGTATTCCTGAGCCCATGTTGTGATTTTCATTACAGTATCATTCCTGTATGTGATGCAGTGCAGTTTAAGGGCCGAAGATCACGAGCATCCAGTATGGTTTTCCGCCTTGACCCTTACGCACAGAGATTGTTCCAGATTCTCTGAATCTTTGGATGATATTATGCACTGCAGATGATGATAACTTCAAACTCTTTGCAATTTATCTCTGAAGAACTCCTTTCTGATATTGCTCCACTATTTTTCGCCGCAGCATTGGGGGAATTGGTGATCCTCTGCCCATCTTGACTTCTGAGAGACACTGCCACTCTGAGAGGTTCGGTTTATATCCAATCATGTTGCCAATTGACCTAATAAGTTTCAAATTGGTCCTCCAGCTGTTCCTTATATTTACATTTAACTCTTCTGGCCTTTTATTGCTATCTGTCCCAACTTTTTTGGAATTTGTAGCTCTCATGAAATCCAAAATGGGACAAAATTTGGCATGACATTTCAAAATGTCTCACTTTCAACATTTGATATGTTATCTATATTCTATTGTGAATAAAATATAAGTTTATGAGATTTGTAAATTATTACATAACTTTTTTTCTCACAATTTGTAGAGTGTCCCAACTCTTTTTGGAATTGGGTTTGTATATCAGACCACAACAGATGCTCTGATGATATCCATTTTCACCAAATTAACCCACTGACATGTACATTTGAACACTCAAAGTGAATGACAGACAGAGTGCACCATAAGGTGCTAACTTAAGTGGGAGAAAGTGCATGGTACATTTTTTTAGAAGCAGCTTTCTGTTGGTTGATGGGTCGAAATACATGTGAACAACTCATTGCAAAATTTGCATGGGGAAATCTTTTGATCCAATCATGTGGATTCCTATTCAGATGACTGGATTTTACCCATGAAAATTTGCAGAACAACAGTAAATTTGACTGCACCTTTACTTATTTGGATAGTCACTACTACTGCGTTATAACAGGCATTATTACATAGCACTTGATCATACTTGATCATCTTTTAAAAGGATCAGTTGATCATAATTCTAAAATTGGTCATTTGCACCATTCATCTAAATATTTCTCAATATTCACAGCTAATCATCAATGGCAACTTGGTATATCAGAACCTAAAAGATGCCATGATATTACCAGTTTCACTAGCTTCCACCAAAATATGCTACTAGGTTTACAATGCAGATGTTGTCTCACAACATGTTGGCAACATTATTACATCTTATGAGGCAGCAGAAGAAGCATATTAAGCTGGAATGCGTGACTTTATTCCATGCTGTCGTCTATCTGCCGTTTCCTCAAAACTCAGAGGTGTGTAGACCAGCAGAAATGGCATCTGAAGAGTATTTCAAGCCACATTTGAACGTAGCTTGAAATCATATTTTATGTGTATCTTATTATTATTGATTTATGTATTTTTGTTGATAAATATGATCATATATGTATATTCCAAAAGTATGTGCACAAAATCGGATTTAGCACGGCTAAGGTGGCTGACTGACTAATGTGCGCCTTAAGATGCAGTCAAATTAGTGACAATTCTGTGAAATTAAGTGGGAAATAAAAATTCAACAATGTAGCAGTGTATGTGTGTGTATTTGGTTTAATGGCTCCAACTTTTTAAGGTTACTATCATCCCCTCCCTAGGCATTCACATCTGCATATTTACTTACAGTATGTTTCTGGCCGTGGAAAGCAAAGACAGGAAAATACATGCAAACGAATATTACAGACTGTTGGAGGCTTGATAAGTGTGTCGTGAGCGGTGCTGGCAGCGGTGTGTGTGTGTGTGACCTTACGAGTGCATCCTGACGGCGGTGTGTATGACATGAAGGCACGGGGCCAGTGGGGTGTCAGCAGGTGTTGTGCAGAGTTCTGCCTGGCTGCGTCAGACACTGAGTGAGTGAACAGGAGATGACAGGCCCTCGCCGGCCCCTTCACTCAACCTGTCACGCGAGGTCACCTGCAGCCCCGGGCACTCATCACTCATTCACACATATAGTTACAGAGATTCACAGAGATTCAAGATCTCAGAGATATCATAAGAGGACTCTTAGAATATTAAAGGGTAATTTTAAGCTATAGTGTCTGTGCGTATGTGTGAAATACTGTCGATTACCACAGAGTAATTTAAACGGCAGTTGTGCAGCTCTGCGAGTGAACATTTAATAGGTTCAGCTTGTCAACACACTGTTTCAGAAGTATAACAAGCTGTCCGCCAGAAACAACGTGCATGATATCTGATTTTACTCACCTTAGACTGTTGAGTGTTGTTGGCATTGTGCCCGGGGCCTGTAAAGAGGGGCCAGTTCTCTGTGGTGGGAGTTTTCAAACATTCTGATGCCATAGGTCCCAAATATTTTATGATTGCTTGAAGAAGAAGACAAAAATATACAGGCTGCTAATATTTTTATGTGCAATGTCCCATTTATACACTGTTAAATTTAGGGCTGTCAAATCTATTAATTAAATAAAAAAGAAAAAAAATTTGTTTGCATAATATGTGTGTGTGTGTGTACTGTGTATATTTATATGCATATGTATATAAATACACATGTGTGCATGTGTGTGTGTGTATGTGTAAATATTTATTAAATACATACATGTATGTGTGTATTTATATATACATATAGATATACACAGCACACCCATTTATATTTTGCAAACAAAGACTTTAATTGTGGATGCAAATAATCGTGATTAATTGTTTTGACAGTCCTAGTTAAGAATTATATCTTGTTCAACTTTGAAAAAAAAAAAAAACATAATAATAATAATAATAATAATAATAATAATAATAATAATAGTAATAATAAATAAATAAATAACCCTAATATAATAAATAAATAAATAAATAAATCTAACCCTAACTTGAGTTCAATTGCTGTCTTAAAGTTTTGTATTAAATTAACTTAAATTATATTTAAGAGGTCTTTACTACTTTAGGTTTATATATATACAGTACAGACCAAAAGTTTGGACACACCTTCTCATTCAAAGAGTTTTCTTTATTTCCATGACTATGAAAATTGTAGATTCACACTGAAGGCATCAAATCTATGAATTAACACATGTGTAATTATATATGGAATTATATTCATAACAAAAAAGTGTGAAACAACTGAAAATATGTCATATTGTAGGTTCTTCAAAGTAGCCACCTTTTGCTTTGATTACTGCTTTGCACACTCTTGGCGTTCTCTTGATGAGCTTCAAGAGGTAGTCACCTGAAATGGTCTTCCAACAGTCTTGAAGGAGTTCCCCGAGAGATGCTTAGCACTTGTTGGCCCTTTTGCCTTCTGTCTGCAGTCCAGCTCACCCCTAAACCATCTCGATTGGGTTCAGGTCCGGTGACTGTGGAGGCCAGGTCATCTGGCGCAGCACCCCATCACTCTCATTCTTGATCAAATAGCCCTCGATGCCTTCAGTGTGACTCTACAATTTTCATAGTCATCAAAATAAAGAAAACTCTTTGAATGAAAAGGTGTGTCCAAACTTTTGGTCTGTACTGTATATAAAATCAAAATGTTGACATGACTTGCTGATCACATAATTTTTACAGTGTACTGTGTGAGAAAAATAGGGCTTTAAAGCTGCCCTGTTGCAGGACACAATATTTCCACCTGTGCTAAAAGCACGCTCTGAGGGTGAGCTGGTTGCAGGAATACACAGGTGATGTTTTTCCAGGAGGCCCACTCTGTGGTGTGCTGGTGAATTGATCTTCCACCGTGCCAGGGGGTTGGTCTCGCTCTAGCTGTTTAGCTCAGCCTCAGTAGCCTGCTGTTTTGTGAGATCAGATGTTGCAGCAGACTCAGTGTAGGACTTAGCTAGAAAAAGCTGTCCAGTGTCGTCGTCTTCTCACAGTTTGGCGGGTGTAGCAGCACCATCACCTTTGCCTCCTCCCAGTGCAGTGGATGAATGCAGGAGTAGCTTGCGATGCGCTCTGACATTCATCCAACATCTGAACCCACGGCTCTGGATTTCACAGCCTCAACCTTGTCATCTTTGATGTAGCAAGTCTTGAGACGAGGATCAACAAGGGATGCTATGTTCAGAAGGTCATCAGTGCCAGCGTTGTCATATTTCTCATTCAGATAGCTGACGACAGAAGTCTTGATGGTCTTGGTGAGCTCTGAGTCACCAGCGACAGGTTTCGAGACCTCCTCACTGAGAGATGCAGTACAGGTTTCAGGTACGACACACTCACATATACTTCATCAGAAAGGACATCAGTGAAGTCAGCCAGTGGGTTTAGAGCCTTTCAAGCAGACTCCAGGGAATCAATGTCCTGCCATGAGCGAGCCAAGTGCCTTTTTTTTTTTATCAGCTGATAAAACTTTTGCAATGGCCTTCTCCTGCTCTAGCACTCGTGCGATCATTGCACGGCGAGACCCCACCTGGCGGGTGATTCTGTGATCAACTTGAGCTCTTCTTGAGTGACCGCTAGTTCTCGTTTCTTTTTCCATGAGAAGGAAAAAGAGCACTGACCACTTTTTTGTACACACCCATGGCTCTTTGGATTCTCTGGTCTCTCATACTCCCCTCTGATGATGAAGAAAACAGTATATAGACACAAGTTTAGAAACTTTACAAGGCAAAGATGATTATAAAATTGCTTCTGTTCGCGATGATAAAAAGTATTTTATGATGATAAATTACAGTGTTATGCCATTTTCAATCAGCATAATGAGAAACTACATTTAGACCACACACACTAGGGCTGTCTTTTTATCCCACAATTCTGAGTTAAATAAAGGCTAGTTAACAAAGTTTTATTTTTTTATGTTAGATGCTTATTAATTACCAATGGCTAGATGAAGCCGGTGACCGAAACATATCCTTGATCTTTTTAGAAAACCTTTTATAAGGGGTAATGGCCACAAAGGACGACGAGATCGATTTCTGCTTTGGTCCAGCCCCGCTGCTTTCCCTACTTGTTGACGGAGCAGCATCGGCCCGCATTTCCATGCTTTCAGTGTGGTCACTGAGATTATACTTTTTTTAGGTGATGGAATAAATTGGTTGTGTTGTGTTTATAGACCGTTTACCGACAATTTTAGTTTCCTTGTCATCGCTGCTTCCACTAATTTTTTTGTCGTTCCTGTGTCGAGTTTGCTTTACAAAATGCAGTAGGAACTGGATTTTGTTCTTGATGTGCACATTAACAGCTGCATGCTGATTGGCTGTTGCAGCATATTTCTGCTGTGTGATTGGCTCTTAGATTAATCCATATCAAGTAAAAATGTCCAGAGCTTGTCATCTTTATCTACATAAATTTTATTGTGATTCAATATGATATTGTTTATCAGCGCAGCCCTATTCTAAAAAGAGCTTATATTGAAGCTAATCTGCTAAACGACAGGTTGAAATGTGTCATTCTATCATGAAATAGTGTGGCTAAAACCCGCCTTCACAGAAGAAGATCAATACCTGCTTCTACATCACTGTCTGTTTAGCCCCGCCCTCCGATTCTACATCACTGCCTGTTTAGCCTCGCCCTCCGATTCTACATCACTGCCTGTTTAGCCTCGCCCTCCGATTCTACATCACTGCCTGTTTAGCCTCGCCCTCCGATTCTACATCACTGCCTGTTTAGCCCCGCCCTCCGATTCTACATCACTGCCTGTTTAGCCTCGCCCTCCGATTCTACATCACTGCCTGTTTAGCCTCGCCCTCCGATTCTACATCACTGCCTGTTTAGCCCCGCCCTCCGATTCTACATCACTGTCTGTTTAGCTCCTGCCACAGATTCTACATCACTGCCTGTTTAGCTCCACCCACCGATTCTACATCACTGCCTGTTTAGCCCCGCCCTCCAATTCTACATCACTACATGGTTTGCCCCGCCCTCCGATTCTACATCACTGCCTGTTTAGCCCCGCCCTCCGATTCTATATCACTGCCTGTTTAGCTCCGCCCACCGATTCTACATCACTGTCTGTTTAGCTCCGCCCACCGATTCTACATCACTGCCTGTTTAGCTCCGCCCTCCGATTCTACATCACTGCATGTTTAGCTCCGCCCTCCGATTCTACATCACTGCATGTTTAGCTCCGCCTTCCGATTCTACATCACTGCCTGTTTATTTTTAATGAAGATCCAGATCCTGACGCAAGTCAGTAAGAACTCGGTCCTTTGCTCACTTAATTTCAGCTTGGATTCATTAACAAGCAAGGCACAATCCGACGCAGGATTTTCAGAAAGATTGAAACTAAAAGATGATGCTGTGCAACTGGATCTGACAGTAATGTCACACCACACAAGTGTGAGTTACTGGTTTTGTTACGTGCTCAGTATTGCTCTGTATGGACAGACCGTTTGATATGAACTGAGTAATTATGCATCCATCAATGAAGGATGTAGCTTTCAAACATACACAACTGTAATCATAGCTGTGTGGGCGGTTACAAACAGAGCGTACAGATGAGGGGTCAAAACAGGCCAGAAAATAGCCACTTACTTCTGTATTATGATCTTTTTGTTTTTTGTTTTTTAATGTAAAAATCTTAATAACATTAAGTTAACATTAAGTAAATAATATAAGTTGACATCAGAGAACAGTACATACTAACAATAATGATAATGGCAGTTCATAGCCCCAGTCTTCGGTAGATATGTAATTTGCAGATATGTACAGTATAGATTTCTTCTTTTTATCTGTATTTCTCCACCTGTTGTAGCAGAGACCGAGCTGGAGCAGACTCAGCTTTAACATCAGTGTTGCTGCCAATCTGTTCTGTTTTATTCTCAGAAGATGGTGGTCATGGGTTAACAGCGAGAATCGAAAGAATAAAAAATGAAGAGAAAGGGGAAAAAAAATGAAAATCCCAGCCTGATTTATATAGAGAGGGAAGAAACAGAGGGGAGTTCACAGGGTCGTATATCATTAAGCAATTGAGAAAGTTAATTAGCCAGCTCTGATAATTATTGCCATGGCAACCTGAGTTAACTCATGCACATTTGATTAATGAGGTGCCATTTATCCGCGCGCCAGTGAGACAGTGGCGTCATAGAGACCCCTGGCAGGACACAGAGACACCCTCCCGAAACAACGAGCGGCCGCTGCTGAGTCCCAGAGAATCGCGGTCTCCCTGCATATATCGCTGAACCAAACGCTAATTAGACGTTACCTAGAAATGTTTGCATAGAAACATGTTTTTTCTTCTTCTTCATATTGAAATATGATTTGAATTGATGGATTCATCTGGTCAACATCTATAAAAGGTCTTTCCACATGCAGTTCGTTCCCACATCTTGGCACATGCCCACAGAGAAGCCCAAAGAGACAGCTGTCACACACTACCCTCTAGTGGACGAACATCACACACACACACACACACACACACACACACACACACACACACACACACACACACACACACTCTCTCTCTCTCTCTCTCTCTCTCTCTCTTTTATGGATTTCAGCTGTTCACACTCATAAATGTCATCCTGAAGAGTGTTGGGTCATTCAAAACGAAATGTCTCAATCATTGCAGGAAAGTTACAAGATACCTTAAATTATGGTTAAAGTGCTATCACGATTTCTAAATGATTTAGTTTATGGTTTTCAATCTTTTTAAACACATTGCTCCAACTTTTCCAAACTTTTCTCAAACTCCAATTTTTTTTATTTTTTTTTATATGGAATTAGTTTTAAAACGTTCATTTGGTTTTATTTGAACTTAAGATACGTAATACGAAAACGTCTTTTTAAAAACAACCTTACATTAAAGTACAGTTGACAATTCTGTTGTGGTTTTGTCCAGGGAATACGCTCTCAAAGCTAAATCTGTGTATTAAACACTCGTTGCTGTGTTTGCTGCACAGTGTTACCTGCTGAAAACAACCAGCTGGTATGTTTAACCAGAGTGAGAACACATTTCCCCAAACCACCCACTCAGATCTGCTGAATACACGCCAAGCTTTCTGTCTGTAGCTGTACATCTCCACAAGAACATATCAGATTTAGCATGAAAAAAGAAAAATGAATACCATTACACTTCAGGTAACACTTCACAATAAGAGTTCATCTAGTTACCTACATCAGTTAATCTGAAATAACAAAGAAAAACACTTACACAGCATATTATCTATCTTAGTTAAGTTCAAATATGCTAACGGCGCCTTTCTGTAAAGTGTTACCAAGATTAATTTCATTATGACATTATTTTATTAACAATATTTTTACACATTCACACTAATGAAAATTAAAAAGTGTTTTTACATCATGCCAGTTTTTGTTGTACTCCTTTTATTACCATTATTATTATAATTTTATTCAATGATATACAATTAAATAATAATAATAATCTCTAAATCGATTTCCATTCCATTAATGTGTAATCTTGTCATGAAAATAATGTTATAATGCAAAAAAAAAGGCTCCATTACTTATGCAAAATCTCATTTCAGTTTGATTTTATGGTGAAATATAAACCGAATATTTCTTTGTGATATTCACTCTCGCCGAATCACAGATTAAAGTGTCAACTTCAGATGCTGCAGCTTCTCAAACGGCAAAGTCTCAGCATGTAACAGTAAGTGTTAAGTATTTGAAGTACGCGTCCAAAATCTTGATTACGTTTGACGTAAATATGTCGTTTGGAACCAATAACTTCAAATGAACTACCAAACATATCTGTCATAGTTTGGCCGTGTTGTTTAAGTAAATCAGCAGAGAGGGGGTGGGCTTTTTGCCAGGCCACGCCTCCTTGGCTTTCATCCAATCCGATTCTCTTCTTCTGTTTTACAGTAATTCAAAAAAATCAAATGTGTTTTTTCTGTTGCTGTCCTTGGTGGCATGAAAAGCAAGTCAGAGTCCTAAAGACATCTAAGCTCCTTTACATCAGGAGTCAGATATGAGGAGTCAGACTACGAGGAAGCTTTTTAGAAGCCATTACTCCGGCGTTAAACAGTTTCCTGTTTGCGAGCCATACAACAAACAACTTAAATTGTGTTGAGAGACAGGCTGTTCTCAAATCCAACAAAATCAATGGTGACGTGCTAAAACAAGCAAACAGAGCAGCAGAAAAGAGCAGGTCAATGATCGTACCTTAACAGGAAACAAGAGCCGTCTGCTCCATGTTTCTGAAGCGTTTCAGCATCATTACTCAGTCTTCAGAATTCATTCTAATACACATATTTGCTGTGCTGCTTTATATTTTTGTGAAACTGTGAACAAACAACATCTACTCTATATATATATATAAAGTTTGGGCACCCTTTGCAGAATCTGTGAAAATGCGAGTAATTTTCAAAAAATAAGAGAGATCATACTAAATGTTATATTTTATTTATGGGGGTTATTTTAATAATTTCAGCATTTCTTTTTTTTTTTTTTTTTGTCTTGTGGACTAAATGTTAATATCTTTTATGTACAATATCTTACTCAGGACAGTACTAAATAAAATATAACATGCATTTAGTATGATCTCTCTTATTTTTTGAAAATTACTCATATTTTCACAGATTCTGCAAAGGGTGCCCAAACTTTCGAGCCCCACTGAACATTTATATACTGTATATACACACACACATATAGATTATTTATTTCTATAACTTACACAAGCCTAGGAAGTAACAATTACAATTAGTTATGAAATATTTCTTGGTCTTCCCATGCTCAAGGGAACCGTGTTCATTTTCCAACACTTGCTGTCTCAGAATATATATATTAACATGAAGGGGAAACAAATGCACCAGCTCAAAATTCATGGATCATAACAATAATTTCAATTACTGCTCATTTAACAGTCTTACCTCTATTCATTTGTCTCCTTTAACCACATCCAGATGGAGTCCAGGTGTTATTAAAATAACATTCAATGTGACAAAATTCATTCAAATCTCCAGTCTCCTAAACCTTTCAGATTTATAGTTTAATTTCTATACATACTCTACGCTCAAACACACATATATTTTATTTTTTCTTTGTATTTTAGTTTTATCCATGCATTCATGATCTATTCATCCGCTCCAAACACACGCATGCAAGACATACTTTTTTATTTTATTTTTTAATTTGCAATAACATTGTCCTTTATTTTCCATGTCACCATAACAGGCAGTCAAAGACATGCATTTTGCCCAGTCGCAGGGAACTCTGGGTAATTACCGGACGCTGCTGAGGATTGTAGGATTTGTAGTTCTTTCGTTTGACAACTGATGAGGAGTTACATGCACGGGTTACCGATTCAGCTTTTGTTGTTTAAAAATAATAATAATGTTCTATATAATACCAATATCATACGTTTATACATGTTGTGACTGTATTATTATCTGTAAGGTTTTAGTAAAGAAACTTTTGACTCTCTAAACAACCCTTAAAACAGCCGTTTCAGTCTTGATCCTTCCCTCAGGATCTGGATCTGCTGCAGATTTGCAGTTACACATATTCTCACTGAGAATTTTTACAGTGGCATCAGTTACAAAATTATCATTTATTTAGAAATGTTTATAACTGTAATTAATCCTAGCACAATTAGGTTATTGTGTGTGCTCAGAGGACAGGGACAGAGAATTAGAAAAACTAAATAAAAATATAAAACCTTTTAAGATTTTAACCCTTTAAGAGTTACCAAATGGCAAATTTGACAAATTTACAATTAAAATAATTAATATCAACAATTCACACAATATAAGAAGAAAAAGATCAGCTGTGATCGTGTATTTTAAAGACTCCAGTGATAAAACATGTTCAGTTGATAGAGCATAATACTGTTTTTACTGTGTTTATGGCTCTATATAGAAACTTATATTTATTTTTATAAACTGAATTTGAACTATTCAAGGCTTAAAGCTAATGGACAACCTTCCACTTTATAAACACTTTTGTCTCATTAAAACATAATCTTGGCCAACACAGAGACTTTTCAATAAATAAATACTTCAATAAAACATGATTCAACTCCAACAATAAATTACACATTCACTTAGAAGTTCTCCTTAAGCGTCTCTCAAAATACTTTACAATAACACAAAGTGTCAGTAGTTGATCGTGAATCAGGTGGAAGGCTGTCGGATGCTTGGGCGGGAATCTGTGAGCACGGCACTGTAGGAAATATTTCCTACTGCTTCTCTGAAACCAGACACGTTAAATAAGAGCTTCACCCTTCATTATCAGTATATCATCACGAGCGGACACTGAAGCAGCACAGAGAGGCATGCGACACACAAAACACTCAGGAAGTCTGTGCATTTCAGGAAGTTCAGGAGAGCAAACACACTGGCTCAGAGAAACTATTGTTTTGGGTCGTTGTTTATTCGTCAGGAAGGGAAACTCAAGGCAAGTTAAAGTAGATACACATCTATAAAACACATTTGGGTTGTTCGTTTTAACTCTTCACTGCAAGACAAAGCTTTTAAAAAACGTGACCCATATCAGATAATCATCTTAAACTGACCGGTGTGTGAAACACCTTCCCGCTTTTCTCGATTCATGATATCATATTCTGTTATTTTATGAAACTACACAACCGTTTATAAGTGTGCCGTCAGGTATTATTTATGTATTTATGTTTCAGCAAAGACGCCTTCAATTGAACAAAAGTGAAACTGAAGACTTTTAAATCCAAATCAAATAATAGTTGTTGTTATGAAAGAAAGATCCCTGAGAAGACGAAAAAAAAAAAAAAAAAAAGATTATCATATTACTATACATTTCTGACGGATAGTATTTTTTTAAAGAAAAAATAAATAAATAAATAAACTTTTGAGAGGAAATGTTTATGAAAACTTCATTAATCAACAAATTTGAACTTCTGCTATGACTGTTCAAAGCAAGTGTCACAACATCAAAAACAATATGGACACTAAAGTCTGAATGTCTTCGTTACATATTTATTATACACACACAAAAATACATACACACACACACATGCACACACACACACACATGCACACACACACACACATACACACACACACACACACACACACACACACACACACATATATATATATATATATATATATATATATATATATAGTATGCTGTCCCGGTCATCGGCTGGCGTGCCCTGGACGGCCACCAGAGGGCACCCCTGGGTCTGTTTGGGAGCACATGGCTTGTCGATGTTTTGCTGGTACTGTGTGATCTCTGGCGTTTGTTAACCCCACCCTGTTATCGGTTTATTGGTTCAGTTGTCCCACCTGTTGTCCCTCATTACCTGCCCTATTTTTACCCCTTGTGTTTCCAGACCTGTGTTGGTTCGTTGTCAGTGTTCCTGAAGTTATTTTCGTTCTAACCTGGCTGTCTTGCATTTGGGTTCTGTCTGCATCCTGTGAGATATATATATATATATATATATATATATATATATATATATATATATATATATATATATATATATATATATATATTAGGGCTGGGCATCGATTCAGATGTTCCAGATCAATTTGATTTCAATTCACAAGCTCTCAAATCAATTCGATTTCGATTCTCAATTTGATTTTTGATTATGATTCTCGATTCTTCTATACTCAATTCTCAATTCAACTCAATGAATATAAATATAAAACAAATACTATATTTAATAAAAAAATTAAGAACCACAAACCTGTATCTTAAACTCTTATTTTAGGTACACTTTGGTACATTAAAACATCTCTAATTTTCAAATGCATACAGTTATGTTAAAACGTCTAAAAAAGATGAAAAATGTATGCTGAAAAAAAGTCAAAACAGTCACATTCTTTGATCAAACAGGATCAAGTCATTTCATTTTTAAGAAAAATAATCATACCAAAAAAAAAAAAAAAAAACGATTCGTGGCCTTTGAGATTCGATTTTGAACCAAACACATTTTAAAAAACGATTAATCAAAAAGTATTTTTTTTTACCCAGCCCCTATATATATATATATATATATATATATATATATATATATATATATATATATATATATATATATATATATATATATACACTCTATACAGTACACAGAGCAATTCTCCTGTTGTATCAGCCTTTACACTGTGCTGGTAGCACGTGCTCTTCAATTACATGTTCAAACAAGGCAGCGATCACTGCAGTATATTAAAATACTAGCCTATATCATATTAAAGCGCAGAAGAAACCAGGAGCATGCACTGTCACAATGTTACTTGTCAGTTAAGTCATGAAGTTACCACAAATGCATTTAAGGCCCTGTCCACACGAACGTGGTTATTTTCAAAGCCGCAGCTTTTTCTACGCAGTTTGGCCATTCGTCCACACGCAAACGCAACGCCAGGTTAATGAAACCGAACATTTTCGAAAACTCCTGCCGAGGTGAAGATTTTAAAAGTTTTTGATTTTCAAGAGTTTTTGGCTTGTGATGTCAGAGCAAGTGCCGTTATCTCCGCCTACTGGAAACTTTTTCAGGCTTCTGATAGACCAACACAGTTTTACCGTAGAGATTATATCGCCACCTGTTGGTTTGGCATGCTCTTGACAGTGCTTCACAGCATGCCTTTGAGGGGCATGGCTTAAAGCTGCCTTAAAACAGTGCACGTATTTAAGTATTTGTTATATACGAGTCAGATTTAGGAACATGTCTCTGAAAAGCAGTGGTTTTCAATACTGTCCTGGATCAGCAGCACTGTCTGCCTCAACTAACGGACACCCTCGATTCAACTCATCCACTCATTATAGAGACTTCAAGTGGGTCAGAAAAGGTAAAGAGCTGTGTGTGTGTGTGTGTGTGTTATTTCTACATTCATTTGAAGACTGGATGTGAAAATATTCCAATATAAATGTATATTTAAAAACGTTAATGTTATGCATGATTAATTGCGATTAATCTCAGAATAATAATAATAATTAATCGAGTGAAAGCACACAAATATATAAATGTATAGCAAACACAGACTGTAATATCTATATAAAAGTGTAATTCATTTTAGGATTTAAATGGGTCAGATAAGATCAATTTGAGCAGTATTTAAAGAGCAGGTTATATGGGTTTTTGAAAAATATCTCTCTTGCAGTTTATAAACGTAGCTATCCTTAAATGAAAACAATCTGCAAAGTTGCTAATCAAAAAAAAAGTGAATGATAAATAAAGACACTGTCTCTCAAAAGAGAGAGTCGCCATCTTTTGCCTGTTACCGGTTTCCTGTTACTGAGACAGACTCAGTCCAGAAGAACTGTGCCAGTGTCTCCAAGACACTTCCAGAAACCGATCTGCATAGCTACCTGAAAAACTATGCACTAGTGTTTCAAGCACAAAAGTGGTTTTAAATTGTCTTTAAGCCATTGCTTGGAATTAAATGTAGCTGGTTCTGGCATTTACAGCATGCCTCACTTGACAAGGTGAAAACAAAGAAACAAAGAAAGTATGGATACACATTTAATATCAATGCCTTCGCTTGTCACTTAGGAAAAGACCTGTCCTGTGTTTAAAGGGACAGAGGTACTGCTGCCACGAGGGTTCATGTCTGAAGTCCCTGTAAAATTATACAAAAAATAGACCTGAAAGGCAGTTTCTGTCCCAGAGAACGCTAGCTTCACGTAACAGGCTTAGCGTTAGTCTGTTGTGAGTGTGGCGGAAGGGATTACAGGTAAGATTCGGCAGTCTGAAGTGGAGATCAAATTCAGCTCGCTGGTATCGTGTGTCAAAGACATGAGATCCCCGACTCAGAGAGGCTTACGCTTGTGTGTGTGTTAGCATCAACATCCGTTCACACTCCGTCTGCTCTTCCCTGAAGGTGAGAGGTGGCAAGCATTAGTACACTGGTGTTTGTTGTAGTGCGCATGTAACTCTCAGTTGAGGATCATTAGGTGTAAAGTGTCTCTAGTAAACTCCCTTCCACCACGGTCTACTCTAGACTTACATTCAGTCTTTGATTTCAAGTCAATGTTTAAGGGAATTCTCCGATCAATCAACTAAAGTTAAATCAAATCAGCTTCTCAAATCAAGGCTTTCTTTTAAAATAACATAATACTATGGAAGTCAATGGGGACCAGACACATTTTGGATTCCCACATTCTTCAAAATATCTTTCAGAATTATTTTTGATTTATTTTTTGGGGTGAACTAACGCTTTGAAAGCTTGGCAGGAGGTACATTTCATTTTCAACATTTTTACACAAATTGTAGCATTGACTGCATTCGTCAATCTCAAACATTCAAACCTGATATTAAATAAATAATGTTTAATCTATCAGACATGTCCAGAACTTTGGTAATGGGTAGCAAAAATTGCAAGCCTCCAAACAGAAGATAAAATATACTTCCCTTTTTTTTTTTTTTTTTTTTTTTGACCTCTTTGTGAAAAGCACCAACTTAATTAGGCACCAGTTTAATTAAGCCACAATCCAGAGAAAAGAAAACTCAAATCAAGATAAAATGTTTCATTGATGTTGAATCGGTTAACACTTGATTCTCTGAAGTGGATGCACATCCGTCACATGTACACAGAGCTGCCTTTATCACCAAAATCAGTTTCTGACAGAAAATACGTGTTTATAATCGCGTCTGTCAGATACTATATCTGAACTGCCTTAAATGTTGATCTTCAATGCACCCAGGATGCAATTCAGCAGGATATTACAGAATAATTTACTGCATGTCTTTTGATGCAATAGAAACTATTGCCTTGTAGGTTTTTTTCTTCATTTTTATAGAAAATGTTTTTAAACTGAGTGATACAAATACAACTCCCTGAAGTCCTTTTGTGTGTAAAGCACAGAAAAACGGATATTGTTCGTTGTAAAAAAGCTCCTCATTTGACTGAAAAAAAAAAAACACAAGGTTTAATGTAAAAGAAGCCGTTATTTGCTGCATGTTTTCCACTTTGCATTAAAGTTGAATTAGCACCAGGAGTGAGGTGAGATCAGCTATCATAAAGGCCTTTCGCACAGTAGGAACCTTTCATAGTACCAGAACTAATTGTGGAACTACCCGCTTTTTGGCCTTTTCGCACTTTCAGAACTGGGTGCGATTTTAGTACCGGACTGCCTTTTTCGAGAACCAAATTAGCTCTTGCTCTGAAGCAGGGTCTAACCAGCACAACTGGTACTACCCGTGACGTAAGTATACATTGACTGGCCAGACGCGTTCGAAAGTGTCCTCACCCGCCATGATTTAAGACGCAGTGTAACATACTGTAGACATGGGGTCAACTTATTTCGCAAGAATGATGAACAGTGATAGACAGACGGACGCTGAACTGCAGGCACTTGTAGCAAATGTAGCACTGCCAGTTGTGGTTGTAGATTCTTAGTCCTCCTTTACGTTCTTTCAATTGCTTTACTTATGTGTCGACATTCCATGTACATTATTGCAACCCTCTACTGACAACTTGGCACTTGAATCACCATTGGCTAGTAATTTTTTTATTTTATTTACACACCGGACTGATACAGTAATTAGAATTCAAATGTTTGTAAGAATGCATAGATTTTTAACTGAACATTTTTACTGGGGTGGTGGTGGTGGTTTGTTGGTCATTCAGTGATTCTGTATAAAAAAACAACAAGAAAAAAAAAATACCAATAATACTTTTAAAGATGATGATGATAAACATAATAATAATAATAATAATAATGATAATAATAATAATAATAATAATGCAATTTCTACTAATACGCACATTATAAAATGTGCTAAGGATTAGAAAGATACTGGATTCATGAATATTGATCAGGTTGTGTGTGTTTGCTCGAACTGATTTGCTGAATTCAAAACAGAGACTATGATAGGTGAGCACCAATAAGATTGTTGTTTGCATTAGCTCTGCCCAATACTGGAAAACCCGACAGTTCTTAAAGGCTGAACAAAAAAAATCATATTTTATTTTGTTATTTTGACGTGAAAATACAACTAAGCATATCGTTTACATGTAGCGCGTCAGTTCTGAATGTATGTAACTCTCTCGCTCTCTCTGCTCTCACCAAAGTGACGGCGAGTGGTACGCCTTTACAGTAGAGTTTATGGTATGTCAAACACAGGTACACTGTGCATCCATTGAGATGAACTGAGAAATATCACAGATCGCTTGACGGAGAGAGAAACTCTGAAGCGCTTAGTCAGTGTGTTTGGCAAGTGAACATATATCTGAGGAAAACGTATACTTAGCTTCCGACTCACATACCGGCAGGTAAAATCTGAAAATGTATTAGCCATTGGCATAATAAATTTATGCCAGACATAATTTAATCGTCCACAGTGAAGATTTAGTCACATATGCGAGTGATTTACTTGCAGTGTAGAGGGTTGTATTTTGAAGGAGGCGAGACACAACAAAAAACCAGCTCCGTTCACAGCGTCCTCCATCCTCCTGTTGTTAACATTGTTCTTCTTTTTTCCTGTTCTTGAACTCTGCGCACAAATGACGTCACTGTCTACCAGCTAACATCACATCCTAGTACACACTATCGGTGTGAATGCAACCCTTTAAATGGTACTGGTCAATAGTTTGCACAAAATCATCCCAGTATTTTAGTACTGTACATTTAGTTCTGGAACTAAAGCGGTGTGAAAGGCCCTATATAGTTCCCAAGAAAGATGGAACCCATGAATCTTTTTGCCATGCTGTTTTAAAACTGCATTAGGTCTGTGCATTAATTTGAATATATACAATATATTCACTACTATGTTGTTGGTAACATAAAACATGATAAATATTGACCATGATTTTAATGCCGTTTTTGGACATTAAGACCATGCCAGTAAATCACTTCTGCATGTTTCTGTATGTTCTTCCAATTCATGAGCAAATAAAATAAATCAAACACTATCAGTTAGCAAATATACTTACAAATCATACTATACAAATATATACTTTTAGCTGTAATCACCCAGCCCTAACCTACATGCTCTCTGTTGTCTTAGTGTTGGAATGTTCTGAGATTTCTGTGGACCCCTCTGTTTATCTGGGTCGATGTGATGGAAGTAGGATATCTGATATTTTTCCATCAGTAAAACCCCTCTGGACTAGAGGTCTTCACGGGTCCAAAAATTCGTGCCCGAACCCAACAGAGACCCGTAATGTACTACACCGAACCGACCCGGACCCGTCTAATATTTCAAAAGCTGGACCCGGACCCGTGTAGATCCGAGAAATGCCTACCCGGACCCGACCCGGACCCGTATATTATTTGAAATCTGGACCCGAACCCGCCGGGAAGACACAGACCCGACTGGACCCGACGTTCACATATTCCACCTTAAATTGCTATTACAAGTCAATAAACCTGTTGCGAAGAATACAGCTTTTTGTCTTACCTAATTTAAAGAGCCGTGGTCTCTCTTCCTTGTACCCGACTGCCTGTGATGCATTACAATCCTCCGTCAAGAAAGTTATTCATGTTATTCCTCTCGTTATTCCAAGTCCAAGCTGAATCCACTCATTATTTCAGCTTCAGAAGTCCACTTGATGTCACGGTGACGGATGACAAATGCTACTGTGCACATGTACATTCTGACTCGAGTTAATTCGCATAATAACTTGGACTGTTTGCCCTTTTGAACTACAAATTATAATAACGATCGCTCGTGCAATGCCATGGCCGCTGACGTTATTTATTTACTATCATCTGATCTCTGTCTGTGCTCTTTGCTCTGCATCGAGTCTGAATCTGAACCACTAAAACTTTAAGATTAAACGGTTCATTTATAATATTATAAAAATGGGAGAAAATGTAAAACGCGGTTTGGCAGTCCAAGTGTCCCTCACTGGTTGCCATAGAAACATGAAATGCGCTTGAGACTGCACATGCGTGCAAGCTGTAGGCCTATCAACCTAAAATGCTTTAAAGCAATTTGAGCGTAATAGAAAACATTCATGTGACCGTTCACCTCAGATTGTGTTGCTGATTTGAAATATATTAAATATGAGTGTGTCAAGTCTGCAAGCATTAATACCGTGCGTGCACTTGTATATTAAGTCTGAGTGTGCGAGCAAGAGAGAGAGAGAGAGAGAGAGATTACTTTTTTGGCTCACTCTTTTCTTTTCCTAATTTTACAAGTTCCAAGTTACAAAAAACACAAGCAGTCTTTGATAACGGCCGGATGTTCTTTGAGTCCGATGACTCCGATCGGCGATCGCACGGGTATTACACACAATGTTAAACAGACCCGGGACCCGAGGTAATAGATTCGGACCCAACCCGGACCCAGCTGATGATTTAAAATATAGACCCGAACCCGTACGGGTCCCGGGTCGGGTCCGGGGTCGACGGGTCTCGGGTGCACTGTGAAGACCTCTACTCTGGACTATTGCCAATGAAGGTCACATTGTGCTTGTGAACAGGTGAAACAGTAAAAAGCATTTAACATTGTAAAGGCTGTTCATCAATTAATCAGTTGTACAAAACTGAAAGTCTGCAATCACCCTCAAAAAACCCACTCCTGTCCACAAAGGCCCTGTCCCAAACGGCACCCTCAGCCTGTGCAGTATTCCTCAAAAAATGTATTCTTCACAGCACAGATAATGTTAGGTAAAAGTCCACACCACTGTGGGATCAGCAAATGGAGCCTGAACCGAACTGAAAAATGGGAAACCCTACAGCGGGGATGTCCAACTCTGCTTCTTGAAAGCTATCATCCTGAAGAGTTCAGCTCCCACCCAAATCAAGCACACCAGATCCAGCTACTCAGGGTGTTCAGGTTTACTTGAAAATTACAGGCAGGTGTGTGGGAGCAGGGTTGGATCTGAAGTCTGCAGGGCAGTAGCTCTCCAGGAGAAGGGTTCAAGATCCCTGTCCTATGTTCTTCTGGATTTCACAGACACTCCCGAGTAAAGACCACAAGACTTTGTGTCATTTCGGACAGGGCCAAACCATGTTCTTACGTTCACTTCAAGCTCCATTGTCCTAGAAGTTTGCCCCATCTCCAAGATGCTGTCCTTTCACGTACCCCAATCAAGTATCCTGCATGCAATCCGAACCAGCCTGAGCTCCAGCTCAACAGCATCGGGTCGCTCCTGTGGACTGGCGGACAGCATCTCTCGAATCAGCTGCTTCATGCCAGCGTTCATGCTCTTCTTCCGAGCCGGGATGTGAAGCTCCATCTTGGGATTCTCTAACAGAGCCTCCCCAAATGGGACTATATCCTCCCCCTGCTGTACGTAGCTCCCTAAAAGCTCCTGAGTCTCTACATCCACAAACGTAATCCGTTCAACCATGGCCCAGATGATGACCCCCAAAGCAAAGATTTCAGCTTTAGCGGTGTATTGGCCCTACCAGACCTCAGGAGCCATGTAGAAGTCAGTCCCACAAGCTGTGGACAAGAAACACTTGTTGACACTGGCTGGCTCTTCAGGGTTTAGTCCCGAACTGGTGCAGACCTTGCTGAGGCCAAAGTCAGCCACCTTCAGGATTGATTCGGGGGACCCGGCCGGGGTCCTGACCTTCGAGATGAGAATGTTAATCAGGTTTGAGGTCTCGATGGATGATCTGGTTGCGATGGAGGAAGGCAAGAACGCTTCCAGGTTGCAGCATGAAGCTGGTGTTGGTCTTGCGGTTGGGTTTGAGAGACAGGAGAGGCATTCATGTCTCCACCATCGCAGAAGTCCATGACAAACCACAGGTAGTAGGTGCAGTGGGGGTCAAACGTAATCTCACCTTACAGGGAGGTCTCCACCAACTGAGTGGATATAAATAAATACAAAAACATTACAACCAGTTGTGTAAAATATGACTCTTCATCTACAAACCTGGAAACTTTAGTACCATTTCCAATTTAGCCCACCTGTCTTTGGTAGTAGTTCTCAACATTAGCTTAGATTAACTGGTTAAGTGTTTTGGGTTCAGGTTAGAGCTCAACTCAGTAGGACACAAGGGTTGGAGTCAAAGAGCCCTGGTGTATAGGTTCAGATTTTGTACAGAAAAATGCACTGATACTTGTGGTCAACTTCTGCAGGATTTGTAATGGCCAATTCAACTATTGTCAGCCAGAAAGGAGAATGGCTGGTAGATGACAAATACAATTTGAGTTTGATGGCTTTTATTTTACAGAAGTTACTAAATTCAAGTGTTAACAGAACATGTGCAATGTCCACTTACATAACCAAGTTGTCATTATGGAAATGCCACTATATGTAAGGCCAACTTCTCTTAATCATCTGATTATCTAAAATATTATGAATAATCATTTTGAAAATTTATATTTTCACGTTTGGGGAATACACACACACTGCAAGGAAATTTCATTTTGGCTAATGAACAACACAATTAACTGACATGAAGTCAGTCAGAGACATCATAATTATCTATGGATTTCAGAGGGGCTGGGAAAAGTCTTTACACACTTCTCATGAGCTCAAAAACATACTTTTACTACAAAATGTATAAATGAAATTTCTATGCATGCAAAGCTGTGCAAGATATTAAGTCAACAGGAGTCAACATTTCCTTTTTCTGAGTGATGAATTTACATTTACTAGGGTGACCACCCGTCCCGCGTAGCGCGTGCGCGCACAGCGTTTGAAGCCCAATTCATGCGTCCCACAAGTTGAGACTGTGTCACGCATAATCAATGCTTGCTCAAATAAAAGTCGGTCGCTCGAGCCCCAGGCGTTCCGTGAACCTCTGGAGTTGTGAGTTTAGACTCTGTTTTTTTTAACTGTTCCTGTGGTGTTGAGCAACTACAATTCATTTTAATCTTATAATTTCGTAAATCGTAAGTGGAAGTGCATCTGTCAATTCTGTCATGAGCATACGTCAGCAATTACACATGTTTAGGGGAATAGGGCATTATTAATATACCATGTAAGGTGGGATGTGCTAGAAATGGGTAAACCACTATCAGTGAGTCTGCCCATGGGGTGGGGGCACCACAGCGCAAGGCAGTGTCCCACATTGTGTCTTGCCCCTTTTGTGTCTTGCCCTCTTTGTGCAAGGGGTCAGTGGTCGTCTTTTGGACAACTGTCAAGTCAGCAGTCTTCCCCATGATTGTGTAGCCTACAGAACTAGACTGAGAGAACATTTAAAGGCTTTGCAGGTGTTTTGAGTTAATTAGCTGATTAGAGTGTGGCACCAGGTGTCTTCAGTATTGAACCTTTTCACAATATTCACATTTTCTGAGATACTGAATTTGGGATTGTCCTTAGTTGTCAGTTATAACAATCAAATTTAAAATAAATAAACATTTGAAATATATCAGTCTGTGCGTAACGAATGAATATAATATACAAGTTTCACTTTTTGAATGGAATTAGTGAAATCAACTTTTTGATTATATTCTAATTATATGACCAGCGCCTGTATTTGCTTAAAAGTAAATGTCTGTTATTGTCCATGCACATTTTCCTTGGAGTAAGCATTTTTACCTGACATCATACATTGCATCTTTATAAAATGAAAGTTCTAGATTTTAGGAAGATTGAAATTGTGACTGAATGGAATGCAGAATAGTAAGCACAAAAATACATAGCAAACACAGATAATAGGAGAAGTTACTCCCATGGATGGAAACACTTTTATACTTTGCAGCACTGAATTAAACTTAAAGTGTAGAATTAATGTCTCTCCACTCAAGCTGTCATCTTGCACAAAAAAGACTGAAAAATATATAAAACCTCAGGGGTATTAAGAGTAGCTTTATACATGCTATAAAGTAAAGGTGTCTTTTACAGAGACAGTTTGCAAGACAAGTAATATTGACAGAATGATATGATAGTCTACACTTATGCAATTACACAACCAGCTTCAGGTTTATTCACCATTGCAGGCTATTGCAAAACAGAGTACCGACCTAGGGAACCAATCAAAGCACATCTCTTGAAGTCGATCTCATTTGAAGCACAGAAACAACAATGCTGTCTGCATGATGTGTGTCATTGCTGCATGTCATGTGTTGGCACATTTAACCACATCCTTCTCTTGATAACCTCTGCACAGGATTCATGTTACTATCGAGTCAAAATAGGGCCATATATATCTGCAAAACAAAACAATGTTTTGCAAACAAAAAATATGTTTTGCAAAAAATATATATGTTTTGCAAAAAAAAAAATATGTTTTGCAAATAAAAATAGAGTATTGAGAAAAAAAATTGCTTTTTTGCAAGTAAAAAAAATAACTGCAAAAGAAAGGTCTACCACTGAGAGAAAACATAAAGTTTAGCAAAGTAAAACTTCAGCCGCATTAACTTTGCAACACATTTCCCTTTGCGCTGCTCCTTTAAATCCGCGTTTCAGTCATCCGTGCCTTTGCAGTGCAAGCTTTCCTTTGCGCTTCATTTTTTCTTTGCGCCTCGCTTTGTGTCCCTGATTTGACGTGGGGGAGGGGTCAAGAGGTTGAGGTGGTCAAGAGGTTGAGGTGTGTACAAGGGACGAAGGCGCGTCCTTCTCGTTACGTCATCAGCGCGAGCCCCAGAGCCCTGACCGAGTGGATCGATCGAAATGGCGGAGCAGAGACATGCGGGTGATGGATCACAGGTATGTATTATTGATCGCTTTCTTCAAGTTCACTAGATAGACCGATAACTATATGTAACTATCTGTATCAACGCGTTTGCTCAAGTTAAGTAAGTTAGAGATCAATTAATGCGGTTAGTGTCAATTAGCTAATCGCCGAGTGTGTCGGCGGCTGTACATTTCTCTCAATATGCACACCTTTCACGTTGTTTTATAATTAATGATTTATAATAATCATTCTCCACGCCCTAGTTGTATTATGTACTATAAACGATGCCAAATGTGTCTCTCAAAATATACTCTAAATAAAACCAATAATACAAAACAAATGTGCAAAAATAATTTGAAATAAACCTCTTTCTGATTCCGAACAAGTTTATTTATATACAGTAGGTCACATCCCTATAGACTATGTTTAAAAGCTGTGATGTTTATATGATACATTGTTAATGCACTTATTCTAGATCAGTTGTGTGAAACTCAATTCCTAGAGGGCCACAGCTCTGCACAGTTTAGCTCAAACCAGCTCCAACCCACACCTGTTAGGAGGTTTCTAGTAATCCTGAAGATCTTGATTAGCTGAATCAGATATGTTTGATTAGGGTTTGAGCTAAACTGTGCAGAGCTGTGGCCCTCCGGGAACTGAGTTTAAAACACCTGATCCAGATAATCCTATGTGATGTTGTCATGACATATTTAACAGAGAGAATATTCAGATGTCTGTACAGCTGCACAGAATTTAATAGGTCTTCTGACCCAAAGCCTTGGTCAGATTCAGTCAGCTCAGGGTCAGCAGCAGCAGCCACAACAACGACAGCAGCCTCCTGCTATTTCTCAGCCTCGAATAGAGCAGGATATGGCCAGGTTGCCGCATCCACATCTAATTATCTTAACAAATCTCTTTTGAATGTTTAATATTATAATTAACATTGTTTTATTATTTGTAGATCTTTTCCTGGGATGTTTAAAAAAGCAAAGAAGAAAACTCCAAATCAACAAATACATGTGAAAGCCACACCTTGGAAACCATTTGCTGTTTCCATATATTTAATGAGCAGCAACACTGACACCTCACCCACACCTTCTGAAGAGCTTGAACTACTCCAGGCCGGACTAGGAAAACGGGTGATTACAATTTCATCCAATGTGAACCATTCGGATGTAAGTTCATTTTATAGTACAATCTAATTTGTTAGTTTGTGCCACCTGATTTTAGAGCAGGATTATTTCTATATCAACCTGCGAATAATTGCTACTTCAAAGTAATATTCCACTTTCAAAGCATGCTGAGATGAATGAACATAATTTGCTTAAATATAGTAAAATGTGAATAAGTATGAATAAAAATTACAAACAAATGCACGTAAAATTTTCAATGTGATAAAGATTTAGTTTTTACTGTGTATGGTTGTTTGAGAACCCTTGTTCTGTTTCATGTTTATTTGAGTTATGCAAGCTCCTTGAAGCTGAATTTCCAAAGATGAAGTCCCTTACTGGAGGGTGGTTACTTTATAAGGCACCAGGTATGCTGTACTGTCAACCAGAACAGACACAAACATGAATATCTGAGTAGAGTTATTAATTGAACGTTTCTCCTGGCATTCTAACCTTAAATCCCATGCTACATCCTTTTTTAATAGTAGTACACAGGGAAGTGTTAATAGAATATGGGAAGCACTGTTTTTTTTCTTTTTAGCTACAGTATAATCCCAATTATATAGTAAAGACCTTTTATTTTTGAATTTGTTAATGTGTTTTTAAATTGTCAGGTGGGAATGGAAGAAGAAAGCTTACTGTTGTTCCTCCAGACTCAGAGGGTTATACAGGCAGCCTTCTCAAAATGGCTACCACTGCTGGAAAAACAACACTGTATATGGTCCCTCTTCAAGATGAGTTATGTCTTGATCCACTGCCATTCTCAGCAGAAGAGTTTGCGATGATGCCAAAGGTTGAGTGTCGTACTTGTAAAACCACAATGCCACTACCAGTTTTGTACTTGCATGTTAAATCTTGTGGTGGCTGCACACAGTCCGCTAATGATGAGGTATGTTGTTTACACGATTACATTTTTTTAGTAGAATTTATTATAACATTTTTCAGTTAAGTTTTCTTTTAGTTAGAATATATATCTCATTTTGTAATTTCAGACTACTGAAGATGATGATGAGGATGTAAAAGTAGTTGGTGAGATTACCAGAGCAGTTACCCCTACAGCCCCAGCTTCTATACACACACCCACCACTTCAATACAAACTTGTTCTCCTACACCCACCACAAGTTTTGAGGTGAGCTAAATGAAAATGCTGTGTTTTTAATATATTCAAAATACTTTTGCTTTTAATTTGCTTATAAGTGCATAAGGACTGTTGCAGTTAGTAAAATTAATTAGATGCCATGTTAAGATTTTATTACTAATGGTAATGTTAATTTCTTTGTAGTGCCTTATTGTCAAGTACTTTTGATTAATTGATTGTAATTATACTGTCTCTCATTGGTACATAAAGACCTTTTTTTTTGCAAGAGGTAAATAACACTGGCTGAGAAGAATGCCCTATTTTTATAGTTTTAAAACACTACACACGTTAGAAGTCCATACAATTTACTGAACATTTAGAACTGAATAAGAATGTTTTTTGTAAAGTTAAAAAAACTGAAACAGCCAGTGCTTGTTTAGATCTT
This sequence comes from Carassius auratus, assembly GCF_003368295.1. Classification (NCBI taxonomy): domain Eukaryota; kingdom Metazoa; phylum Chordata; class Actinopteri; order Cypriniformes; family Cyprinidae; genus Carassius; species Carassius auratus. Next base: position 2,890,638 of record NC_039298.1, on the reverse strand, counting down.
GCAAAATACTTGGTGACCAAAGTATTTAAAGTGACCAATTAAACAAAATACTTGATTGGAGTTTGGAAATAACCAATTGTTTTAATTGGGATTTTATTGTATAATACTTAATCAGTTGTCCTTTTGCCATTGTAGGATGAGGGACAGTGTCCCATTTGTTTAGACACATTTTCACAGACAGAGTTGCCCATGCATGCAAGTGTATGTGGAGATAGGTAATTTTTAATGATTTGAAAAGTTATTTCATTTACAGACATTTAATAAGGTTATGTATTAAAAACATGTTTTAAGTATTATAACATTTACAACATGTTATAACACTTATAAGAAGTCAATCTAACCATTGGGTATATACTCAGTACATTACAGACACTGGATTATGAGAGCAGTCCTCCGTGTGGCACACCTGTACAGCAAAACCAAGGCCCAGACATGAAATGGTACAGTCTATTTATTGCATTTGAACAACCCTGAGACATCAGAATTCTTTACTAATCTTTTTTTCCTGTTTTTATAGTCCAGATGATGTATTGCGTTTGTTGGCAAGTAGGGTAGATGACAGCAAGGATTTCAAGATCTGTGTTTCTCGAACTGACTTCTATCAAAGAGCTATGGTGCAGTGGCAAAGACAAAAGAGAGGAACCCCGGGCAATACTTTGCGTGTAACATTTTTGGGGGAAGCAGGTGTTGACACAGGTGCCATTCGTAAGGAATTTCTTTCAGGCAAGTCAGGTTCACAATCGCCTTATTAGGTTTTTATATTCATCGTAACAATTTAAAGTTTAGAAAAACAATAAACAGTTACCACGAGTCATTATGAGATTTGGTATGTTTTAATGTGCTTATAATTGCAGGGCTGATAGTGAAAAAAATTCCTGAGCCTGAACTTTTTTTCCTTGCCCCCCGAGAGGGTACTATGTATGCGACGCACTTTTAACACAACTTGTTGGCCCCTGGGCCCAAATATATAAACAGCCTAAGTATGTATAACCCTGATCATCATTATTGACAAGTGGCTCTTTTTTAGATATTTTCATATTTGCATTATGCCCTCAGTATTATTCAAGAAAACACAGCATTTTCTTCTCAATATGTTCAGTGCCTACATTGACCTTATTAGCCCATCTTAGTACAATCACTGGAAGTAAATGCTGCAGATGTCATACCAAGACAGGTCAGTAAGTGCCATTACTTACGTTTGGAGTTGAGAAATATGAGACACAATTGCAAACACCTTCGCGCATGGAGCATTGCCTTAACCTGTATCAATCTATTTGACAAAGACACGAGGCCCGCCCCTTAACTACTTCTGATTGGCTCATGAGTCGTTGAGCGTTAAAGCTGCTCTCTGACCTGCGCATCTCACATCTAAATGACAGATCAGTACGACGACATATAGTGCCATGTAAAAAAAAAAAAAAAATCTAAGTTTCCGAGATAAAGTCGAAACTCCGAGATTAAAGTCGGAATATTCAGAGAATAAAGTCGAAATATCTAACCTCTGCAAAAAATAATAATAATATTAATAATAAAAATAAAGTCGGAGAATAAAGTCGAAATGTTCCGAGAATAAAATACTTTATTCCGTGCGGAAACAAGGCTATGGTTGTGACGATGACGCACTTGATTTATTAGCCTATGTAGCCTACTGCTGTTCTGTTTGCATAGACAGAACATAGCAAAACGTTTAGATATAGTTTCAGCTATTAAAACAGTTCCGTTTTGTATGTATGACACATTGATTTCGTTTCTGTTTTATTAAGTTCACTTCCGCAGTAAAGAGACGTCTGCAGATTTTGTTTGTCTGTAAATACACGGTGCGCTGTCATTCATGATGAAAATAAAACTAAATGTCATTCTCCATGATTTCAATGAATAATCCACCTGGTCAACATAATGTTTTACTCATTGATACTTTTAATTGAATAATGCCTATCACTTGAAACAGTTTTGCTGATTTGTATTTATTAAAACGATGTATTTTAAATTTATATTAGTCTACATCAACTTGTATTCCTTGTACATAACAATGAATGTGTCGGAGGGTAAGGGGATATTTGAATTATTTATGAATAAACTAGTGTATTCTAAATCAGTGACAAGATCCTTAATAGAAATCTCCACTTTGACGCGAGAAATGCATCTTTACAGATATAATGAAAGAGTTTTTGGTTTGATTTGTTTTATTTCGTTAAGCAATAATTTAAATCTCCCCATCTATGTATTTGATGTTGGTAAGGCATGTATTGTTTTGAGGATAATTCGTTTCTACTGGATAAAAAAAAGTGCAAGTGACGGCTCTTGCGCCTCTGTATTGCATTGTGCAAGCTTCCACTCTCCGCACAAACCATTGGATATGCGCCTATACCTTATGTATATCTGACTAATAAAAAATCTTCCCATTACAACTTAATTAATAAAAACAGAAACGAAATCATTTTGCCATACATACAAAACGGAACTATTTTAATAGCTGAAACGATGTCTAACATAACAGCACATATTCTCTTCCGTGCTTTTAAAAACAGACATCAAATAAACATTAGACAATCTTTTTTATTATTATTATTATTTTTATTATTTTTTTAACATGGCACTAAAACGCCGCCGTAGACCAATATAACCAGAACCTGATTTTTTTTTTTTTTTTTTTTTCGCAGCCACAGTAGCCTACGCCGGAAATCCGGCGTGGTGCCGGAACGCTATCACCCCTGTAATTGTACAATGTAGTAAATTACATTCTTTTTTTAACATGTACATTTGTTTGTAGATTTGATTGGTGAGATTGATAAACACCTCTTTGAGCACAGAGGACACCAGAGAGGGAAGAGCCCCATCTACTCCCTAAGTAATATGGAGAAGGGATTTTTTAGGTTAGTAATATTGTACATTGTAGTAACATGTCAGTTGTCATTTTTGCATACAACTAAATATTACTTTGTATTCTTTCTTTCAGGACTGCTGGAGAAGTGTTTTCTGTTAGTCTCGCTCAGGGTGGGCCTGCCCCCCGTTTCTTGAGGCCGTGGTGCTTTGATTATCTCTCATCTGGAGACTTTGATGAATCAACTCTAACTATAGATGATGTGGATGATGCTGAACTTTATCATTTGATTAAAAAGGTAGTAATTTTTTTCCAAATAAAATCTGATTTCATAAAACCTTTTTCTACGCAAGCACCATTTGCCACAGTTTACGTTTTTATGTGTTTTCAGGTGGAGGAAGAAGAAACCGATCTCTCTGCATGGAATGATCAAATAATTAACTGTGGTTTTACTGGGGCCGTTAAACCTGAGAACAAAGAGGCCATAATAAGGTCAGAAAAAGTCATATAACTTCTTTACATTTGAAACCTTGCAAACGGTTTTAATTTTGCTGCCTTATACTGATTAGCCACAACACTGTCTATATTATGCAAGAATTTTCTGGTTCTTTTTCCAGATCAATTGTGCTTCATGCAACTCTACGTTTGGTCCCTTTGTTGAAGCAAATCCGAAAAGGTCTTGAAGTCTACAATTTTGTAGACATTCTGGAAAACCATTCAGGACTTTGCCACCAGTTCTTTGTCCCTGATGTGGTGGATGATGATGATAAGGTATCAATAACTGGAAAAGAAAATATGCCTATATATTGTATTACATAAATGTTATTATAGTAATAAAGTAGCTTTGGATAAAAGCCAAATGCATATGTGTGTAAATGTACCTGAAAATGGATGTTTTTTTTTTTTTTCACAGGCTGATGCAGACTTCATCATGCAGAACATTCTTCCGAAAATGTCGGAGAAGGGATCAGTACGAGAGACTTATGAAACAGCTATAATCAACTTTCTGCAAGACTTTCTCCAAGAAATTGAAAGTTGTGGTATGTATGAACTGACAGAGTTGATTTAGTATACATAGTTTAAAAAAACTGCAGATTACACAAATTAATGTCAAAATGTAATTGATTGAATTCAGACAATACCAACCCTAGAGATAACAAGTTGTTTTGCTTGTAGAGGATAACCCTGACGGAGACATCGTGCCCTTAACTGTCCCCGGTGTTATGCAATGGCTCACTGGCCAGGGACACAAACCTCTTCTAATGTCAGAACTTAAAGAATTCAAAATTTCTCTTCATTTTGACCATGAGTGTATGCAGAGGATGCCAGAACATAAAATATGCTTCCCAGTTGTAAGTGCCTGTGCCAGAAAAATTACATTTCCCACAGTACACATGGGTGACTACAGTTCTTTTAAGTCAGTCATGTTGCAAGCCATTCAATTTGACAACGGTTTTAACAGAATTTAAAATGCTACTAAATGTATGGAATTGTTCATGTTCGGGAAAAAAAAACTTTTATACATTGGCAAATGTTCTTTATGGTTTTGAAATTTACTGTGTATCTGTAGAGAACACAACGTGTTACATATTGTAAAATTTGATATCTTAATGCATGTGTTTAGAGAACACGTTGTTATAAGAGCCTTTTTCTTAAATATAGCAAATACAGAAAATAAAACAAGCATGCAATGTCAACTTAAGTTTGTTTTTTATTGAATTGGATGTTAATTTGCTTGTAAATGGATCATTTGTTCACTAGTCATTTCAATGATTGATTTAGTGTCAATTAAGAATGAAGCAGTACAAAATTTAAAACTTCTAAATACTGGTCTCTTCCATAGTTTTGAGAGTGTGAGGTTGGGTTAAAAAAAGTTTGAATTTGGGCCTTAAGTTCTTCAGTTAAGGGGCATTCGACTGGAGGAACTACAATTCCTGTCCACGGCTGGTCAGAGATACTGTCTGTGTCCCAGTCAGAGTCGTCGTCTTGTACAATCTGTTAAAAGTTGGTAATAGTTTATGGACATTGGGACAATATCTTGCATGAAAACATTACATGCATTAAAAGACAAATTCTTAAAATACCTCAGATGGGACTGGAGGAGTGACAGGGTTTTGCAGGAGTCCAATTTCCCACAACTGTTCTGGACTTCGATTACTCTCTGTGCGGAGAGGATGGTTATTCCACCCAATAGTAAAGGAGTCAAGGCTGGCCTGGAGACGAGGCAGGAACACAAACTGACAACAAAAGAGGTGAAGGCTGTTGGTTGGCTCTAGTAATCCTTCCTCTTCAAGGCTGTGCAAAACATCGTAATAGATCCATATGTCACGCCAAAGGCGCTCAATGCTAAAAATGGAAGAGAAAACCGTGTGTAATGTTGAACACAAATCATCATTCTTAGAAACAGAACACTTTAAGATTAATATCAAGCTTTAACTAACTTATCTTGCTGCTTACCGCTGGTTATGCACGCTTTTCCCTGAAATGTAGCTTCCCCTGCCACAACCTCGCACAGAAAACATACATCTGGCAATCTCTACATTTTCAACTCCTTGGTCTCCTCGAACTCTAAATGCAAAAAATTAAATATGACCAGGTATTTTAGAAAAGAAACCTATGTTAACCATGTTTAAACAAGCAGGGATTTATTTACATTTAGCTTATGCTTTTATCCAAGGTGACGTTCACAAAAGAAGCAATCATTACTGGAGGTAACAAAGCATTCATACACACTCATGATGTAAGTTGTCTTACCTCAAGGGAAACCCATGTCTCTCCACTGACTGAAGGAAAAAACCGAGGGCAGTGGATGCCTTGTTATCTGTTGCAGCTCCAAGGTACATGACCTGAGAGACATAAAGTAAAGTTAGACTTACGCATTCCATCAGGAATTTGATTTGTACAAAATTTATAGGCCAACAATGCATTAAATAAAGAGAAAAATACCTTTCTGGAGTACCCATCAATGGCACCGAATATCACAAGGCCATATCTGATAAAAGATAATCTGTTATTACCAGTTGAAATGCGTATGTAAACTGTAGAGAGAAACTCGCATGCATAATAAGTCATTTTTAAGGATTAAAAATATCAAATAACAAAAAAAATTTGGGCATTACTTATATTCCTTCATACATTTTCAAAGAATTTAAATAGAATTAGAAAACTCAGAAACTCACAAATAATGACTTCAAAATGTAATGTGATCACAATATGTGATATTTTCACAGAAAGGGTCACATATACTTTTCAGTAGCATTACATCAATGGCTTGACACGCATAACATACCTTATCAGCTTATGGTTTGTGTCTACGTGAACAACATGAAGAGGGCCCTTGACGGAATAAGTCCTTCTGACTACACATCTCAATTGTGTAATTCTTGCAAGTATTCCAGCAGAGTCCACTCGATGCATGGAATCCCAAACTCTTGTCCATGGCACACGATGACCCAAGGCTTGTAAGTGTCCCTTCATCATTCTATGGCCTAGGTGTGGACTTTTAGCTTTGATTGACCTCACTAGGTTGTCAAGTTCTTCATCTGTGATTTTACTGTAGGTGTCCTTTAGAGAAATGCCATACTCAGTGAGGCGACGTTTGATTGTCCTTGTTGACACACCAAGAAGCTCGGCAATACATGGAACAGATAGCTGCATATTAACTAGGTACTGAAGATGTTCTCTGGAAATAATAAACTTTGGGGGCCCCTTAACTCCAAATTCAACTTCAAGGGCAGTAACAGGTTCATTGTTATTGTCAATATGCCTATCCACTGTGTTTTTCAAGGTTGACAGTTCGCCAAGGAGTTCCTCTGGGACTGAAATTTGATCATAGACTGATGAAATGAAGAGAAGCTCATGACCGCATAAAAACTAAAAAACTGCAAATAATCTAAATCTAGGGGTAGGCGACTCATTGCATCCTGCAGTTTGGATAGCAGTCTTTCCATGATCATCCTTCCCAGCTGGTGACTTGTGGCATCAATAGGTCCATGGACCTAAAGATAAGAATTTATTTGATTAAATGTATAAAAAAATATTTAAAAATTGATATGCGAGTCAGCTAAAGTTAAAACACCCTTGGGAGTTTGGCTGGTGTGTGCGTGTTGAGTTCTGTGCATGTATCTGTGTGTGTTTTGTGCACGATTGTTTCTTATTTGAGTGTTTTCACGATTCTGATCAGTAGGAAATAATGCTCTATGTAAGCAGTTCGAGTTTGAGTCACTTATAATGTGCATTTAAAAAAACAACAGTCGAACATCATCATCATTATTATTAATATACTTTACTATCATGAAAATACATGAGAAGGTTTTAGGAATATTGATAAAATGATGTCCATATGCATTTCCTAAAACTAGTTATGTGTGTTGCAGTTACTCTGTCTCAGATCAAAGAACATAGGGGTCACATGACAACAGAACATGGCGGATGCAGTAACGTATGTCTGAATGCTATTTCCACCACACATACTATATTTTGCCTTTTTTGTGGATTACATTAAAAGATTTCAGATGCAAAAAGCCTCTACAGGCCCATCTCCATAAAAAAAATGAGATTATGATGTTCAGTGAAAGCTCTCCACACATAATAGCTTCTTACTCAAATAATTTTACTGCAAAACCCCGTTAAATGCCACCCTCTGGCCGGTCTGAAGTATCTGTTATTAATAATATAGGAGTCTAATAATAATAAGAAGAAAGCGATCAATAATACATACCTGTGATCCATCACCCGCATGTCTCTGCTCCGCCATTTCGATCGATCCACTCGGTCAGGGCTCTGGGGCTCGCGCTGATGACGTAACGAGAAGGACGCGCCTTCGTCCCTTGTACACACCTCAACCTCTTGACCACCTCAACCTCTTGACCCCTCCCCCACGTCAAATCAGGGACACAAAGCGAGGCACAAAGAAAAAATGAAGCGCAAAGGAAAGCTTGCACTGCAAAGGCACGGATGACTGAAACGCGGATTTAAAGGAGCAGCGCAAAGGGAAATGTGTTGCAAAGTTAATGCGGCTGAAGTTTTACTTTGCTAAACTTTATATTTTCTCTCAGCGGTAAACCTTTCTTTTGCAGTTATTTTTTTTTACTTGCAAAAAAGCAATTTTTTTTTCTCAATACTCTATTTTTATTTGCAAAACATATATATTTTTTTGCAAAACATATATATTTTTTTGCAAAACTTATTTTTTGTTTGCAAAACATTGTTTTATTTTGCAGATATATATGGCCCTATTTTGACTCCATATGTTTCAGGTTTAGATTTGCTTTCTCAAAAAGCCTGTTGAAAACATAAGACGGCGTTCTTTAGATTCAAATCCATTTTACCTAAACCAAAACAAATGGTGATTTAACCCTGTTTAATGCAATCAGTGTAATCCATATTCACAATGTACTACATTTTTAAACTCTGGATTAACAGTTATTTGTATATTTACAAGACTAATAAAAGTGACTGGACATGCACAGCACACAAAGAACATGTGACCTGTGGCGATTCTTATCAGTTCATCTATTATCAAGAGAAAAAAAAACAACACCTAGTGGTGATGTTAAAAAGATGCTAAACTAAGTTTTAGCACATTGTGAAATAATAAGAGGTGAAGAATGTTTACAAGTAGTTTGGTGATTTCTGTGTAAATCTGAAGTGTGTTTTCTCTTCGTCAGCTGTTGACAGAAGATGCTGAAGGCTTTGCACAGACAGAGGTCAGCAGACAAATGTTCTTCTGCAGGCTCGTAATTATAGCGGCAAGAGTGCTAATCATAACCTATTACTGTGCTGCTGGGCACTCTGGCTTACTTCCACTTTGATTTATTTTTTACCAGGTTTTACTGTGCTGTACTCTTTCTTGCTCACAGTCACTATTAGACTGTCAGATCAGTCAAATCTGTATGTATATACATTGTTTTTGAAGACAATGATAGTATTATGCCATAAACAGTGATTCATTTGTTGAATCTGTCCATTACACTACTTAAGGGCTGTGCTTATGGTCCATATATTCTTAAGAAACCTGCATGGTCAGTGTCTGGTGGACATGGTTTTAAACCCAAAATTATACAGTGATGCTGTGATGAAGTCCTCCTGGGAAGTTCCTACTTACGAAAGTAGTAAATGCTACATAAAGTGTGATGGTCAGAATAAAATGAGCGGAAGGGACGTTTTCATTTTCCGTTTTGCACATTAGGGGTGCAAAGTACTTCACACCGCAAAAGAAACCAAATTACAGAAATTTATGTATCATGTGGGATGAAGTGGATTAAGTACATTAGGTGTGCAATTGAGGCTTTATGTTTTTTATGATTACGTTGGAAAGAATAATGGATAATGTAGTTGTCACATGAAAAAAGCACAATGATAAAACAAATGGTAAAAGAAGCTTTTTAGCTACGCTTCAGCAGTATAGAAAATAGGGCTGCACAAGTTACTGGTATCACAAAATGGCTTAGTGTGATTATCTCATTACAAAAGCTTTATTTAAATAATTATATTCACGGCAGTGTTCATTTACATGCATGCAGCTCAAGATATGTTTGATTTGCTAGAAAACCAACTAAAAGTGTGATGTTTAAAGGGTTACTCCACCCTAAAATGAAAATGTTGTGTATAATCACTTACCCCCATGTCGTTCCAAACCTGTAAAAGCTACGTTCATCTTTGGAACACAATTTAAGATATTTTGGATGAAAACCGGCAGGCTTTTACGGGTTTGGAACAACATGGGGGTAAGTGATTAATGACAAAATTGTATTTTGGGTGGAGTAATCCTTTAATGTCTGATGTAAATCGCTGATGAATGGTTTATTAGGATTAAGACAATATTTGGCCGAGATGCAACTATTTGAAAATCTTGAATCTAAGAGTGCAAAAAAATCGAAATATTGAGAAAATCGCCTTTAAAGTTGTCCAAATGAATTCTTAGTGATTTACATAACTAATCAAATATAACGTTTTATATATTTACGGTAGGAAATTTACTAAATATCTTCATGGAACATGATCTTTACTCAATTTCTTTAATGATTTTTGGCATAAAAGAAAAATCGATAACTTTGACCCATACTATGTTTTTTTTTTTTTTGGCTATTGATAAAAATATACTCTTGCGACTTAAGACTGTTTAGTTTCCAGGGTCACATATAGTATGTGTTATTTCTGTTTTCATTTACATTTTAGATCAAGTTTTGGCTATTTTTATTTAGTTTTATTTCAATTATTTTAGTAGGGGGTTTAATAAATGCCTCCTGAAGTGAAGAGATATGTTTGTGTACATTTAAAAACAACACATTTAGCTTTAACAACAATACTGTGAAACTTATATTTTTCCTTAAAGTTATCATACCATCAAAATCTCATATCGGCCCATGGCTATTTAAATATTTGTAAAAATATTTTTTTTAAAATGATTTACTTCAGGAGGCCTTTATTAACCCCCTGGAGCCATGTGGAGCACTTTATATGATGTATGGATGCACTTTTTGGGGCTTCAAAACTTAGATTTTGGGGTGAAATATCCCTTTAAACCAAATAAAATTACAGATGTTTCCTCTGTGACTAGCTGAAATAAATGTTTTTTAATATACATTTCAGTTAATGTTTATTTTATTTCGAGTAGTAAAAAAGAATCATCATTCCCATAACAGATTAATTTAAGGAAACGAATCTTTAGCATGAATATCCATTTTTCATACGGTATATTGTACTGTTGTGATTCCAAAATTCACATGTAAAAAATTTTGATTTCAGTTATTACATTTCTAGGTTTTTATATTACAGTATAAATAGTTCATTCTAAAATATAAATTTGACGTAAAGTATAAAATAGTAAACATATTTTTGGCTACTTTGGTCACATTCTGCCCAATATACTGTATGAAAATAACTATAACCGTGTTATCAGCCTTTTCCAAAGCAGGGATGTTGTTCCATTATCACGATGATTCCAGCTAGTAGCATGACACGGAGGTAAATATCATCTGCAATGTTGATTTCAGCTGTACTGTAGAATAAAAGAAGAAAAAAAAACTGCTCATAGTCTATGTCCGATTACAGCAGCAAACTGTTTTATCAGGTTTCTCAACTTAACTCGTTGTACAACAACTCGTCTCAGAACAAGCTGAAATTTGTTGTACACTAAATGTATATCGTAATAATACACATTTTCATATTTTATGTAAAAAGCTAACTGTAGTTGCTCGCTTTACATGTGAATCAGATATCAGCTGCTTTCTGTCTGGTGGGTGGTGTTTGGCCAGACGCTACATAATGAAATAGATTTGTCAATAGTCTGGCTCTTCAAGATAATACAACAGAGCTTCTCCTCCTGTCCATACGGTAATTTCTCTAGTGTGCGACAAAGAGTCGCTGGTTATGACGCAATCGTTAGCCTATTTTTTACAAAAAACTGCTTCTATGGGACCATAACGTAAGATAGAAGGTAATGGAGCCTTTTATACATTTTCGTGTTTCTTTAGAAATAATTAATGGACTAATGAAGTCTTTAAACGCCTCAGATAAAGTTATTCGCTGTCAAAGTGAAGCCAAAATGAATGGGAGTCAATGGAATGCTAACAGCAGGTGGGGGTCCGCTAGCCAATGGCAGCGCCCAGGGGTGCTTCAATAAAATATGAAACCCTGCCCCCCTGTATTCTAATCAAAACTATTGGTGCGAGGTCAGAATTACCAATATTTTGTTAACTTTAACATTATTCTTTAAACAATATTTCTGTAAAATGGTGGTCTAGAATAATTATGGCAGAAATAATTATTTAATAATTATTAAACCATTATTTACATTGATTAGCCGCATAAAAGTTACTGTTTTATTTTGGGGGTCATCTGATTTGTGACAATGCATTCATATGTTAATTATATTCATTAAAATGATTAATTTTACCATGGTGAATATGCCGAGGTAACGATTGCTGCACGACGTTTGAAAGTTCTGCGCGACTGCCATTAGAGGGAGAAATGCGACAATCATGTCCTAATGTCATGTGCACTGGAAAGTTCTTTCTTTTAAATAAAAACCTGTGACATTATCTATGTTCTCATTCACTTTAACTTAGCACGAAGTTCTGGAAAAACTGTGCCCAGATCTTTTCCCATCCTTTCTCCCGTCTAGTCTAAAACCGTGACCGTGTCGACTGTCACTTTATGTTCGAAAATTTATTGCACGAATCAACCAAAATAAGTTTTGAAAACGAAAATAGGAAATTGATTTTAACGACCTTCTCTCGGAGCGCGTCCAGGTTTCTTTATTTTTTTTGGAACACACGTCACAGCAACTGCATCTTTGGACACACACGCATAACAGCAAATAATACTTCTGCACACTGTTTCTCTTTTTACAACAGAAATGTGAATTCTGCCGGTATTCAGACAGTCTCATGCATACAAATACTGATTCGGGCTAGAATCACCTACGTATTTGTTGTTGATGACATTTCTAATCGTAAACACAGCCATGTTGAAGCCTGCAGTAAATGTTTTGCATTGTTATGGCTGTCCACTCTGCTTATAGTAGTTTTTTCGAGAATGTTGCACTTCCGTTTGTCATTGTGCACGAAACTTCACGCCAATAAATCATCAGAAATATTGGTCTTTACCAATATATTGAATCTTTACATTCGTCCTGCCTGTTGTCCGTGGATTTATCTATATTTGGTGTTATTTGCCGTATAAAACGTGGTTGCACTTTATTTTACAGTATGTGTACTAACATGTACTTATAGTGTACTTACAGTGTATTTATCTAAGAAAGTTCTGGTAATTCAAGGTAACTACATGGGGTAGGGTTAGGTTTAGGGGTAGGTTCAGGGTTAGTACCTAGTTATTACATAGTTATTGTAATTACTATTATAAGTACATAACTTGTCTCTCAAATCAAACAGGATTTTTTCACAAAAGTGACAACCCAAGAAAGCAAAGTAAACGGCCTCATTTGTAGGTTGCATCGACACCTAGGGGTGGATGCAAGAAAAACAGTATCACAGTACCTCTTTTTTTTTCTGCTCACCTGAAATTCATGCAATAAACATGTTTTTGACAAAGATTTCAATTTGTTTGTGGCTCGAAGGAACGGGTTGAAGACCCAGTCAGTGACATCACGATATGCTAATTTGTTTAAATTCATACCTACGTAATCACCATCACCAAAAATTTTACTTTTTTTTTTTTTTACATTGAAATATTTAAACAAATAGACCTACCTACCGACCAATTATTATTTTATTTTTTTACTGTTACTGCAAACCAAAATATTTTTAAAGTTGGCCTAGTGTTAGTTTACATGCAGAACCACTTAAAAACCATGTCAACTTTGAACCCATTTAATATTTAGAACTGGACGTTGTATTTTGCTATTGTCACAACCTTTGATTTTTAAAACGGCTTGAGCAGATTTTTCCAAATTATCTCTATTAAAATGTATTATTCTTTTTTTTTTTTATTACCTGCATTTTTGTCGTTTTAAGTTTATTTTCATCTGCAAGTGTGACATAGTCTCTCAAATATTTGGTTGATCAACTCCACAGTTACCCACAAACCTGCTTGGTTTCTTCCAACGGTCCATTTTTTCTTTAATAATCAACACTTCAACCACTTAGAACATAAACATATGTACATTTTATTACTAAGTTAATGTAAGGCTGTGTTAGTGAGAGGGACTTTATCACTCTAGAAGCATTTGATTGGACACAAAAAGAAAATGGAAACCGTACACACACCTGAGTGAAAGATAATGTCACAAATTCCCAATTTCGCATTTAGAATAGTCTTAAATCGTTCTAAAGGGAAATTAATAACTAATGCAACCGGTTCTTGACTCGTGAACGAGTCATTATCTGGCTCGGCTCGGTGTTCATCTTCAGTTTTCTCTTCACAGCAGTTCAGTCAGTGTACTGTTTGAGTTATGAATTACTCCGGGATATTGGTTTGTTTGAACTCAGAGGGAGTCTCAGCCACATAAGTCATTTGTGGATTAATGCGTATTGGAGACGCGAACCGTTTAAAACGATTCAGTTCAATTTGGTGAACTGAATGATTCGTTCGCGAACTGGATATCCAGACTGCTTTGATTTGAACTCTCTCTCACAACAGACACGGAAGAGAAGACAATGCTGAGTAAAGTCGTAGTTTTTGCTATTTTTGTACCAAAATGTATTTTCAATGCTTCAAAAAATTCTAACGGACCCTCTGATGTCACATGGACTACTTTGATGATGTTTTTCTTACCTTTCTGGACATGGACAGTATACCATACACACAGCTTCAATGGAGGGACTGAGAGCTCTCGGACTAAATCTAAAATATCTTACACTGTGTTCCGAAGATAAACGGAGGTCACACGGGTTTGGAACGACATGAGGGTGAGTCATTAATGACATAATTTCGATTTCTGGGTAAACTAACCCTTTAAGTCTTTGGTTCTTTGAATTGTGATGATTTTGGCTCACATTTAACAAAAACCCACCAATTCACCATCTCAGTTATTAGGTCATGTTCTCTCCATTTTTTTCCAAACCACGACAAGCGCCAGTGTCCCTTTTTTGCAGAAAGTGATATTGAATTCATTTGATCATTCACATTCGATTATCAAAAAAATAAAAAAAAATGTTAAAAGAAAATTCCTAATATCACAGCCATAATTTCCAAAGTTTGTTATATGTATATAATATGTATATATTAGTGAATGGGTTTTGAATGGGAAGCAAGCTCATCTACATCTTTGATGGCCTGTAGTCAAGTACAATGTGGCACACAATCGAAAACCACCTGTGAAAGAAACAATGCCAGCATAATCAGAAAAAGATATTTATTCACTAGAAAGCAGTTGTCGATGTTAAAACTACAACAGATTTTTGGGCACAACCTTCTTGCCATGCTTTGTCACGATGACCTGAACATGACAGCGTTCTCTCTGAAACCAGTCAACATGGATCACTCCATAAACCAGATCCATGATATGTGTTTGCCATATTCAAAGCGACTACATTCTTTGGTCACCAGAACACTAAACATATGTGCCTTCATCACAAAAAGTGGAACAAAGCGCCTGACCGACGACGCAAGACACCGAACATGAAGGGCTTCATATTTGTGCAGCATCTGGAGCCCTGAGCATCAGCGAGCAACACAAAATGACAATTATTATAATACAACAATCAAGATCACCAACATTGATTATCCTCTTCATTAATTAGAACCCAGCAAGAAATAATTAACATAGTCCCGAGTTAACAATCTCAGGGTACATTACAGTAAAAATAATAAAAAGTCAACTGGAGCAATATTACAGTTGCATTTCGCTCATGAGTCGGTCTAAGTCCAAACCAAAAAAATTTTAAATAACTCCGACACATTTGACCAAAACTGACTCAGTGCAGCTACATGGCAAACGATAACATGTCCAAGAAATTAAATACATTAAACCTAGAAAAATAAAAGTACACACACACACACACACACACACACTTCTCTCTCACACACTTAAATGGACAATGTTCTGTTAACATGTCCATTTAATATATTTCAACACACCCTGAGGTAGATTTGTATAGATTCAAAACAAGTTACGCATCTTGTTCTCATGTTAAATAAAAAAACAATACAATAAAATATTGAAATGATAATAGAATATACAATAATGGTATGAATATATGGCATAAGAATACAGTCTTACCAATGAGAAAGACCCTTCACATCCCTTAAACTGACCCATCCACCCAACACTACATTCATCGACTAACACCTACTCCCACCTGATAACATCCTAAAACCACTTCAGATTATTAGAAATAAATAAATACATCAATCAGAAAAACACCTGTGGAGCAGTGACGCGCTGTTAGTTTAGAGGTTTAACACTTTGAAATCAGTGTTTTCAGAAAAGAAAGGCCATAAAAAAAAAACGAGTGCATCACAAAATCCTTCTCAGCATTGCTTACACTCACCAGCTGTCAATCAACTCCCTACTACAGTTAAAAACATTATTAAACCTGGAAATGATTCCCAAACACAGTCTGAGTTCAGAGTGAATGGCTACAAATAAATAAAAAAAGGTTTACAGTTGTTATTTACAATAAAGTGAGATCAAGTCAGGATCTCCTCTTGGAATGAGCTTTAACAAACCTGATATAGTGTCTCGTGTTACGTTTACATAAGAAAAAAAAAAGAATATTATAATTGTCTTGGCTCTGGTTTTCAAATAGCAGGGATTTGGTCGATTTCTTCAGGCAATCCCCACATCTTTAAATGAGAGCGAGCCTTTGTTACCATTACACAGCATTAAAAAAAAATCCAAGAAAGCCACGGTGTCTTTCTTATAGTAAGTAACTAATGACAGTGCAGTCAACATACTTCCACTGGTGATATAGAGAGACCGAAGTCAAATATGCATGGACAGATTTTGAAATCAGAAAAAGTCTCAGTCAGTATGGTTTCTTCAGTGTACAGGGGGATGACAACATGAGTTTCCCGTCAAAAAGCAAGAGAGTGATGCATTTGAGCAGTTTCACCACTATCCAGGCTTATTGCCATCTGTAAACATGATGCATTTGATTGTTTCGGTTCAAATCTAAGACACTTCGAAAAGCTAAGGCAGAAAATAAAAACCTCTCTCTCTTACACATTGGCTTCACACTCTCAGGGGCAGATCTCAAGAAAACGGTCAAGCACATTATTTTATCCTAAAGTCAACAAACTCTGAATGATAATCCCTCTTTTTGTGCGAGAATTGTGAGTCCTAAAGTCCTAACATAGGTTTTATTTTAAGCAAAATATGCCTTTTAAAATTCTGATTTCGACATGTTTTTGTGAGATTTGCCCTCTATTTCATGATTATCCATCTGAAATATCTGCTTCATCCCAAATCTTTGTTGACGACTGTCAAAAATGAAGATGGATATGATGGTGGTACAACATTCAATATTAATTTAATCCGGCTTTATAATTTCCTGGCTAAAGTACAAAAGTGAGCGGCGACATTCATTTCTGCTGTTAGAAAAAGAAAAACCTGAGTTAGTTTCAAAAGCAGCTTTCCATTGAAACTTCTTGATTGGTTGTTGTGTTTCCCTGACAACCTTCCCCCGACTAATCAGAGCTGTCGGGAGGAAAGGGGGCGTGGCTCATGTCCTCCTCTTCTCCTGTGGTCGAGGTTGTTGATTTTCCCTGAGATCCCGGTGACAACTGCTGTGCTTTGATTGGACAGTTGGCCACCATGTGGGTGATGCTTTGGCAAAAATGGCACTTTTTTGGCTGAGGTGGCAGCTGGCATTCTTTGGCGTGATGATTCGGCCCTCCACAGTTGAAGCATCTGCAATAGCGTAGGAAAACAAGTGTTATGTATATATTGGCTAAGGGCGCCAAAACTAAAAAAAAAAAATGGGTCACTGAGCTAATTTACATGCAATTGTTATCATCCTGTCTTGTTTATAAAATAATTTAAAGGAGAATAACATCAGTACATCAACCGCAATAAAGAATCCAAGACAAATTTTCAATGCAAGATAATATTGTATAATTTATTCGCTCTTATGATATTCAGAAGAATTTGTGAAGAGTGAAAATGAATGGAGATGGATGCAAATAAACAAAAAAAAAAATGACTAAAAAGGATGCAAATAAACAAATATAGTATAATAGTTTAGTATAATATTCACAAATTATTTATAAGTTGCTAAAAAATAAAAAAATCCAGGTTGGTATGAAAGCATTTATTGGCTTTACAAATCACTTAATTGAAATTATGGTTCACATGATTTGTGTTATATTCCAAGTATTCTGAAGCTGTACTCCTAATACTGATATTACTACATGCAATATTAACGTTGTATTAAACTTCACTTTATTACATACGCACCATGTACTAAGACGAGTTTAGTACGATGCATGAATTTCACTTACAAATATAATAAAAGTCACCATTTTGGGTTAGCGACTCATTTAAATGAAAGCTTCCTGTGCATTAAAGGCCATCCGCTCTCGATATTGTTGGGGGTTATTGATCGGCCGGAGGAAGGAGGTGTGGTGTAGAGGAGGTGGGGCATCTCTTTGGCTCTTTGTTTCAATATGTAGCATGACCTTTGCACTTTGATCCCTGCTGCGCACCCCCACCCCGCTCACATACATCACACCTCAGGGTTGCCATGGCAGCAGTCACCTCTGACCTTTCTCAGGCACCTACATCTGTTATTAATTAAATGGACAGGATCTGCCCCTCCGTCAGGAGACACGGGCCCAGAGAGATGAAATATCAGTGACAAACGGCAGGAGAGGGACGTGGTGTTAGCACATGTTGAATCGGGTGTCTCTCACAGAACTGCAGCAAAGCCATCACCGTCATTCATGCACAAGTGTGAAAGCTGCTCTCGCTTCGATCCGGATCCACATTCAACCAACCAGCACGATCAGACGTAGCTTATCAATAACCTTCGGCGTGGGGGCGGGTGACTCTGTGTGCCTACATTCAGAGCCATGAGATTTTAAACCAGCAGCTCAAGTCACCAACACACAGGGTGGGGGAAGAAAACATCTCAAACATTTAGATATCTCTCAAACATCTCTGTGTTCTTGCAGAAGAACCACAATGTCCAGGTCATGTTGTGAACGACACTCACCGATCTCCTTTTGAACGGCGTTTTTGGGCACCCTTGGGTTTCTTCTCGCTGCCCACGCATGGCGCCCCACCGGGCCCCGTCACCCGTAAGGACTCCAGACCCTTAGAGGACCTCTTGAAGGTGAACTCCACTTCTTCTCCTTCCTTCAGACTGCGGAAGCCCTCCATATGAAGCTTGCTCTGCAGAGACGGGGGAGATGTGATATATAGGGTCCATAAGGGTCCATTTTTCAAAATGTAGGTTTAAACTGAATTTGAAAGCGGAATAAGCTTTCCGTTGACTGTCTGTTAAGATCGGACAATATTTGGCCGAGATACAACTATTTGAAAATCTATAAATAGAGAAAATCACCTTTAAAGTGGTCCAAATAAAGATCTCAGCAATTCATATTACGCATCAAATTACGTTTTGACATTTACGGTAGGAAACGTACAGAATATCTTCATGGAACATGTTCTTTACTTCATTTCCTAATGTTTTTGGCTTAAAAGAAAAATCATTAATTGTGACCCATTTTATGTATTTTTGGCTATTGCTACAAATACACCCCAGAGACTTATGACTGCTCTTGTGCTCCGGGGTCACATTTATACTGTGATCCATCTATAAGTAAATACCTTTATGAATATAAATGTTTTCATGATTACCAACTCATTTCTCATGCCATTAGAAATGTGAAGTTTTTAAATATTTGCATGACTATACATTTACCTAATATTAAATATGCATTGGGTAAAGATCTTTTTATGCCATGTATGAAATGTTATAATTGTGAATACTCATGGTGATATATGCATAAAAAAAAAAAAAAAACTATATTTACAATATATTCAAAGATTTGCACAGTGCTTTTCACAGTACTAAATGCTGTATGAGTGCAATAAAATGCAATTATTACTTCAGATACAACACACCTTAGATAGATCAAGCTTCACATTTTACCCAAAGCCTCACTTTGTGCCACCTACACAGACACACATTTGATTAAGAGTCGTGTTTTGTCAAAGCACTTTAACATCATTTGTCCGTGAGGTTTGCGATCCTGAAAGAAGTGTTAGAATGCCATCTCCCCTGCCCCCAATACATAGCCTTCGAAACCGCCTCTTCACTTAACACTCAGGTCTCTACCAATTAATGTTGAACATTTGCATCCATCAATGGATGCTTCTGAAACTCAAGACTAGCAGCCTACTGGCAAACTACTGCAGGATATAACGCAGATACATGCTGCGTTCACAATCCAACCAGACAATGCAATGCATCTTAGCAGAAATGATGTTACTCAAAACTATATTCAGATCAACAGCCTACCATCACATTCAGAGATCACAGCAGACCATTTTAGCAGCTATAACATATGCAGGGGGCCAACATTTCACAAGAGGTAAATCCAGCCCTGATCACATTTGTAGTTGCACGGTTTCTCAAGATAAAGCAGTGAAATGCAGCTATTGGTGTGAATGGGACGGGCAGATGAGCTTCCCCAAAATAACTCTCAGTTCTGAGGGTCTGCAGTGGGAAAAGGTGGGGGAAGATTACATTCCTGAGATACTTGCTCTATAGGCGCATGGAAATAGGGCTTGAGAAAAGATCTACCTTTAAAAACAACCTTCTGCTTGTACTCTTAACAAAAAACCACTTGGAGAAAAAAAAAATGCATCAAGATCATCATGCATCAAGTTGACTCCAGCTTTGGTGTTTGGAGAACAATTTGCTTTGGTCGGTCACCTTAAAACCAGCGCTTGTAATAAAACTGCTTATCTTCTCGCCAGGACATTCCTTGGGATAATGTTTTTAGTCTTTTAAACATTAAACTCTTAATGGCCTGTCATAAATTCCACACATTCTCTCAGAGCAAAACACTGGACTGCGCTTCTTGTGTAATGAAGTGTAAAGATAGTTCACGCAGTTGTTCAAAACATGCATTTTGTTCAAAAGATGGTGTTTTGAAGAACACTGTGGCCCGAACACATTGGATTTTTTTTTTTTTTTTTGTCCATACAAAGAATACACTTGTGAAGCATCGACGAAAGCAAGTCATAAAGTTAAAACGTATTTTACTTGTATAATGGAACTGCTTCATTAAAACAACAGCAGCTCCGGCTCACTGCAAATATATATCTGTGGAAACATTTCTGCAAAATGATATGACATTACTTCTTGCATGTTCGTGACTATTTCAAAGTAAAAATTTCAAATGCACTGTAAAATGCATCACTTAAAATGCATTGAGGTTTAACCGAAACAAATGAACATGAATCTGACAAGGTTTTATTATTTTGTTACAGTACATTGATTGGCTGTGGTATGTTTTGCAGCTGTTTGAAAATATAATTTCAGGTGTTCAGCACTCTAATATTAATGCTCTCTCTTGTATGAAAACAATGCATCACCTGCCCTAAACCTCACTGATAGTGTTATCAAAAGCAAACGTGAGATTAAAACACATTTGCTGAAGCAAGCATGCCATTTGAGCTCGTTTCTACAAATCTTTGAACCCTTTAATCTGGATTTGTTTCACAGGATTCGCACTAGAGCGCACAGCGTCCACATCACACGTGCAATGCTGTACCAGGTGCGCTACCGAGCAAGTTTACCATGTCAGAAAACTCATATGGAGTAGATTACCCCATTCATACATTACAATCCATTAGTTTACAAATAATGCATTCGTTTAAAAGTGTTTGGAGGTCATAAACAAGGATCAAATTGAGAGGGATGGCATGTTTGTCATTGTCGGGCCATTTCAGGCTCCACAAGAGAATATCTTATAAATCAGTCCATTTAGTAAAACTAACTTTGTTAAATTAAAATGTTAAAAAAATTTAAAGAAACTGTGTAATCATTAGGACTGCACGATTATAAATTAAAAAAAAAAAAAAAAAATCATAATTGTCGATTATTCCCTTAAATTTGTCATTGTCATTATTATCACGATTATCACTATGATGTTTATACCATTGTTTGATGCCAACTGCATGCTGTATTTGTATATGGAAATAAATAAGCTGAAAACACTAACTGAAAAACCCTCAAGATAACATGTAGAAAGAAAAAACGCATCCAAGCACAAAGAATAGTATAAGTGGACTATGAACGATTACTTGCCACTTTGAATGATTATGTAATTGCGGCACCCATAATTGTAATCATGATTAGAAATTGTATTAATTGTGCACATTTTAACATTGAGCCCAAGGGGAAAAAAAATAGCTTGACTGCCTTTAAAAATGTAGTTTTTATAAGAGGCTGATCATTTGAAACACTGGTGGTCCACGCTTCGTCTCTCACACGACGTCAGGTTTAACTGACACTCATCTCTCAGAGGGGGGTGGATCGCTGGCAAAGGAATCAGCCAAAGCGCCTCCCAACCCCCGTCAAGGCTTCCTGAAAGCGTCCCGCTCCATCCCTCTCCGCCCTACTCTTTTACTACAGAGATTTTTATGAATGAGTTCAGCTAACAACCCCCTCCCCCCAAATAACCCCGCCCCCCACAGCACCCTTTCTCCAATCTCCTGATCTCCATTCCCAGCATTCTCCCTCAGCATGTCTTTCAACTATTTTTCACCATTAATTATGAAATCTCTCTTTTCGGTGATCTCTGCACACAAACACCATTCATTCAGTGATTCTCTAAAGTCTAAGGAAGGCAGGATTTCCTCCTGCGGGTTTCACAATGACAGTCATTGTCTTTTTAACCAGGTGGGTCCCACAGCAGTCACCCTACTCGAAGCATTATCAATATATCCACAGAAAGAGTCTCCGGTTTGAGCACTGGTTCCCGTACGGTTATCAAAACCATACAACCTAAGCATATCAAGAAATCTTCCTCCAAACACAAAGTGTTGATGAAGAGGACTAAACAAACACCCCATGCTGCGCTGGTGTTCCCATCTCAGTTTAACAGACCTAAAGACAATGTGTGCTCAGCTCGAACACCCTCCGTTCATCCTCGCAGACAGCCATTCTGGAGGAAACCAAAGACCTCTTACTTGGAGCGAGACAGAGAGATCACTCGACACCGTGTGTCCGCAAGATGCTCTAATCTCTGGGTAATTTAACACAATGACCTCAAGCCATGAGGCAGCAGCTCATTTGGCTCAGGGTGATAGGTGATCCACTGTTTGCCGTCTTGCTGCTTGTTCTGGGGCAATAGCTTGTTGAATTATTGCTGAAGGTTAGTGTTCAGGACTGAAGACGGTAAACTCCACAAAAGGATTTTTACATTTAGCACGTCTGCAGAACAAATCTGAGTGATATCGGATATAATAGTCAGAGGTTTTACTTTTGAGCTTTTTGTCTTGATTTATAAGATGGTGCAGACAAGGACATGTTGAGCCAGGACTTGAACCTGTGAGCACGTGTACATACTGAGCCAAACATAAATGACATGAAAAAACACCGTTTGGGACGGTTTTATTTACAGGAGAGCACCCAAATCTACCACACACTAATAATGAAGCGACACTTTTCAATTTGCCATCTATTTCAGGCCAATCTTTGGAAGAAATTTGAAAGGACAGGGCTGCATTTAAAATGAAATCCAAAGATAAAACCTAATAAAGGTGAAGTGGGACCACTGTTCAATTTAAGTTTTTGCCTTGAATATTTTATTCATTTTCCCTCTGTACAGTGTAGAGTTTTAGCCATTTAAAAATAATGGCTAAGCTAATAATGGCATTAAAAATAAAATATAAAGTTTTTTTTTTTTTTTTTTTTAAATATAAGTACAATGTAAAAACGTACACAATAAGTACATTGTACTAAATTATTAATTAAAATGTAAGTACATAGTAGTTAAGGCCACTTAATATAAAGTGGGTCCAAAAATACTTAAAATAAATCAGAGATTTCCCACTCTCTGTATTCACCCTATACAAAATCGAAACCCTTGAACTGACTTCCCAAAAAATGTTCAGAATAATAGTCGCTTGTTTATTTGCATAAATATTAAATAAAAGCACACAAACCTTAGCTTATTGTCCTCTTCAAATCATTTTAGTCCAATACATACATTCTACATCTATAAAGACCACCAGAAATGGGGAAATTTCCAAATAATCAAATTATTGAAATCATTAAAAAAAATGTAATCACTGGACAATATATGCATATTATATAACTAAATAAACAAAGGTCTCAGTTAAAAGCAAAACAATAGATTTACAACCTGGTGTCAAAAAAAAAAAAAAAAAAAAAAAGCATTTAAAACTCTAAAATATTCTCCCAGACCCCTAGAAAATAAAAATAAAACCATCTACACACAAACCAACAAGAGACCTGAAGATCACAAACGCAACAGATCAGCATACAGCCAGCTCTAAACCCCTATACAGCAAAAAAAAAAAAAAAAACAACAACAACGAGGTTTCTTTGAACGACTGAAGAACCTTCATTTTTAATCATTCAGATTGTGATTTAGCATCGTTCTAATACTCAGGCATTAATGTTCATGCATTAACACCGAACACTAAATTATAGCTTTATAAAAAGGTAGAAAATAATTATAAATGCAGCCTACTAATACTGTAAATATTTAATTTAGCAGATTAACCCGTGTTTATGTCGTGAGAGGAACAGAGGGACAGAGGAAGGCCTTACACGGGACCCTCCGTTAAAAACGACAGCATCCACTGCTCTCACCTGATGGACGAACACATCCAGGGGGGAGTCCAGACAGATGCCCTCCCGGTGGGTCATGGACAGGAAGCCGAAGCCCATCCGCACGTTAAACCATTTACAGAGTCCACTTCCACGGAGCGAGCTCGAGTCCTCCTCGGAGCTCGCGGCTTCCTCCTCCTCGGTCCGTGCACAGCCCCCTTGGTGAATCACAAAAACAAGAAAATCACAACTAACTCTACGAACAAAAATATCACGCTATCGAAAGTGGACGAAACGAATGAACCCGTGGACTCTTACGCTGCGGTTTCGACATGAAGTGAATTCATCACGCGCTCGGCGAGAAAATGCCAGAAGCTACGAGCGAAACACGAGCGAATGACTCTATGGATGTTCGCTCTCAAAGATATATCTTCTCTTTGTTCAGCACTTGGTTTACACGATCCAAATGCATGCTTTTATGATACAAAATAAAAGGTTTATTTACATAAAAAAATAAACGCACAATCTGTCTAACCTGGGTCTTCAACAGGTATCATAGACAATTCATTTCAGTTCACTTCGTCGCTGATTTTGAAGACAGTAATTTAAGTTAAAACGGAAGAATTCCATTTTCCTCAAGAAATAAATGCTTTAAATTGCAATAATCAATCAATGTGGGAAACGCGCGTTCAAAACTGGGAATATTGCTGTCAAACCATGAGAAACCAGCGACTTCTCAATTATGTGAATCATCAGTGATATAAAGAGATTATCAAACGACATTATTATTTTAAATAAACGCCGCATGCAGTTCTCTCTAAGCGCTGTTTTATCATTAAGTCACACACACAGAGTTGATTTATCAGTGCGCGCTGTCAGTAATTAATCATAAAGCAGAAATGTGCACCCGCTCACCTGTGTAATATTGCTCATAAACCGAGCCCATTTCACCCATCTCGCCCATCAACCTCCAAACAAATCCCAAGAACTGAAAAAGCTTCAGGCTTTCCTCCACATTTCAAAACTCCAACTAAAACAGAACAAATTCAAACTACTTTACCCAGGCCAGAAGGAACGAACAAACAAAAGATTTGGGGTTACAGGTTACATTTTAACGGTAACGACGCGAATAGTCCAGGGCTTCTGGGAAGAGCCCTTTGTAAAGATCCCCAAATCTGAAAGACAATGCAGGAGCTCCGTCCCACCCCCTCTTCTTTATCCCTCTCTCTCTCTCTCCACTGACCCCCCACTGGAAGATCACCCACGACCTCACCTTCAGCCATGTCTCCAGGATGTCTTCAACCTCTTCTTGCTTCACACCACAAGCGCAGATCATTGGTCAAGCCTCCAAACAGCATTAAACAGACTGGTCAGTGTTGGTTCCGGAGTGAATCACAGGACTCGGGTCACTGTAGCATCTCCTCTGCTTTAGGTCATGATGCTCAACTCCACCGAGCTGATGAAGTGCACATTTCTGCGACGATAGGGTCCAAATTTGCCAATGGGCCAATCGCAGATGGAGAATGTCAGCTTGGGGAATAGGAAGTGCCCTCCCCTCTTAAACCCTCAGTATGCTGACACACACACACACACACACACACACACACACAGCGGATGGACACTGAGACAGCAATAAAAGCCTGACCGCTTTCTAAACAACTAAACATTGATTTGTTGCACTCCATTCTTCTCATCTAAAATAATGTGTAGTTAATTACTTTCAAAATATAACATCATGAACAACATTTTAAATATGTTTTTTTTAGCATGCCTATATGACAGTGTTATTTATAATATAGTTCTTCTCACTACGAAAATGTGTCACTAATGAAAATGTATAAGGAAAAATGTGAAGGTGGTTTTGGATTATATATTTTTTAAAGACATTCCATCAGAACGCGATTTTTACCATAGGCTTAATAATATGTAGAATTTACTAATTTTCAAAATAGGATGATGTATGTGCGTGCGACCCACAGTAAATGCGCCTTAAACAAGACTCAAGGGTCACAAATACTTGCTGGAACCTGCAAACTCTCTCCTTTTTTTTTTTTTTTTTTTTTTTTTTTTCAAATACCAAAAGGCATGAAATAAACTCATCAGTTAATATGTCTCTGTAGCTAATGATGTTGACAATGGTCAAAGATGACAGCAGCTCTGGTTTGGGCTTCATGAAGCCACATGTCCGCACAGTCTTATTGTTCTCACACCTCGAGCAGAAACCAGGAGAACAATGAGACACAGAGCCGTGTAAATGTTATTTAATTGATCTCTGACGCCAGCGCGTAATGAATGTGAATTGCGTCGAGCGCCTCAAACACTCCGCAATTTACAATTACATTGATCTGCAAAACTTCTTTAAGCATGGAGGATAATAATACACAAATAATAATTTATTTAAATAGCGTTGTTTTTGCCAATTAGAATTTCTTTATCCCTTATTATTGTTATTATTTATTTATTTTTATTTTTTTGAAGGAAATATTCATTTTTATTTAATTACTGCATATAATTCATATGTACAGATGGACTATTTCTATTGTGATTTCTATTTGTCATGTTTAAAGCTCTGTGGTTGATATCATGAAGTTCTTCTCACCTGTGTGATTCAGACGCGGATTCGCCAGGGGCATCAAGCATGACTTAGAAATCATTTCATTTCTCTTTGTTGTTAAATCAACTAAATAATGATGATTGGTATCCAGCCTTGCGAGAACCTAAAAGCGTGAGTCCAATACCCCCCTCCTCGAAGGCATTTTATAGCGCACGGAGCATTTGCGAGTGAATGAATGAATGAATGAATGAGGAGCAGTGAGTCAGTCGGGCTCCTGCTGTGGTTCTGCTCTGATGACTGTATTGGGATTGTCACGCGCCCCGTCACCCGCAAACACAATTAAAGCCGCATCCACTTTCCAATGAAATATTCATGCAGGATTCTTGGATGCCGTTCATCAGCTTCCCAAACACACTCTCAACAAGAGCACAGGTTGCTGACTCATGTCAGAGGAAACAGAACAGCACCTGCTAGTCTTGTTAGTCATAAAGCTTCAGCTAATTAAACACATCGAACAGAACTTGGGCATGCGCTTCTGTGGGTCACGTGACGCACTCGATAAACGCCAATCAAAAGTGCAGCTGGAGCTCTGGCTCTGTGTGGAACACTAGCTCACTGATTCACGCGCATTATTAAAATACAAATATCTTATTAAGGAAAGAAAAGAAGAAAGAAAGAAAGAAAGAAAGCATGTGAAATAGTCACAGTATCTAAACATATCAAACAGTAGTACAATGTTGTCATGTAGACTTTTAAAGTCACGTTTCATTTATGTTTCGTTTTTTATGTTTCTCCTTTCAATAAAATTTTGTGCAAATGCATTAACTTTATGTCAAAAAGGAGGAAAAAAATAAAAACAAACATGTTATTTTGTCACCATAAGGTTAAAGGGCAAGAACAATGCATTATGGGATATAGTATTCCTGAGTGCTTTGGTTGTGCTTTGGTTGTTTTAGTAAATGTATAAAGGTCACTCAAGTATTCCTACACTCTCAGAAAAAAACAAACAAACAACAAAACAAAAAAGAAACTGTACCTTTTTACCTTACCCCTACAAAGTGCATTTTAGTGCTTTAAAGGTACAAAGGTGTATGCCACAATGCAATATGTGAAAAATGACCATACACTCACTGAAACATGATTAAACTCATGTGACAACATAATGCCTGCATTAAGCGTCATTCAAATATAACAGAAATACAGTGAAAGCCTAAAATGACGTACGGTGTCAGGATGTTGTATGGTAGAACATCTTTCTTGTCATAGAACCCCTTAATCTTATATATGCATTTTCCCAAAGTCAACATATGACATGTGAACAGGTGACAAAGCAGCTGGCTGCATTTATGCTTCCCTCAGGGAGATCATGAAGACTGAAGGACTTCTATGGAGATCTCCTTAGTAACCAATGGCCTTGACTCAGTTTCTGAAACACCCTTCAAACTGCCCCTCAACACATAAAGTGAAAGTGACGTGACATTCAGCCAAGTATGGTGACCCATACTCAGAATCCGTGCTCTGCATTTAACCCATCCAAAGTGCGCCTCAGTCGTGTTATTGCCGGCCGAGACACCCACAGCCCACATCGTGGATCCCACAATCCACGAAACCCACAACCCTAGGGTTAGGAGTCAAACTCTCTAACCACTATGCCACGACTTCCCCACAATTAAATATTTCAGTTTACTATAACATGTATATATGTTTATTTGCATTCTTGTGATCAGATGTTGTAGTTAAAGGAGTAGTTCACCCAAAAAAATGAACAATTGCTGAAAATTTGCTCACCATCAGGCCATCCAAGATGTATATGGGTTTGTTCTGGAGATTTGGAGAAATTTCGTATTACATCACTTGTTCACCATTGGATCTTCTGAGTGAATGAGTGCCACAAATAATCCACATTAAGCAAAAAGCTGTATATTTGTAAGAAACAAATTTATCATTAGGGCAGTTTAAATTTAAACTGTCTAACTCCACAGGTCTTTAATCCATAGCAATGCTTCCTCCATTGAAAAAGTGCTATTCACTATTTTCTTTCACTATTTTGGACTGTTTTGGCTTGCAACCTATGCTTTATTTTTGCATATTGCTCTCCTGACTCAGACAAGAAAGCTTTTTCTTGGGAGAAAGCAATAAAATGGAAAGGACTCAAATTCTGGTCTGAAGTTAAACACATCTTAATGATGGATTTGTTTCTTTCAAACATGCAGCTCTTACTTTCACAAGACATATGATAGACTGGATTGATGTGGATTGCTTGTGGATTAGTGTAATGTTTTTACCAGCTCTCATTCTGACGGCACCCATTCACTGCAGAGGATCCACTGGTAAGCAAATGATGCAATGCTGAAACTCTCTAAATCTGTTCTGATGAATAAAAAAACTTCATCCAACTACATCTTGGATGACTAGAGGGTGATGACATTGTCAACACATTTTCATTTCTGGGTGAACTATTCTTTTGAAGAGCTTCAGCAATGTGTTTACAAAATAAGTCTATTCCACGGTGTAAGGACCTTTTTTGAAATATTTGAGTGAAAATAAAATGAAATGAAAGGAAGCTTGGCCACACTATTGAGAATCAGGGTCATATCCCAAAGGGAACAATGTCAGTTCAGTTCTTTCTCAAAGACCTCAGGGAATCAGTGGATAATCAATACTTGGAAAGCAAGTGTGAAACAGTGGATCGGCCAGTCACATCTAGGATCTGATTTCAGTGATCGTGTCTGTGAGTCATGACAGTGATGACAGTGAAGGATGGGACTCGTCCTCTGACTCACCGTCAGTGTTAATTTTGACAGCAAATTCGGATTTAGTCTTAGTCTTAGTCTTTTGAATAACACACCATTTAGTTTTAGTCACATTTTAGTCATCTGAAATGTTTTAGTCTTAGTCTAGTTTTAGTCGACTAAATATCATAAGAGTTTTAGTCTTAGTCTAGTCTTAAGTCTTTTAGTCTTAGTCTAGTTTTTTTTAGTAGAACAAAATCAACATAGTTGACTTGACTAAATGTTTCTATCAGTCTGTTATGGAATGGTATTTATAAAATAAACATAAGGCCTGCTCTCAATGAAAAATATACATGCTCTCTGAAAAAGATATGCATTCGTCCTGAATGATATGCAATGCATATGACATTCTTTCAAGATGAAGTACAGTATTATTGAAATAGACAACCACCTATATTATATTTGTATTGTATGTTCATTCTATTTCTTTATTTGTGCTATTTACACAAAGTTTACATTTTTTTAAGTTTGCTTTTGTTCATTTAAAATAGCACTGCATAGTCTTCACTGTAAAATAAAATACACAATCAAACCAAAATGTATTCAGACACCTTCAACGTTTCTTAAAATATCACAGTTTACTTGTTGTAGTTTAGAAATTGGTAATAAAATACGACAATAACTCAGGGTTAAACTGTGTCAGAACAACAAATTCATCTTGATAATGTCTGATGCAATGCTTAATTTGGTTCAGTCTGTGGTGTGAAAAGGTTGCATTAGAAATTAAAGAAAGAAACACTTAAGCAAAACATGCTCAGGTCCCTAATATTTTTTATTATTTTTTTATTTTTTAGTCACTAGTAAAACAATATAATCTATTCTATCTGATTTTCGGATTGACTTTGGATAAATTCTTGTTAAAACTACAAAGTAATTCAATCAAGAGCAGTGAGTGATTTACTTTCATTTTCATACATTTAAGACACTGACAGCAGAGCTAGTAAATTAGGCGCGGTCACTTTAAGAGACAAATGCATCCATTATAAAGATACGCATCCGATTTCTTTCCAACGCTTTACTTTCACTGAAGACATAACTACAGATTTTTTCGCACACTTTCCAAGACGGGTATTTCGACATATTTAGTATGTATTTGTTGTCGGTACAAAAGCAGGAAGACTTTGAGACGCGTCTCTGCTTGCTCCCTGAACACCAGGACACCAGAACACCGCGCTGCTGAATTGAGCTCTTTCACTTTTCGCTCTTTTTCTTGTGTTTATTTAAAATGCGATTTGTATTTGTTCGTTCAGGGTGCAGGAGGACGCAAACGTCCTGAATGAGAGCTCGGTTCAGTGTTGCGCGAGTAACCAGCTGCTCTGCTCAGTTCAACTTTCCCGCATCGCGGGGCTGAAGCCAACTTGATGTGTTGAATGCTTGGAGCACGTTATAAAACGTATTCTTAAAATACACATTTCTGTTTTAATAAATGCTCATATTAAAACATAGCATTACACATAAGTAGGTACAAAAATAATCAGTGATACATTTACGACCCCATAAAAATTTGGGTCGCAATGGCATTTCAAAAGGTTGCAGTGTTGTTCCCTGTGTAAACACCTTAACTGTTATGAAAACGTCCTCGAAACTGTGCCAATTTCTGCAAAATCATCTATGTTCTCTTTTCTGTGTAACTGCTCCTGCGTTTGTTTAGCTGTTGCGCTTGCATTTGCCGCGGCTTTTTATAATGGCTCGGCTGCTTCTGCATAGATCAACCTACCCTGAAAGATTCGCTCTGATTGGATCTCTTCTCCATTCGTCCCTCCCATATATTTTCGTCTCATTTTTATTCGTTGACTAAAGTGTCAGTTATATTTCGTCACGTTTTTCGTCATCATATCTGACTTTTTATTTAGTTTTTATTTAGTTTTCGTCCGTGAAAAAGGTTAGTTGACGAATATTTTTCGTCATAGTCTTCGTCAACGAAATTAACACTGCTCACCGTCAGAAACTGGAGTACTGGAGCAATACAGTCCAACAGTTTCTTTGGTCACTCCTGTATTTCTCACCTATGTTCAGATCTGCAGAAGAACAAGGCTGAGTGAAAACGTTTTGTTAGTGTGGGCAGACTAAATATCAGCTATTGGTGAAATCAGAAACAAAACATGAAGTACGGTGGTTTACAGTTTCAGCACCCTGGACAGCTCTACATGGGATTTCTCTGAAACGTACTGTACGTGTCTTGTATATTACAGCTATTTAAAATCTCTTAAGCATCAACCGTTGACCTAGACAGAACTGGGATTGTATAAATGTAATATTCCTCTAACCTGAGAGTATTTTATATTATGACAATAATTTGGACAAAAGCGCTTGTACTGTACTACTCTTCTATTTTTAGTCAATTTGGATTAATGTTTCTGCTGAGTGAATCAATGCAAATGTAATTGCAGTAATAAAAGGACATGTCGCTAAAGCTATTCTAGAACATTTAGAAAATCAGCCAGGAGAACATGGCAAGTCACGTTACAAAGGGTTAAATTCAGGTAGGTATATATTCAGAAAAGTAAAAAAAAACTGTGGGATTTATTGTGTCCATTTTCTTTAAAGATCACTATGAAGATATATAATGTGGAATAAGGATGAAGAGTCAGAGTGCTGTCTCAGATGAGCAGAGCTATTAATCGTATTGATCAGGATATGAAAGATCAGCATCTCCTGAGGAAGCTGGATTTATTTAATAATTTCTACATATTTTTTACCTGTATTACAAACATTTCGGAGAAATTGGCAGGCAGTTTTACTTTAGTGTTGTAACTTATTTTATAGTTAAATCTGTTGTAAGGTTTTTTTTTTTTTTTTTCTCCCAGTTCATTAAGCAGGTGTTTGACTGATTGTCTGCCCTCTGGTGGATGCAATTTGAAGATGATAAGCACACGCCAAAGACCAGAGTAACAGTAGGAGAGACGTCAAGGGAGAGGTGATAGTGAAAAATGCCACTGCGGGAACTGAAACATAGACTCACCAAAACAATAGTGCTTTAAATGTATTTTACAGATTGTAAACCTGTTGTAAAAAACCATGTAAAGTCTGAAACATTAAATAATAATCAGAAAATGATTTTACATTTTAATATAAAAATGCAAACATTTAAAATACGGTTTATAACCATTAAACTATTTTAAAAACAATGATGCATCAAGCATTTATGGCTCATTTGGTGTGAAGTGTGATGTGAGACAGAATTTTTTCTTTTTACAAAAAGTGAAGCTGCTGATACTTACAAGAACAAAATGCAACAGGATCTCTGTCTCTCTCTCTCTCTCTCTCTCTCTCTCAATTCAATTCAGTTCAACATGTGTTTTATTGACATGGCAATTGTTAAAATGTAGTGCCAACTGCCAAAGCATATGTTTAAATTGAATCTAGAACAGATATATGCAACAAAAAATGCATGTATATACATTTAGAAAATAGAACAAATCAACATCTTAGAATTTTATGAAAAATGTATAATTCTGTGTGGTGTGTGTGGTGGTTTATTTGTGTGTGTGTGTGTGTGTGTGTTTGTGGGTGCAACGACTCTTCCCTCTTTTTATGACAGGCATTAATGTATTGTGCTGCTAGTAAGATGCAATCTTTTTTTTCACCTAATAAATATTGGAGTTGTGTTTTCTTGTTTAAAAATTGTCAAGTATTTCAAATTTAGGGTCAAATTTGTTTCTAATGTCTTCATAGTTGGGGCAGCTGGTGAGGAAGTGTCGCTCTGCTCATTCACACAGATACTAAACAACATCATGTTGACACACATGATACTGAAATAATGTAATGGACATCCATTTACCAATATTAGAAGATATAACTCTATTGTACACATCTGAGAATAATCATAGTTATTTTAACAAGAAAACATAAAATATGAAGTGTCATGCATGCAATTTAAGTTTTTTTTTTCACTGTAATTTGTAAAACAGAATTTTACTGTAGCATTTTTATGGTCTCTTACTGTTAAAATCACGATCATTTTTTACAATGCAGTTTGTCAGTCATTGTGGGCTGGTTTGGCCTTTTCCCCCGCATTATCTTCATCTTGTATATTTATTAAAAGCTGTAAACAGATCCTTGCCTCAACTACTCTCATAAACTGTGACAAAATAACTGACCCAAAGCTGATGGATCTAATGACTGTTTGTCTCCTCCTGCTGTTTTTGTTCAAATCAAAGCATAAATAAACGTAGAAAGCGTATCTGTGTGGTGCAGCTGACACAGAACACCATATGTTGTTTAAGTTTAGTGGATATTCTACAAAATGTTGTTATGGTGGCGAGGTGGAGACAAACTTTTTAATAAAGATCTGGACCTTGATAGTGTAACATACTTGGCAGTTAATGGCACAGTCACAAGCCTCCTGGTTTTCCTCCAAAATATCTGAAATTGTGTTCTGAAGATGAGCAAAGCGTATATGGGTTTGGAACAACATTGCGGTAAGTTATTAATGACAAAATTTTCATTCTGGGGTGGAGTAATTGGAGTAGTCCAAGGAACTGACACCATGAGGAAGTAATTAGTCCAGGTATGGGGTAATGGGAAATGTATTTCAGAGTTTAAACTGGCTAATACTCAGGCGAGGGGTCTCAGAGGCAGCGGAGTCTCAGAGGCAGCGCTCATAATAATGAATATATCTTAAATATGTATAATGGTAGCCTAAATAAATAAAGCTATTCTTTAAAAAAGGTTGGATTTTCCAAAATTTCTAAATATCATAATTTTATAGATGGAAATGAAATCGTATATATTTTATAGTGATTGACTGAAGAAATCAGAGGGAAAATAATTTAGATTCCAGCCTTGACAGTTAAAGAGTAGTCATCTAAAATGTAAATGGTTTTATCTAAACGCCACCTAGTGTCAAACACGTGTCTTTTAAGACAGAAGAAGAAACAACCCTAATAAGACTTTCAATTCATCTTCAATGATCATCTTACCGTGTCTCTTGAGATTTTTAAAGATTGTATGGTCAAGTTTCAGAGCGCTGCTAAATCAGCAAGATCGAAATATTTTTCAGAACTGATTATCGCACACTGTCAAAGACCTAGGGTTTTATTCTCCACAATAAATTCAGTTGTTAATCCGAAATCCCAGTTCTCTAGGGAGCCATCAGCAGGGCTCTATGAGAAATGTTTGGCTTTTTTTTGTTGACAAAGTGAGTGCCATTAACTTATCTTTTACTTCACCACTCTCAGACCTGTCTTTGAACTCGCATGGTAGTCCATTTTTATTTAGCCATTTTCAACATGTCACTTTAATAGAACTTTCCGATCTCATTAACAAAATGAAGTCTACTAATTCCTCACTGGATGTTGTTCCTTCCGTGATCATAAAAGCATCTTTTCCAGTAATTGGCCCCAGTGTCCAATTGTTGATTAATTCATCTTTGGTCACTGGTGTGGTTCCGAACTGCTTTAAGCATGCGGATGTTCAGCCTTTGCAGAAGAAACAAGGTTTGAATGAAAGTTGATTTAAAAATTTTCGGCCTGTCTCCAAGTTATCAGTTTTGTCAAAGCTTTTGGAAAAAGTTGTGCAGTTACAGCTGATCACATTCTTAAATACAGCTAATTTATTAATTCAATCTGGGTTCACTACTTATCACAGTATGGAGTCTGTTTTGCTTAAAGTGTTCAATGATATTTTGGTGGCAGTTGATGCTGGTAAAAATGCAGTATTGATTCTACTGAATCTTACAGCTGCCTTTGAAACCATGGATCATAATGTTCTTATTTGCCTTTTAGAACATCAGGGGCACAGTCTTACAAAGGTTTAGCTCAT
The DNA here is from genome assembly GCF_003368295.1 of Carassius auratus. Lineage (NCBI taxonomy): Eukaryota > Metazoa > Chordata > Actinopteri > Cypriniformes > Cyprinidae > Carassius > Carassius auratus. Next base: position 2,855,487 of record NC_039298.1, on the reverse strand, counting down.
ATCTCAAAGATAGGTCTTTTTCTGTAGAGCTTGGCAAGTTTTCCTCATCATCTGCCCCAATTATTAGTGGAGTACCTCAAGGCTCTATTCTGGGGCTGCTTCTTTTTAACTTAGATATGCGCCCTTTGGGGGATATTTTAAGGAAGCACAATGAGAACAAACTCAAACTCAGTGAGATGACTCAATGAGAACAAAACAGAAATTATTGTTTCTGGCCCCTCCAAAATAAGAAAGGATATTATTAAGGAGCTGGGCAATCACTTCCCCTCCATTTCCTCACAGGTTAGAAACCTGGGCATTATCATAGATTCAGAATTATGTTTGTCCAAACAAATAAATTCTGTTGTGAGGAACAGCTTTTACCAATCACTGGTCATCTCCAAACTTAAACAGTTTTTGTCTTTCAGGATTTGGAGAAGGCTATTCATGCTTTTATCAATTCTCGTTTAGATTACTGTAATTCACTGTACTCAGGTCTTCCTCAGTCATTGCTTTCACGCCTCCAGGAGTATGGAGCAATGACTTCACTGGCTTCCAGTCCATTTAAGGGTTCAGTTTAATATTCTTTTGTTTGTTTTTAAAGCTCTTAACAATCAAGCCCCATCTTATCTTAAAGAGCTCATTATCCCTTTGCCATCTACCAGAGTTTTAAGATCTGCTGACAGGGCTCTTTTATCTGTCCCTCGTTCCCGTTTGAAAACTAAGGGTGACAAAGCCTTTTCAGTCACTGCCCCCCGTCTGTAGAACCAATTGCTTTTAGACTGCTACCTTGCATCTTCTATTACCATTTTTAAATCGAGGTTGAAAACTTTTCTTTTCTCCTTAGCATTTTAATTTCACTTCATTGCGGTTTTATTTTATTATATGTCTTGTTTGGTTCCTTTCTGTGTTTCCTCTTACTTTCAGTTTTATTTTATTTTACATTGTTCAGCACTTTGGATAGCTTTGCTATGTTTAATGTGCTATATCAATAAAATGTACTTACTTACAATTCAAAAACCCTTCTTTTTGATCTGTCCGGTGTGCATTGTCGTATGCTGAAAACACTTGAGGTTTTCCAAAGACTTGTCCCACCACCGAGAATGCACCTGAATGCTTCTTCAAGGACCTCCACACTTGAAAGAGGAAATAACTGAATATTTCCAGACATATTTACAGCTGGCCTATTGGAATGGGAGTAGCATTACCTGAAGTAATTTCTCGGGACCCTTTTACCCAAGGTAAAAGCCTGTAATGTTTACTGACTTTGTCAAGTCAAGTCACCTTTATTTCTACAGCACTTTATCCAATACTGATTGTGTCAAATCAGCTTCACAGTGGCAAGGAAACAGGAAAATAGTTTTTAAATAATGCAAGATGGCACATTCTGACAGGACTAAAATCACAGAGAAGCTCTGTAAAAAAAAAAAAAAAAAACTACTTTACCCCATCGCTCCATGTAAAACTAATCCTATCCGAATAGGGCTTTGGTTTGAGACTTATGTCGTGAACTTTAGCATGAGTTTAAAGATAAAGAGACACACATAAAACGTTAAAGTCAAGTCAATTCTGCTTTATTGTCAATTCTTCCACATGTACATTCAAAGAATTAAAATTGCATTACTCTCAGACTCTTGGTGCATAAAAATACAGATAGATACACATTAAATATAAAATCCAACTATAAAAATAAGGGGATGTTAAATAAGATATATATATATATATATATATATATATATATATATATATATATATATATATATATATATATATATATATATATATATATATATATATATATATATATATATATATATAGTTAAATAAAGCAAAACAAGGCACATGGCAGATGCAAACCAATGAAGTTAACAAACATTGCAGATAGAATGATTGTAGTGAAAAAGAGCTTATTCAGACTGATTGAGAGTGCCAAAAGCTCAGAGAGTAGAGAGCAGTTCTTTGTTTAAACTAACTGAAGTGGTAGTTGAATGAGGAAGTAAGCAGACCAATTATGCACAAAGTGGCTGGTGCAGGTCACAGTTTGTTAGTGGGAGGGGGGGGGGGGTGGAAGGACCTGGGAGGAGGCAGGAAAAAGAGCGGAGGTGGTTCAGAGTTCAGTGGTGCCTGAGACAAAACGGGGAGGGGGGCAAAGTCTGGAAGGAGTTCAGCTTCCTGACAGCCTGATCAATGAAGCTGTTCTTCAGTCTGCTGGTCCTGGCCTGGAGACTCCGCAGTCTCCTCGCTGATGGCAGCAGACTGAAGAAGCTGTGTGACGGGTGTGTGGGATCACCTGTGATGCAGAGGGCTTTATGGGTGAGACGGGTTCCATAAATGTCCTGGAGGGAGAAGAGAGAGATACCAACGATATTCTCAGCTGCTATCACTATTCGTTGAAGTGACTTCCAGCAGGATGCTTTGCAGGTGCAAAGAGGTAGTAGGGCATGGGCCAGGAGGACCAGAACACTTTGTTCAGAGACCCCTCATGCACTTATTCTGGAGGATCTCTAGTTGCCTGCTGCTTCGGTCATGGCCGTGGAGGCCAGCTTTTAGCAGCTTGCTCCAGTCATTCGAGAGCCAGTCAAGACCACTCCAGTCATTCCAAAGCCTGTCAACCCAGAGGCTATCAAGTCTGCTCCAGTTTTCCCAAAACTAGTTAAGTCAACTGTAGTCATTCCTGACTCAGTCAAATCAAGCCCAGTCTTTTACTCCAAGTCCGCTCCTGTTTTTCTATTCCAGCCTCTGAGTCCACTCCAGTGTCGGCTTCAGGCCCACTGCTCCACCCAGAGTAACCTTGTAAGCGAAGGAGGAAGAATGTCTGTGTTTAGCAGTCCACTCTTATGGCTGCAGCCCCGGAGGGTGTTCCAGAGTCACCTCCTGAGTCTATTTTTGCAGCCCTGGAGGACATTTCAACTGCCCCCAAGGGCACCCCAGAGTCGGATCCTGAGTCTTTTGCTGCAGCCCCGGAGGGCATTTCAGGTGCCCCTGAGGGCACTCCTAAATCTGTTCCAGCAGCCCAAAAAGGCATTCCTGTTTCAGCCCTGGATCCTGTACTAGACTCAGTACAAGGCCAAGACGCTGTCCTTGTTAGTGTTGTTACAACCATTGAGACAATCCCAGAGTTGTCTGCACCATCTGTCAAGTCCACAGAAACCATCTCTGAGCAGTCATGTTTTCCTGTGACTAAGGTGGCAATGTCTGACCTTCCTGTTTTCCCCAGAGAAGATATTCCAGCCAGTCGTGTCATCCCTATGAACATCATTTCTGAGCTGCTTGTCCTTCCTGTGATGGCCAGTGAGGCCATCCTCAAGCAGCCTGCTGTCACTTGCCAGGTTATGGATGCCAGTTTGAAGCAGCCCACTGTTTCTGCCTCTGACACAGAGGCCATTCCCGAGCGACCAGTTCTCACTACCACAGTCTCAGAATCTACTCCAGTCTTCCAGGCTTTAGAATCAGTCTTGGAGTCTTCAGCAGTCCCAGACCTCAAAATCCAGCCCAGATTTGTCTCCAGTCTCAGACTCTGCACCAGTCCCAGAGTCCTTGGAGAATGCCTTAGAGTATGCTTCAGTTCCGGATTTGGATCCACTCCCTGAGTTTGCGCTAGAGCTAGTCCCAGTCCCGAGCCACCAAGGTTAATCCTACAGTCAACTTCAGAGCGAGTCCCAGTCCAGGAACAGCCAGAGATCATCCCAGAGCAAGTCCCAGTCCAGGAACAGTCAGAGATCATCCCAGAGCAAGTCCCAGTCCAGGAACAGCCAGACATCATTCCAGAGCCAGTTCCAGAGCCAATGCAAGTCCTGGAGCCAGTCTCAGAGTTTGTTCCAGAGAAAATCCTAGATCCAGAATCCATTCCAGAGCCAATCCCAAGACCTGCCACAATCCTTCACTCTCTTGGTCACTCTTGTCATAAGCAGAGAGGCTGTCCCTTGCTTTGCTCCAAAGTCTTCAGAGCTACCCATCTTCCCTATCATGGCCTTTCCCATGGCCAAACCCATTCTCAACTTGAAGCCTACTTCCAATGCTAAGGCCATTCCTGCTCCCCAAGCAGTAGAAAGCCCCCTGTTCTACTCCACGTTTTTTAAGCCATTATTGTTCAAGTCAGTCAATACCCCCTAGATACACCACTATTTCTCCAGCTACGCCTTCTATACAGCCTTCCACTCTGCCCTGCAAGGCTACAACTCTAGATTTTTTCCCACCCCCTCTCCTGTGCTGCATTGCTCTGCTATAACTGCTCCCTTTAAGACTGTTCAGTTGGTACCCCCTTGGTCCCCTGTTGTGTCACCACCTCCCAGGACTGGTTTGGATGCCAGGAGACATCCAGTGGGAGTGGGCACTGTCACAGCTTTGCCCTGGCAGCTTTGTCTGTGTTGTTTTTGTTTAATGTTTCTTTTTTCTCGTCTCTTCACACATTGCTTTGTCTTTGTTCATGCCAGCCATGTATTCCAGTGGTCCCACCTCTATGTGTCCCTTGGTCACTCACTCTTGTTTAGACCTTATCTTGTACTCATTTTTGTAATTGTGCTCACGTCAGTGTTAATTTCGTTGACTAAATATTTTCGTCATTATTTTCGTCACGAATATATTTTTGCCGACGAAAACGAAACGAAAACTAAAATAAAAGGCACTGATGGAGACTAAAACTATGACTAAATTGATTGACATTATCGTCAACGAATAAAGGACGAGACGAAAATAGACTGTGACGAAAATCAAATCAGCAGACGGGAGAGATGCGAGGAATGAGCAAAAGAACCGGCAAAACAGAACAGACTGCATGAGAGAAGAGAACCAATCAGAGCCGGACTTATTGAGACGTGAAGCGAAGGTTTTCAGTTTTTATGAGCTCCCGGGAAGTCGGAATTCGAAGAGGTGATAGGGACTTTAAGCAACAGCCTCTGGTGGAACGGCAACGCCATTCTGCCGTTGTATTGCGCCTGCGCGAATTTAACTGCTTCTTTGTGACGTTCTAATTTAACGGTCTACTACGGGAGAACAGCTGATTTGCCGGAGTCGCTACAACGTGAGAGGTTAGGTAAATAAATGTTATGTTTTTAGACTTATTTACATCATACAATATTAAAAACTCCTCTTCTGACAAAAGATTGTCATTTAACGCCAAAAGCAATCCTTCTCTTGCTTTTTTAAATTATATATTTTTTTGGATCTCAATAAATGAATTAATGCTGCGTTGCGCTGTTCTGTTTTACCGTTGCTTAGTGACTTTTACGTTCTTGGCTACAGCGGTGTGACGGCAAACTTCCGGTCGCTGTAGCCGTTCCATTCGCAGCTGTTGCTTAAAGTCCCTACTGTCTAAAAGAGCGACAAAATGTCCACAGCTCACTTCACGTTTGACGACGAACAAAACAAAACAAAGTGTAAAGCACGCGGAGCGCTCATTCGTGGCAAGAACACAACCAATTTGAAAAGACATTTACAGACGAGCCACCCGGACATTTTCTCAAATGTAATTTTACAACGATGTTCTTTTGTTTATTGAGCTAAGTAAAATTGGAATAGTGCAGTGCCTAAATGTTGTAGCATTAAATATTACGAACTGAAAAGTACTGTAAAATAGCCCCTTCTTCAAGTTAGATGAGAGCACCATACTAATTTGATTAATACTAATGTTTAGTATATTTTATAATGTTCTACTTGTTGACAATATCACAAATGTTTCTATATTAGTCATTTGAAACATGAATGTTCACATCCTATCATTATACATACAAATCTAGCAATATTGTAGTATTTAAAACATACAATATTGCTAGACAAATGAATACCTTATAAAATCTTGTTACTTGTCCTGGACCTAACTTTATTTTTCTTTTATTGATGGTCAATTGGCAGCTAGTTATTGTTTACATTATCATGACAGTGTTTGTTGCTGCATAAAAGCTTTTGAATCGAAATAAAGACACAGTTGTGTTGAAATAAAGTTGAATTTGTGTTTTATATATTTTGGTTAAGTTTGTTTCCTATACCAGCTGTAAAAAATTGTCTAGTAAATCTGTTATTGATTTTAGTCTTATTTTAGTCGACTAAAATACCAAGCAATTTTAGTCGACTAAAATAAGACTAAAATTAAAACAAATCAGATGACTAAAACTTGACTAAAACTAAAAAGAATTATAGTCAAAAGACTAAGACTAAAACTAAATTAAAATTTTGTGTCAAAATTAACACTGGCTCACGTGGCCCTTGTGTATTTTCCTCCCTTTATATTATGCTGTTTTTCCTCTTCTGGTTGATAGTTCGTCTTGTGCCATACAGACAGTTACTGACTTGCTGTTCTATATTACAGTCTTTCACTGTTATTGTGCATCTTTTTTGAAGTTTTTGCTCTTGATCTTCTATCTTCTGATTTTGGGTTCTTTAGTAATGTTGCGTTTATTTACTTGTAATATCGTATTTAGTTCTTCATCAGTCTTGTTTCTAGTCTTGAACTGCTTGGATTTTACCCTTCTGTTATTTTTTTAGTCTAAACTTTGATATTTCTTTTATGTTTTGTTTTTGTTTAGATTTGCTTTAATTTTTATTTTACCCCCACCCCTTTTTACATCATGCTGTTTCCTGATGTGTCGCACTGAGTAGTGGTGTTGTGTGAGGGACACCTATCTCTTAAGTAGACCATTGACACTCCTAAATGAGATTGTAGATCATGTCAATGGTCCATTTGAGAGATTGGAGGCAGTAATGCACTTATAATACACTTTTGGGGAAGTCGTGGCCTAATGGTTAAAGGGTTGGACTCCCAATCGAAGGGCTGTGGTTTCTAGTCTCGGGCCAGACAGAATTGTGGGTGGGTGGAGTGCATGTACAGTTCTCTCTCCACCTTCAATACCACGACTTAGGTGCCCTTGAGCAAGGCATCGAACCCCCAACTGCTCCGCCGCAGCATAAATGGCTGCCCACTGCTCCGGGTGTGTGCTCACAGTGTGTGTGTGTGTGTTCACTGCTCTGTGTGTGTGCATTTCGGATGGGTTAAATGCAGAGCACAAATTCTGAGTATGGGTCACCATACTTGGCTGAATGTCACTTCACTTCACTCACTCACTCACTTATATGTCTGTAATCCACCATAATGCAAGAAGAAGAAGAATGCCTCATGCACTTGCCACAGTGAAGCGCATTCACAAGAGTTCTAAAAGTTTGGATATTATGTGAATCAGAGGTAAAAACAAACAAACAAACTATATAAAACTGTTTCTTCCACAGACCGATCATTTTGTGTCTTTACATATCAATGTATTGTCACGAGGCACAGGGTTTAATATGGATTTGTCTTTGTTTGTTTTTTTTTTTTTGTTTTTTTTACTCTCATAGATTCTGTTAACATTTGCAATGCATTGTACGGCTGAGAGACTGCAACAACTGAAGCTAAAAATAATAATTTGTGTTCTACTGAAGAAACAAAGTCACCTACATCTTGGATGCCCTGGAGGTAATCTAATTTCATTTTTGGGTGAACTATCCATTTAATGATGATTACCTTTTGTTTGATACACACTGAATATGAGCAAGGACATGTTAGCTACAGTTAATATCTAACTAATCAAATTCATTTTATCAACAAATTCCTATCAACTTACTCTGGAAATGAACACTGCATATAAACTCCTCCTTCTGACTGAAGAGAACAGAGTGGTGACTTGCACTGGCACACCCCAGCTGTCTCTTGATCATCCAGACAGATTTGATGTTTATCCTCAGGTGTTGTGTAGAGAGAGTGTGTGTGGATGCTGTTACTGGAAGCTTGAGTGGAATGGATCTGTTTATGGTCTGTGTATATCAGTGTCATATAAGTGCATTGGCAGGAATGGACGGGGTAATGAGTTTGGATGTAATGATCAGTCCTGGAGTTTGTCCTGCTCTACTTCAAGTTATTCTGGCGCTATAACAAACAGACTAAACTCCCCGTTCCCTCCAGCTGCTGTAGGATAGGAGTGTGTGGATCACAGAGCAGGAACTCTGTCCTTCTACAGCTTTCTCTGACACAATGAGCCTCATCCACACAATCCAGACCACATTCACTCAGCCGCTCTTTCCCAGGTTTGTGGTTGGTTACAAATCATCTGTGAAACTGTGTGATTTTCTACTGATATAAACATCATTATTTTTAAATGTGAGAACTACTACATCTAAACCATTTTGATTTGATCTACTGTGCCATTTAATTTATTTTATGTTGGCTATTAAAAATTATGTTTGTTAATGCTGAATTTGTGGACACGTTATATTTGTGTGATGAAAAATATTGTTTTTATTTTGTTTAAAGTTGAAATGAAACCTGTGGTTAATATGCTGCCCCAGAATTTGGGCAGAAGGCCATTGGTGTTTTTATTATTTAATTTATGAGTCATTGTAATGGATTTTTCAATATGCATGTAGAGCTCTCATTTTCAATATACATGTAGAGTAGCCTACTTGTACAGTACAAAGATTAGAAAACATTATGATTTTTTAAATGCTTTAATGAAGTCACTTATACTCACGAAGGCTGCATTTATTTGAAAAATACAGTAAAAATAGTAATATTTTGAAATATTATTACAATTTGAAATTTTGAAAATGTAATTTATTCCTGTAATGCAAACCTGAAATGTTGCATGATCCTTTAGAAATCATTCTAAAATGCTGATTTGCTGTTCGATTATTATTGGTGCTCAGCTATTAATAATGGTTCTTATTATTATCAATGTTAAAAAAAATATAAAATAAAAAATACAAAATAAAGTTTTTGCAGCTTAATATTTAAACATTTTTGCAGGATACTTTAAAGAATAGAAAGTTCAAAAGAACATCATTTATTTGAAATACAATCTTTTAGGCTATAACATTATAAATGTTTACTATCCCTTTTGATCAATTTAATACATATTTTCTGAATAATAGCATTAATCTTGTTAAAACATACATTTGAATGGTAGTAGTATATCATGGTTTCTGCAAAAAATATGAAGCAGCACAAATGTTTTCAACATTAGTTTAAATAATGTAACGATTTCTGAAAGATCATGTGACACTGAAGACTGAAATGATGTTGGAAATTCAGGTTCTATGACAGGAATAAATTATTACATATTTTAAGTGATTTTAGTATACATTTTGTACTATAACAAATAAATGTTAAATCCTGTTCATACTAAGCTCACATGTATGTTACAATTTAACAGTAAATGCATTGTTTTAAGGGTGAATTTTCCTTCCCTTTAAATACATTTAGTTTTGTTTTTAATTTTATATTGTATTGATCTTTACATCATATTATGAGATTTAGCGCCATCTAGTCAGAGATTATTACTGGCCTCATAGATCGCTTTAACAAGAACTTGACTATGAATGTAATTCACCGTAAACTGATCTGTGGATAGCAGACGGATACAAAGTTATAAAAGCTTGTATCATTTTTCAAACCCTGTCATCTGATTGGTTTGTTCCTTCAGCGATGATTCTGTACCGCCGTCTGATTGGTCCACCAGTCCAGCGATGCGTCTCCCAGCCAATCGTTGCTCACTCTTTAGAGTTTCTTTTCCTAAGAAAGTTGAATGAGGCGGAAAGATTGACTTCCGTGTTTTTGCCATAGTTTCGGTGTCTTCTCCTTCATCATGGGAGCGTGTATGGCCTTGTGCTCGCTGGCGAGCTGCGTAAGTCTAAAAAATCTATTTAACTCAAATCATTCTTGTCTCTTTATGTTGTCATATTTCACCTGGTTAAGACAGCAGCGCATTTTCCCAAAAACCTTTACAACCCACTTGCTCATATGAGTTTTAGAGGTTGTTTCCTCGCTTTGTTTATTACGTAAATCTTTAGTTTTGAGAAAACATCAATAAAAGACTCAATGGCGCCATTTCTTTATGTTTCTGTGCGTTGATTGCTCTCAGTAATGTCATATGTATTCACAAATTCTACTTATAAAACACTTTTTTTAAATAAGTTTCGCCACGAGCGGTTCACGCGCAATTCCTTTCCAAACCAGTGTTTGGTTTACCTGTGCTGTTTAATATAAATGTTTAGTATACAGGTCCAGGCTACTTTAATACATCACCAGGTTGTTCTCCCTGTAGTACAGCTAAATGTGTGTGTTTGCTCTCGATTGTATAAAGCGCAGTAGAAATAAAGGTGACTTGACTTGATCTCTTCAGGCGTCCTGTCTGTGTGGCTCTGCGCCCTGTCTGTTATCAGGATGTTGTCCTTCTACATACAACTCGACTGTGACCCGGCTGGCCTTCTCCTTCCTCCTGCTGCTGGGGACTATAGTGTCCATCATCATGATCCTGCCCGGCATGGAGACACAGCTGAAGAAGGTACACAGGCCAACTCTGACCTGACCCCATCTTCTTGCTTTCCAGTGCTGCTTCTGATATAATAAAAAGATAGACCAGTGTCGGACTGAGGTTTTAATTTTGATTAAAAAGGAAATATGTGCCCTCTGAAACTGAAATTTGGGGACTTTTTAATCTGAGACCAAACATGGAAATAAACAAAACGTTAAAAATATCTTCTAAATATTGGCACTACTGGTCATACATTTGGAATAATTGAGAGATATTTTTTTGATAGAAGTATCTCATGTTTACCAAGGCTGGAGTTTATTTGATTGCAATACTGTAAAACCAGCAATGATGTAAAATTCCATAAAATGACATTTCTATGTGAATACATATTTTAAAATGTAGTTTATTCCTGTGATGCAAAGCTGAATTTTCGACAAGAATGCAGCAAATTGAGCAAAAGTGTCAGTAAAGACATTTACTGTATGTATTATAAAAATGTGTGGTGTTATAAAAATAAATGGTTTTCTCTGGAGCGGTAAATTCATGGAGCATGCTATTCATCAAAGAGAAAAAAATCTGAAGAAAACAAAAGTATCAAAAACAGCAAAACTGTATTCAGCATAGATGATAATTCAAATGATTTCTGAAGATCATGTGACACAAATTCAGCTGTGCATCACAGAAATAAATGACATTTTAATATATATTAAAATAGAAAACAGTTACAGTTAATAATTACTACTGTTTTTACTTTATTTTGATTAAAAAACATCTCTAGTGAGCATAAGACACTTATTTCAAAAACATTAAAAAAAAAAAAATTATTCAAATTTTTTTGACAGGTAGTGTAAATCATTATTTCTGCACTATATCTAGTTTATTTCAAATTGAATGTAAGTGGATTTCTGAATCCCACTGTGTGTAAAATATACTTTAGGTTTAGATCCGGGGCTGTGTAGTGGCCTTCTGACCAGTATTAGTAGAATTATTCTCCTAATAATTAGTAGAACTGATTAGAATCGTCCCCTCTCCGTGTTTTTTTAAGCCTAATATAAATCCATCTTTCAGTTCTGATTGATGTTGACATGAATATATCGTAGGTTGTGGGAAAATGACTTTAGACTACTAACAACACTGCAATTTCAAAATAGTTTTGTATGTTTGTATCTAAATGCATTAACCTGCTCTTTGGCTGGATGGTTTGCCTTCTCTCATTTGTGCTGTGCTTTAGTAGCTTTATGAAAGCGCAGCAAGCTTAAACTTATTTATCGGTTTATACATTCGTAATCTCACATATTCATAATCTCAGATATAATTTTTATTTAGTTTATGTGCTTGAACATATAAACAGCCACAATATGTTCTTGTTTTGAATGTATCCACAGATCCCTGGTTTCTGTGAAGGAGGCTCTTCTATACCTGGATTTGAAGGGAAGGTGAACTGTGAGATCGTTGTTGGCTATAAGTCGGTCTACAGGATGTGCTTCGCCATGGCCTGTTTCTTCTTCCTCTTCTCCATCATCATGATCCGTGTGAGAAGCAGCAAGGATCCTCGAGGCGCGATTCAAAACGGGTATAGTTTGACTATTCCCTGTTCCAGCTGTAATGATGGACACGGTGTCCTCAGAAGATGTTTGTACCAGTGCCGTCCTTTTGCTTGTTAAATATGGAACATTTCCTTTTTGCACAATAGTTATATTTTGTCCTTGGAAGTCTTACGTAATCATCCGTGCCAATGTGACCGTGTATGCTGTTTTTCAGTTTCTGGTTCTTCAAGTTCTTGATTCTGGTCGGTCTCACAGTGGGAGCTTTCTTCATTCCTGATGGGGCTTTCAACACAGGTACATCAGCTGATCAATAAAAACAAAGGTTTAAAAGCCGTCACTGGGGTGGTACCTTCTCAAAAGGCACACATTTGTACCTAAAGAGTCTATATTGGTACCTTAATGGTACAAATTGGTTTCAAAGATACCAACCCAGTGAACGCTTCTGTATTTTTTTTTCTGTGAGTGTAGGTTGTTTTTCAGTGCTCTGTAGTTCCCAGGAGGAATAACGGTTTCCCGTGTAAAACCAGATGGAAATGCAAGCAATTGACATTATTTGTAGGCCCTGTTTACCTCTTTTACCCATCTGACCACACTTGTAGATTAAACACTAATGCATCCTGATGCGTCACAGGCAACAGTGAACGGCCACCTGCTTCTCTGACGTTGCACTTTTCTGGTTGTGTGGATGTTTAAAGATGTTGATAATCCCAAACATACACCAGGATTCCCACCGTCGCTGAAAACCACATTTCAGAGAGTATTAAAATGGCGAGTCTGAGTCTGGTAATTAAAAAAGCTTTAAAAAAAAAAATTATAACAACGTTAAAAAGTCATGCTGTATTTGTAGTCAATTTAATCTAGTTATGCTCAGCTTCAAAATATTTCCTTGACTAGACATGGCTCTTTGTGAGGGCTGACTTTCTGAAATGAGAAATCTCAGGAACAGCTGGTGAAGTCAAGCCAGTTCATTGGTCAGGAATGGATGTCTAACCTAGTCTAGATTTTGTCCCCTGCAGTGTGGTACTACTTCGGCGTGGTTGGGTCCTTCATCTTCATCCTGATCCAGCTCATTCTTCTGGTGGATTTTGCTCACAACTGGAACCAGAAGTGGGTGGAGAAGGCAGAGAATGGGAACAGTAAATGCTGGTATGCAGGTATGTTCAGCAACATTGTTTCTGTGTTGCCAGGCTTTCGGACTGATAAAGATTATTAACATGTATATAACTAGCATATTGACTGTTTATCAGTATTTACAAAGCACATATTATTGCCATATTCTACATGACCATATTGTAGATCCCTTACACAACCCATACCTAAATGTAACTACTACAACATCTACCTTACTATCAATAACCAGCAATTAGGAGTTTGTTGAGGGGAAAGTCTTAGTTAATAGTGAACATGTGTTGCTTAAATTAAAGTGTTGTCTATTTAGTGTATTACTAATAAATCCTAATGTGTCAGTGGGATTGATGTATATCGACCTGAGAATCATTTTCATGGTAGTCTTTTCTCTCAGCTGTTCTGAATCATAACTAGCAATGCCAGATTTGAAAATGAACCACTCTTTTGATTTAAAAGGGTTTGCATAAAGTTCTGAAATCGTTTGATTAATTTGGACAGTTTGAGTAAATGGTTTTATCCCTCTTCTTACACCTCTATAGTAAAGGGATACTTTAGAGGCACTGGATGAGTGCTCTAAGAAGGCGAATATTTACCTTGTAGGTATCATTGTAGGAAACAAATTTTGCAAATATTGCATTTGTCAGAAATGAAGCAGCTTTTGAACAGGTAAAGATAATTTATATCCAAAACAGTGTTTAATAAAATATATATTTTTTTTTTTTTGATTGTACTCTCTTTGTTTAGCCTGTGCCTCAGTGCTGGTGAAAAGCTAGAAACACCCTTGCTCTCAATATTTTTTTCCACTTTTGTAAAGTCAGAAACCCAATCCATTTTGTCTTTTGATATTATAGCAAATGGGAATGAATGAAAAAAAAATGCATTCATTAGTTATAGATGTTTACCTAACTGTGAAGAGATTCCTGTAAAGTTGAAAAGGGTCCATGAGGGATGTTTTTTTAGTCTCTTGGTTTCTTTTTTTAATTCAAACTCATCATAACGGTATATAACACATCAGCTGATTGGCTACAATTCTATTCCTTTGCACAGTTTTTTCCACTTGAATATTGACGGATGTGTGTTTTCTCCACAGCCCTGCTCTCATTCACACTGGTGCACTATATCTGTGCCTTTGCTGCTGTGGTTTTGTTCTATATATTCTACACACAGCCGGACGACTGCGCCGAGCACAAAGCCTTCATCAGCCTCAACCTCATCTTCTGCATCGTTGTGTCTGTGGTGTCTATTCTTCCAAAAGTGCAGGTCATTCCCACACTCATTTGCTCCAATTGTTTTATTGCTTTTCTCACTGAATGGGTTTAAACAAGATAAAACAGACGCATGTGTCTGAATGTGAACATTCATGTCATCCTGCACACATCAAATAAGCTGACAGAATGATTTCTGTTGTTGGTAAATGTGTTGCAGGAGGCTCAGCCGAGCTCTGGCCTGCTCCAGGCGTCTCTCATCTCTCTCTACACCATGTATCTCACATGGTCTGCCATGAGCAACAACCCCAGTGAGTCTCACATGTCCATATGACATCAACTTCTTTAATCCTTTTTTTTGGTACCTCTTGAGATTTCTGATTTGATTTTAATAGAAGATAATTTATTTCATATGTTGACCCTCATCTCTGAAAGAGACAGGTAAAAGTGTGCTTATATGGGCAATAAAAAGTTAAATAAAGAGTTTTATGTTAAGGTGATTAACACACAGTGCAGTCATGGTTAAAAAGACAAACAGTTTAGGTTTGATAAGTTTTTGTTTGAACTTTTATAACTAGAACAACGATGGTGGTAGATATGTGAGTTAAATGAAGTGACATTTAAAAATGTTTGGCATCTGTTCAATAGGGTGGGACAGGGCCATTATCAATTCTATTCAGGTTAGGGTTAGGGTTAGGGCTAGCAGTATAGAGTGGACAGGAAGCAATGTGGGATTTATTTATTTTTTTTTCAAACACAGTTTCTGCAATCTTGCTAACTTCAAAACCTCACCCTTCAAAGGTATGTCAACAAACTTGAATGTGCACAATGATTCACAATCAAAGAGATAAAGTGTCTAGCAGGCCATCACAGAAACAAGTGACATGTCTCACAACAACTATTTCAGTGAAATTTTTATGAACATTTCCATTCAAAAGTGTGTCTTTCGAAAAAAAAAGCTGCTGCATTGGATACAGGGCAGACACAACAACAGTAACAAGGTACACAGACCTGCACAGTGTCAACAGCTATACGATGTAACAAACTTTGTCCCAAATTGCAAATAGCTATAAACTCGAATAATAAGTGAGGTAAGTGACTCACCGAAAGCACTAGAGACGCCAGGGACAGCTCATCCAACTTATGACTTAAAACCTGGCAAAGGATTTCTGTGAGGAGCCAGCTGCAAAACTATATCCCCAATAGATGTGCCTTTAGACCGTGCCCATGAAGAGGCAGTAGCCCTCATCGTAATGGGCTCTGATGTTGAGAGGGCATTCCTGTTCCTGGACAAACGGCACTCTGAGTCTCTAAATCACATGAGGTCGATGGCTCGGAAGACCTGTGCCTTCAAGGGGTGTAGAAAGAGTTGTAGGCATATAGCCCAGTCTCGGCCGCAGAGTAACACTGCAGTCTCCTGGCCCAAGTGAAGTCATCGTCCACCAAGAGCACGTGCAAATCCCTTTATGCTATGTCTTTATGTTATGTGCTTAGCCGAGGCAAGGGCAAGAAGCAATGCAGTTTTGAGGAAGAGCTCCCTCATAGCAATGGATGCCAAGGGCTCAAACAGGGGTAGAGAGAAAGCTTTCAGAACTAGCACTAGGTCCCACAGTGGCACTGCCGGTGGACATGAGGGATGCAATCTCCTCGCCCCCCAGAGAAATCTGAACTCCAGCATGTTCCTCCCAATTGATTGCCCATCCCAGAAGACATAACGCATGGAGAGGACCAGGATTCGGCTTGGAGAGACCCTCTTTGGAAGGGACTGGAGAAATGGATGACCAGGAAGCACCCCATGAGATGTGGCATCCAGAGGAGGAACACTTCCCTGAAGAGTACTATGAAATGCCTAGAGAGAGAAGACCATCAGTGGGTCACAGGGAGCACCCAGAGACCACACATCCAGATGAAAACTGGGAAGAAGAACCACAAGAATACTGGGAGGAAGAAGATCCATACTGGACAGAGAGAAGACCTCCCATGCATGCTAGACCTCCTTTTCCTCCAGGTGGCCCCAGAAAACCCCCTTTTCATCCTCGATTTATGCTTCATGGTCCAAGGTGCCCCCTCCTCCTGGTCCCCCACATGGGACCATGGTTCAGACGTGGTCTAGGCCCATGGGGACCACCACCACCCTGCCATGACATGATGGAGCGAGACATGAGACCACCAGCACCTCATGAAATCTTAGCAAGGGAACCAACTGGTCCTCTTGGATATGAAGAAGAAATGGACAGAGAACCTGGATGGGCTCATCCTTGTGGGAGAGGGCTGAGACGTCCTCCAACTGGAAATCAAAATGAAGCAATAGCAGCCACATAAACCTTTAGCATTCACGGCAGACTCCTGTTATCTAGCCTGTGCTGCAAAAAACAGAGAACATCTGAGACGGGACAGACAGGAGGCTTAGCCTCTCTGGGACCCCTGAAATAGCCGCACATGAAGGCTCCATAGCTCTGGGCTGGGGTGCCATATTGAGCCATTCAATTGAGACACCAGTCCTGCCTGAGGGGGATTCGCCAAGGGGAGCCACCAGCATTTCCCTGAGGTCAGAAACTACTGTTTATTTGGCCAGTTGAGGGCAATGGGGATCACCAACGCTTACTCTTCCCTAATTTTGCATAGTTGTAGCAAAATCTTCACCAGAGGAAACACATCAAGTCTGGCTCTTGGACAACGTGACATCAGGGTTTCTCCCATCAGCAGGGAGTGAGAGAGCTAAAAGAACAGCAGGCAGTGTGTGTTCTCGCTCGTCACAAACAGACCCACCTTCCTGAAATTTCTCATGTAAACACCTTGTACTGTTATGAAAAAGGCAGAATTTCATGAAAATCAATTACAAATCATATAACGTCGTAATCGCGTGTTTATTAGCTTCTTGGTTCATCCATGTAGATGTTTTTCTGGAAGTGTAACACATGTTCGTCATCGGAGACAGGGCGAGAAATGAACACATGATGTGGCGCAGGGTGGGAAGGCTCTCATAAGCAAAAAAAAAGACTGGCGAAAGGGGCCCGAGGCAATTGTTTCTCTCACCTCATATGCTGCATGCAGGCTTGTCAGTTTTTGCACGTGATTTGCATAATTAGTGACAATTGGCCAGTTTATCGTACTGGCATTATCTTATTAGGTTTTAGGATTTCGGAGAAGAGGAGTTCTTATTGCAATTGCTTCACAATGTAGTGTGAACGCTCGAAAGGAAACAGTTGTGCAACTTCATATTTGTGTTGAAACTGATTTTTGTTGTTGTTAAAAACCAGCATTTATTTGAATTATTAAAATATGTCCTTCCAGTCATTTTGATCAATTTATCGCATCCTCAATGATTAAATAAATGAAAAGTTATAGACCCCAAACCCTTAGGTTAGATCATTGCCTGATAGTCTATTAATAATCTGTAAGCAATGAAGAGTTTTCCCAAACTACATTTTGTTACCAAAACTGAGAAATCACATGCTTGATAAAGTTACACCAAAACAAGGGAATTCTCGGAAAGACATGGAAAAAAATCCAGATGCAGCTTGTTTGTTTACATAATTGAATTCTGGGGAAAAAAGACACACACAAACACATAGAGCTGCTTGAAAAAAAAAAAAAAGACAAACCTCAGCAACCTCCAGGCCAAATGTAATAGGATATAATGAAATTAATTTTAAAGGAGGATTTTTGCTGTTGGAGCGCAGTATGGAAATTCTGTGCAACAATCCCATTAATTGCCACTGCTTAACTCGCAGCCAATGGCAAACAGGTAGCATGTGTAAAATTAATAACACCGTCACTATCTATTAGAGAGTGTCCCACTCTATGCCATTTTATGCTCATAATAATAACCTGTTTCTCATATGATGCATAGATCGTAAGTGTAACCCGAGTCTGTTGAGTCTGGTCAGCGGGGGGCCGACAGCAGTCCCTCCCACCAGAGCCCCGGGCATCCAGACGCAGTGGTGGGACGCCCAGAGCATCGTGGGACTGGTCATCTTCCTCCTCTGCACGCTGTATGCCAGGTGAGCTGGTTAGCATCATCCTTACCACTGACAGCAGCAGGTGATGAAATGTGTAATAACGAAAGCTATCATTTACATGTTTGCGTCTAGCATCCGCTCCTCAAACAACAGTCAGGTGAATAAGCTGATGCAGACCGAGGAAGTCGAAGGGCTGGCGTCCAGCGAGGGCGTCTCCGAGGAGGGCGTGAGGCGCGCTGTGGATAACGAAGAGGAGGGTGTCACATACAGCTACTCCTTCTTCCATTTCTCCCTCTTCCTGGCCTCCCTCTACATCATGATGACCCTGACCAACTGGTACCAGTGAGTGTCCAACGGAGCATCCTAGTTCTCCAGCAGCAGCCATCAGCTGTTCCTCTCTATACACTGCTGTGGGGTTATTGAGAGTTCTGTACATGTGTTCATTTGATATATGTTTCCTTCTCAGACCCGAAACAGACTACGCAGCCATGAAAACCAGCATGCCTTCTGTGTGGGTGAAGATCTGCTCGAGTTGGCTGGGACTGCTGCTGTACCTCTGGACCCTGGTGGCTCCGGTAATCCTGAGCAACCGAGACTTCAGCTAAACACTCAGAAGATGTGGCCTTATACCAAACCATATGCAGAGTTCACTTATTCAGTACATTACAGAAGTTATTGTTAATCTTAAAGATGTGCTGAGCTCTTGAGCTATGCACACCTTCATGACACTTTTCATACACTTATTAATGTTTCATAATCATAAACTGTTAACCTCAAATCTGAGTTTGCATAAATGGGACACTTGATCTGGAATTCTTTGAATTTTTATGTATACTCTAATTCACATATATTCACTGGTTATCTTCCATTTCTGGATATTTCATAGTCTTTTGTATTTGTCTCGAGTCCAGTTTTGTTACAAATTGCACTACATTTGATCAAATCAAAGTTGAATGTTCAGTGGATTGCTAGATTTCCTCATATGTATCCAGATGTGTTTATATAGAGCTGTATCCATTTAGTTTTGAAGCATTGATTTATGAGCTTTAAGATGACACTCCTCCTGACCAAACGTTTTTTTTGTTCTATTTGGATCTTGTGATCTTTTGTATTTTTACCTTTTATAAATTCTTGTAAAAGTGATTATAAAAAATTGTACACAAGAAGTTATGGGTCTTTAACCTTGCCGCTGTCGTCTCTGGCTTGTTTAGTTGGGAACACTTAATTAAGAGCGATTTCGTTGACTTGATTGCACAGATATTATTAAACTGAACTGAGCTGGACGAA
Organism: Carassius auratus; assembly: GCF_003368295.1. Taxonomy (NCBI): domain Eukaryota; kingdom Metazoa; phylum Chordata; class Actinopteri; order Cypriniformes; family Cyprinidae; genus Carassius; species Carassius auratus. The sequence goes on along the minus strand of NC_039298.1, from coordinate 2,836,102 downwards.
GACATCATTGATTTCAATGATGAACTAACTTTTTGCTTCGACACTATTTTCCTAATTAATGCTGTTCATTTGCTTTGTTTCAATTTATATTGTTAAAAGCGCTGTAGAAATAAAGGTGACTTGACCTGACTTAATCTATACAGGAAGGTGTTTGTGCTACAGATATACATAATATATAAAGATAACTTTGCAATTAATTTTCTAACTTGCGATTGACTTGCAATTTTCATCTAGCAAATTATTTAAGAAAAAATGGTTTCAACTAAAGGACAGATCCAGATATCTAGAGACCGGAATAACATATCTTTTTGACATTCTCTGCTTGTATACTTAAAAATCATTGTTGCATAAGTTTTCTTTGCATTTCAGATTTAAAATTTTAATTTATAATTTTTCTACTATAAAAAAAAAAAAAAAAAAACAGACGTTATTTTATGGTGTCCTTGCGATAGTGTAATTCTACATTTGAGTACTGAGTAATATTAATAACTTGTACTTACTACAGAGTTAGGATCAGGTTTTGCATTGTAATTATGCATACTTTTACTCTTACTAGTACTTTAGTAAGTATATATAATGTGTAAAGAACACATTGTAAAATAAAGTGTCACTTCAAAGATATTTTCAAATGATTTTACCCAACACTGCCTGTGAGAACCGAGTTGATTGGTCATTTCTAGATTAGATAATGTGTATGTTTCTGTTTAAATTGTATACAAGTATTCCTGTTTGGGATCGAGGAGATCACAGTCTCCCGTTGTCACTCCAGGACGAGGGTTGTTTTCGATAATTACAGTTTAAACAGAAACATACACATTTAGACATCTTTAGCTGTCTAGCAAATGTGTAATGTTGGGTAGTTATAAAGTAATTAGCTACTGTAATCTAGTAATATAAATACATAAATAGTAAACAAATAGATACAAACATGCAGAACCTGATTTTACCAAGTGAGACATGTTCCTGGGACAACATCGTTGTTGACCCTGGAACAACATTGTGATTAACCAATCAGATTTGAAGAACCAGTTTATAGATTTTGTGAAGTTTACGCATAAAATCAGTGTTTGGTGCTTGTACATCAGTGTCATTCATCTATAATTTCCTCTGATTTTAGGGATTACTCATGGTTAAGGTTAGGTTTAGGTGTAGGGATATGGTTAAGAATATATTTTTGGAGTAAAATGTTGTTCCAGGGTCAACAAAATATGTTGACCTAGGAACACATCGAACTTGGCAAAATCAGGACGTGCATACAAACATATATACCTAAATGTCCTTTTTATTTTTTTAGATTAAATTTTTGTATTATATATATTATATATTATATATATATTCAATAAAACAGAAAAAATCAACTTACATCTGTTGAAACCTTGCAAAGTTATGTAATGTCCTGAAGTGTGACTTTGCTGAGGTGCTACAACAAGGAACCTTTTTCCCATCATGCATTACTTGGCGGTGACCTCACTAATTTTGCTCTTACTCCCTTTCCACTCGCTGCTGTCCCGCTGTGGGTATCCCCCTGTCTTTTACTACTCCTGATTGTTTTATGTCCGCACACACACACACACACACACACACCAGGGAGCAGTAGGCAAATCTAATTCGGTTATATAACCATTAACTGCACCACAACATAGTCTAAAGTGGGACTGTCTGCCTGCTTGAGTACGACGGCTGCCATCGCGTCGGCACGGGAAGCTGAAGGCCCAAAACAGGCTTTTGACAATATCAATGTCCCTCTTAAGGGACTGACTCAAATAGAGGATGATGCACTGTTTAGGGAGCCTCTTGCAGTCTCTGGATCTGTGTGTTTGCTGTCAGGGTAATTAAAGGTTCAGCTGCGGCTCTGAGACATCAGTGTGGTGTGTGGGGAGGCTGCTATGGTTATGTAGTGGAAAACAGCAACCGTTTACACCTGCTCCATAACAGCAGTAATTGCTCCTAATGATGCTCACTGTGCTGTCCATTGGAGCTCATTTTGAGTCTGATTAGTTCACCAGAGAAGAGGCAAAAAGCTTTCATCATGGAAATTGTTTTAGAAATGCTGTTTGGAGGCTCTCTTTTAAAATCATTAATATCAAAAGTCGTCCTATATATATATATATATATATATATATATATATATATATATATATATATATATAAATCACTATTTCACTATTGTCACTAAGTCACTATTGATGTGTTGTTATATATATTTTTTGGGCTTCTAATTTGTAACTCAATCATGCACTTCTCTGGTGACATATTTCTCTAATCAGTGAACTTGTCATTACCTCAATCTCAAAATTCACCACAACTATTTAGTAAATGCATGTCATAGAACTTATTGTATGATTCATCCATGTATATGTATATTTAACCTCTTAATTGTTAATTAAAATGTCATAACTCAATCCTCCAGTGAAACAGCTCAGGTGATGTATTTATTGTGTTTAAACTCCGCCCCTCCACAATTAGCTGCAAATTTGAATTTTTGAGTCCGGCCACTTCTCTGAATCCATCCAATCAACACTTAGTGGTTAAAACTAAGTTCCCACTCTAGTTTTAAATCACTTTCAATAATCTGTTACATCACAATACAGAATAAAAGTTCTGTCACTTCCTTTTCACTGTGACTTTACTGAACAGACACTGTGACTGTGCATTAACTGTAAACAGTGGTAAATAGTAGATAGAGATAGGTGATGTACTGAGTCATTTTGTATTGATTTATTGTAATAAATATTAATACAGTGTCCACACACACACACACACACACATCAATTCAGTAAATAAAGATTTTATTATAGAGGGCGGATAGATCATCATGCAACTGAAGCATAGCTTGATTTTGTATTTATCTATTTGTTTTAAAATGTTTGTTATATATTTGCTTTGAAATGTACATTTGAACATAATAGATGGATATAATGAAACTTCCGGACCACATCTCTCAAACAAATTAGATTGCTGTCTCTTCATTGTAAAAGGTTTAGGCACCTCTGGTCTTAACTTTTTGATATTGTGTGTAACAGTAGTCACATTTTAGGATAATTTTATATATATATATATATATATATATATATATATATATATATATATATATATATATATATATATATATATACGCCTTGGACTTCCAAATAAAATAATACGAGCTAAATTACCTCCAGTAGGACTTAATAAGCCCTGAATCCTCATAAAAATACAGATACACTTTGTTTTTACTGAAATATAATTTTCAAATACTGACCTTCTATGACACCTAAACACAACCATAATAAGACCATAATAAGCAGTTTCATTTAAATTTAATATAAAAAAAATCTCTTACTTAAAAAGATATACTGCTCAGAATGAAGCTAAGCGTATTAGGTAATTTGTGGTTGTTAGACTTGAGTGGGAATGAATTGTGTTCATATATAATGTGATGAACTACTGGTTGTCACTCCAGGATGAGAGTTGTTTTTAATAATTACAATATACATAGAAACATACACATTTAGACTTTAGCTTTCTAGCAATTGTAGGGCATCTAGTGAAACAAGGCTGAACTGACTTCATTCATCCACTAAAACCCAGTTGACTGAATGTCAAAAATGTCTCAGAAAAGTGCAATTAGCTCTTAATGCTCTAGCAGGCAATTCATTTATTTATTTGCACATGGCACTTGCTTTTATAATTCATTATCTAATATGAATAACATTCAACGTTGATCTACGGATCGAAACACGTTTTGGGGCCACTGCAGGTCTGCATGGAAACACATACTGTAAACGACTGTAAAGCACGCAGTGTGACAGCTCACTGAAGCGAGTAGAGGGGGCGTGGCGCCGGGGCCGCTCAATGGTCTCGTGCGGGATAGCGTGGCGCGTGGCGCTTGCGCTCAGCGATCCGGCGTGTCCTGCGCGAGACTGCTGCTCTGCAAGTGCCAGCCCGTGGACGAGAGGAAATACATGTCCCAGCATCCCACAGCCCTGCCTCCCTGGACCTAAATGCCACAAGGCAATCGGGTGCCCGAGTCATCGCGGACTAATAGATGGAGAGGGAACGGCCACGCTGTCAGGTAAACGTCTTTTCTGACATCGCGTTCACTGAGCTTCATTGTGTTCACTGATCTGTCCTGCAGGGAACAGTAACAGAGCGTTACACCTGAAGAAACCAAGTCTGTCCCATGCGGTGTGCAAATATCCTTTAAAGACTTATATTCACGCCTGATCTTTACAGTGATGCCAAATGCAAGGTTTAGTGCGTACAGCCCAGTGTTTTTACAGCCGCACGCGCCGTGCTGCGCTCGATGGGAACATCACTTAGGAGCCAGTAGGCACAGGGTGGGTATATGTTGCATTGTCAATGGTGTGAAGGGGGTCACTTATCATGCTCAGTGGCTTCAGTAAGAATACAGTCAAGTGTTTCCCACCTGCTCTTTCATTGATAGCAATTTGGGAAGCATTGTTACATGAACGAATGAACATCTATCATATGAATACCATATTTAATATAGTGCCTAGTCAGCAGCGATCTGGATAACGTGCCGTTTTGTCGCTGAAGTGAAGTAGTGGAATATTGCAGGCATTGTCCAGAGCGCGATGGAATCATCAATAGTGTTACATAATCGGGGTCACTGCGTTCCTAGAAAGATGAGAAACGTCACTTCATAATGAATATAAGTCAATCAACCCAAGCGATCCATCGCGTCGTTTGTTGATCGCCGTTGTTACGTCGACGTCCGCGCGGTAGTGCAGAACGCGCGAGCGCATCGCGTTATAGAAAACAGCAATTAGAGTCACTACGAGAATAAGCGTGGATGCTAAGGAAGCGTTCACAAAGCGTTAGTTTCATTCATTCTCTGTACACTTGCGCCGTTGTGTCAACGCCCCCTAAATAGTGTACGCTTCGCTGATTACAAGGGAGCGTTTCTATCGCGTCGCTCGCGCTGTGGATGGGGCTTAAAGATGACGCTGGCGTACAGCTCACGTGATTTATGCTAATGTGGCCTAATTATAGCCCACCTTTTTGTCATTTCCAGTCACATTCTGCCCGGATAAGCCAAAGGCACATTATTAAAAATGATAACTATATGAGCAAATAAGAGATTTTTGAAAAATGAAAGCATTGGTTTAGATTTGATGCCTACTGTAAAACTGGTATTATCCATCCTCCAGAAACCTAGATGTCTTTGCTGTCAGGCAGAGAGCGGTTCAGGAAAAATACTCCAGTGTTTCTGATATCATACTGCTTTTGACCCAGTTATAAGCTGACATTTCCATGCTGTGTGCTAGAGTATCATAACGCATAACTTTTGGAAATGCTGTCTGGCACTACGGTTAGAACTGTTCAGCTTTTTGTGTTATATGTTTAAAAAGAGATATACTTGTGATGTAAATCAGATGCATATTGTGTATTAATAAAATGTCATTTAATTAATAACTACACAAGAAAAATAATGACAAAAGTCTTTGTAAAATATAAAATAATGTCTTGTATTTTCAGGGCTTGCATTTTTAGGGGCTAAAATGTAAGATCATTTTTTCTGCCATAAATAACTTTGCAGCCATGGCTGATGCATGCCACGAAACCCTTTCACTGATCTGTGATGTCAAAGCTCAAAGGAGCCTAGAAAAAAGATCTGTACCACTGGTAAATCAACAGCACATTGTAAGTTATTTAATTATGTCAGACAAATGTCTAAGTGACCAAGGCATGTAACAGGTGAAGTGTCGTACTACCATAGTGTAATACCATGTACTGGACCAGTCATAGTATCATGAATTGTTTAGTTATTATCATTATTATTATTATTATTATTATTATTAAAAATGACTTTAAAGTATATTTTAGATTACGAGCAGTACATTTTAACCATAGTTCAAAGACAGTAGAGGTAATTATAAAAACACAAAGATATACTTAAGTATTAGTTAAGTGGGTCAAAAACACTACAGTTTAGCTCATTATTTTTAAAATTAATACATTTAAACTATAATATGTTTTCAGTTAACATGAAAACATTACATTTTGTTCACACAAGTAAATTCTAACATATAAATTAGGACTGCAAGATTAATTGAAATAAGATCGCAATAAGGCAGAAGCTGTGATTGTCATGGAAGCACGATTCTGTGATCAGCTGTAAATCTCCATCCGATGGCCAGAGGGCGCTCTCGTGCTGAAAACTCTTAATACAGCCTGCAGAAGAAATCAGGAAATCCCTATAGCTGTTAGCAAGGGGCAAGGAACTCGACCGGAAGTTGAAGTCGGGTGGGGGCTGCCATCTTTTAGCAGAACTTCACTTGCGTTAGCATTCCCATTGACTCCCATTCATTTTGGCGTCACTTTGACAGCGAATAACTTTACATCTGAGGCGTTTAAAGACTCTGTTTGTCCATTATTTATTTCTAAAGATACACGACAATGTATAAAGGGCTCCATTACCGTCTATGTTACATTATGGCCCCGTATAAACAGTTTTTGTAAAAAATAGGCTAACGATTGCGTCATAACCACTCGGCTCTGTCGCATTACCGTACAGACAGGAGGAGAAGCTCACAGGCAATTACCTTAATATGGTGTACTGTCGTTACATTTTAAAATACTATACAAAATAATTAATCAGAATACTTACTCCTGCTCACTCACGACAAAGAACTCCCCGCTCAAGCTCGCCGTCTCTGCAAGATTAACGATGGCAGTTTGCACGCACAGCTACTAGAAGATTTACATCTGTCAGACAGGTTGCTGACGCCGTCAAGCTTCGTTTGAGTCTGCACGTCAGAAACGGAAGTGCTCCACTATTGTATTTAGGTATTGCAAAATTTCTGCTTTTAAAATCAAAAATAAAGGCTTATTTCCTCCAAATTTACATTTATGAATACTAAATTTAGCTAACAGAAGAAGCAGCTTAATTAAATAATATTCCTTATGGTAAGATTTGTCATAAGAGAAAAAACCAAATAATACATTTTTAAAGCACAGTTGAAAGCTGGACATGATATGAGCCTTAATAAAGGAACAGAAATCTGACCAAAAACAAACTGAATGAGGACAACTCCAAAATAAATGATAAAATGTTTCATCGTGTAGATCACAAAATGTACACAATGTATCAATTTCACAATTAAATCTGTTCACAAGGAAATAATTACATGGGTAAATTTTATAAATAAGTTTAAGCGAGATTTCTTTGATTTTATTAGTAATTAAGTATTTATGTGGGAGTTTCCAGATTTTAAACCATAACAAATTATCGGCATATCCATTCCAGAATGATATAATAGCAGGTCTGGAGACAATATCCCTTTGAAACAAAGCCCGTATACAACGGTTATTATTTTTAATACAGGGATTAGAGAAACAGATCCGTCCAATTTCAGTATCAGCAGGATCCAACGAGCATGGAGAGAGCAGAGGACAGGTATTTTTAAGAAGAATTTTAAGACCAGAGGGGATAGCATCCATAACCACAGCAAAATCTCTAGGAGTAACTAGAATATTATATTTAGAAAGAAATTCAGAGTAGGTCATCATAAGACAATCATGGTTATAAAGTTGCCTGACAAAAATTATATTATTACAAAACCAATTCAAAAGAAATAAAGATTTAGATTTATATAGAATGTGCTTATTATTCCAAATAAAACACCTGTTAGGAGAGAAGTTGTGTTTATAGATTAAATTCCAGGAAAGAAGCATCTGTTTGTGAAAATTAGATAGTTTTAAAGGAAGTTTGGTAATACTGTAGTCACAAAGTAAAAGGAATTGAAGACCACCAACTTGTGAAAAGATAAATTGAGGAATAATATTCCAGATAGATGTTGTTTTTTTAAGGAATTGCTTAATCCAGTTAACTTTGAAGGTGTGATTAAGGGTGGTAAAATCTAAGAAATTCAGGCCTCCATTTTCAGTTGAGTTCATAACCACAGATTTCTTTATATAGTGGGTTTTATTTTTCCATAAGAAGTTAAATAGCATTTTATCAATAATTTTACAAGTATTATCGTTAACTGCTAGGGATAGCGCTGCATACGTAAGTCTCGATATGCCCTCTGCCTTTGTGATCAGTACTCTCCCCCTCAAGGATAGGTCTCTTAGTAACCACTGATTTAACTTTTTCTTTGTTTTGTCAATGACTGGTGAAAAATTAAGTTTACATCGTTCCTCTTCATTCTTTACGATCTTAATGCCTAAATATGTGATTTCATCTTTAATGGGAATATTACAAATTGACAGAAGATTACTGTTTTTAAGAGACATTAATTCACACTTATTTAAATTCAAGTAAAGCCCTGAAGCTTTAGAGAACGTGTGGATAATATTAAGGGCTAAAGGTATTTCCCCTGCATCTTTTAAAAAAAGGGTAGTGTCGTCTGCTAATTGGCTTATGATAATTTCTCTGCCAACTGCAGTGATTCTTCTTAAAGGGCTCTGTTTAACATGGTCTGCAAGAAGTTGTGAACAAAGTAAAAATAAATAAGGAGAAATAGGGCATCCCTGTCTGATACCACGACTGAGATTAAATCTGGGTGAGGTGCCATTACGCAGCTTGATTGAACAATTTGCATCATAATATAAAGTTTTAATGGAGTTATAAAGAAATCACCAAAACCAAATTTGTTTAGTGACGAATATATGAAATGATGTTCAATAGTATCGAAGGCCTTATGGAAGTCTAAAAAAAGAATGAAACTCTCATCTGGATATAGATGTGGGTAATCAATGAGGTCCAGTACCAAGCGAATGTTATTTGAAATGTGTCTATTACGCATAAAACCTGACTGTGTGTCATCGATAATGGAATCCAGGGTTGTCTTAATTCTAGAAGCTAATATAGAGGCAAAAATTGTATAATCATTATTAAGTAAGGAAATTGGTCTCCAATTGTCTAACATTAAAGTGTCTTTTTTGGGTTTGGGAATTAAGATAATTAGGCCTTGTGTCAGGGTAGGCGGGAGCTTACCATACTCAATAGATTGTAAGAAGAGTTTTAAAAGGAAAGGAGCAAGTTCTTCTGAGAAGGTTTTATAGAATTCAGAGTTTAAACCATCTATACCAGGGGATTTATTCATCTTGAGTTCTGTAATAGCTTGAAGAACTTCATTTAAACATATAGGACTATCACAATGTTCCTTTTGAGCTTCACTTATAGTTTTCGAATTAGTAAGACTATCTATAAAAACAGAGGAATTATCCTCATTAAATCTTGAATTGTAGAGGGTGCTAAAAAAGGTTGAACAGTAATCTGCAACGTCCTTTGAATCACTTGTTATTGTACCATTAATATTCAGTTGCACAATTGTATTTGTTTTTGCATGGATTTTTTCTAAATTAAAGAAAAATGAGGAATTCTGTTCACCTTTTTCCAACCATCTCTGTCTAGATCTAATGAAGGCACCCTCTGCCCTCCTTTTATAAATATCATCTAATTGGCTTTGAAGTGTGAATAATTCAAGATATTCATTATCCGACAAGTTTGGTGATTTATGAGTAAAAGACATAATTTTAGAAATTATCATCTCCTCTTCCAACTTTCTAGCTTTAGTCACTAAACTGCCAAATTTTCTAAGAAATTTACAAGCTTCAAATTTAAACAACTCCCAATTAGTGCAATAGTTATTACTAATCTGAGCTATATTCCAATATTGTGCAATCAAACTGCGAATGGTCATCTTAACAAATTCATGTTCCAATAATGACTTATTGAGCTTCCAATAAGAGTTATGGTAGTTAGAGGGAAGAGAAGAAAGTAACGAAATGTTAACAGATACTGCCTTATGGTCTGTTAATGGCGTGGGAAGAAGATTAACAGAAATATCTTCTTTGTGTAAATTGCACGGTGTTAACCAGTAGTCAATACGAGACATAACGGTACAGGACTTATTATTCCATGTAAAAGAGCGAATACCAGGGAATTTCTCTCTCCAAATGTCTATTACACTAAATTTCTGCATAAAAGTCTTTAGTGTGGAGTTATGATAATTTACACTGCGAGGTGGCCATCGGTCAAGGGAGTTGTCTAAAGTGATATTAAAATCTCCTCCTATCAGAACAGATGAATTTGGGAATTTAGATAAAAAATTTGTAATACGACTCTCTAACAATAATCATAGTCACCAGATCTACTTTAATAACTAAAATAATGAAATGACCAAGGGGATCACCCTCTGAAAATAAAATTTCCCCCGAAAATTTGTTTTTTAAAATTGCAACGCCAGCTGTACGCTCAGACCCATGAGCAAACCAAACATCATTACCCCATTGAGCTTTCCAGAATTTTACATCTTTGGGAGTAGAATGAACTTCTTGAAAGAAACAAAAGTCAGATTTCTGCTGTTTAGCAAATAAGAACAATGCTTTACGTTTAACATTAAACCTTAAACCCCTGACATTAAGTGTAACTAACGACAACGACATGAATATAAGATGAACAAAAGAAACAAGAACAGTTTTAGAAAAACTTCCATCCTCTTTTAAATCAAATAAAGAATTAACCCGGTTATGGGACTATAAATGCTAAAGCTAACATTAACCCACAATTTACTTGGGAGTAGGTGTAATAAGCATTAGCACACACTTACAAGTTGGCTTAACAGCTCGGTTAGAAAATTGTTCATATGTAAGATGAAAATCACTTAATTTCAGGTGGGTAATTGCACCTCTTTCCCATCAATGAATACGCGCACACCGACAAAGAACGCTCGTTTTCCTTCCTTCCTTGCAGCTTCAATCAACGGCCACCTCTTCATCCTCAGCAATTTGTCTGCTTGAGATAAATCTTCGGTGAATCTCAGCTTGTGACTCCGCAGATATTCAGATTGCTTGGCCTGTCGCCAGATCAAGTCCCGTGTAGATCTCCTCACGAAGCGAATGATCACTGGTCTCGGTCTATTGGTCTGCTCATTCAGCTTTCCCAGTCGATGCACTACATCTATGTCATCTTTGAAAGAAATGTTTGAGTCGGGAACAACTGAGACACACACGCCGATGACTTTTTGCTTGATGTTTTCCTCATGATGTCCAGGAATACCGTATAAACGGAGGTTGCATCTCCGCTGATAGCGTTCGGCATCGTTCAGTCTCTGCTCAAGTTCGTGGATTTTGGTGCTGTTTGAGTTGGCGGTAGTTTTGCAACTTTTCAAATCTGTCTTCAATGCGTTTACTTCTTCAAACACAAAGTCAATTGATTTCTTAAGACCCTCAATGCTCACCGTGTTGCTGGTAATCATTTTGCCGAGGTCGTTTGCACTTTCTTTAATCCTGGATGTCAATGCCTCAATGACGTTATCTTGCAATTCCGTCAGAGAAATTTCACCTCGAGATTTCTTTAGCTGAGGTTTCACAGGCGTATCTAGGTCAGAGTCATGGACAATCTCGAGACTTGGGCTCTCAGACCGGGTGACAGCGGGACTTTTTTGCCGTATTGATGGTCTATCTCGATTTGTGCAGCAGACTCAACAACATCGACAGGAACATCTAATTCCATTTCTTCTGTAAGCAACTTGGAAGTAGAATTCTTATTTTTTCCTTTGCGTTTCATCGTATTATCCTTGGTTTCCATGTGCGTTTGAGATCAGTTAACGATCGCCAACTAAATTAAATTAAACTTACTTAAATAACAAGTTACTTAGGTTAAACAAAACAGAAAAGTGCCCTATTGCATATTCGAACGTTTTGATGCGTCCGGGTTTAAATAGCGTTCAAATGTAGGGGATGTAAAGTAAAATTGAATCAGCTGCATAAAACTTTGACCGCACCGGCTGCCATCTTGGCCTCCCTCCGTCCATTTCTTTTACTGTCTATGGCTGTTAGTGATGGGAAGTTCGGATCATTTTACCGACTCGGACTTTTGAATCTCGTTCAGCAAAATGAACGAATCTTTTTTCGAGTCATTTCGTTCATTTCGTTTATTTTAGCAAAATGTTATTAAAATATTAAGTGCTACCTCCCCAACACATCTAGTACTTACGCAAACGTTGATCACACTACAAACAATACAAAACTAAAATGCTATGAGATAAAGAAAAAAATACTCATTCTTTACCTGGATCTTCAGTCTGTGATTAGCTCATCTCACCTCTTATCTGACAAGAAGTCTTCGGGTTTAAGTCATTCCTTAATCACGTGACAGCCCCATACGCAAAACTAACGCGGTCTTGAGCCGGAAAGAGAATTGATTAGTTCATCTCATGAGTCTTTCGGGTCGAGTTTGACTCGTTCCTTAATCACGTGACAGCCCCATGCGCTATTTCTGACATTTCTGTCACTGTGTTTTTGTTACTGTTTGTTGAGGATCTGTGGTTTGTTATTATTTTATAAATAAATAAAACCCTGTTATAAATAAAATTTTGATTAATTTGTCTTCTTGACTGTCTATCGGTAAATAAACACTAATAATCCAAGCTTACAATAAAAAGTATTTATAGACTATAAATTTGTTCATTTTTACTCCAATTTTGAGTTTGCTGGTATAATAATTGCTTTTCCTAGGCAGACTTGACATATTGGTGTAATATATGTATAAGAAGATTGCTCAAAAAAGGACATAATGACATACATTAAAAGCAAATAACATTTTGAATTTGAATTATTAATGTTAAAGACAAATGTTAAAGACATTAAGGTTATGATAATTTCAGCTTTAACAGTTTTAACCCAGCTCAGAGTGAGGAGTTTCAGATCCTGGTTCACTGCCAGTGCAGGGGCCATGTTTTGGGAAGACTTTGACGAGAGGGTAGCAAGCTTGAGGCCTTCTGCTACCTCTTCTAAGACCTCAGATGCTATGATGGCCAACCTTGCAGAGCCACTCTTACCCCGCACATCAGACCCTCTGGCCTGGTGGAGGAGATGTTCACCAGTATACACATGCCTTTCTGAAGTCACAAAGACAAGACTTTACATTGTGGCCACATCCGTGCCATCTGAATTTTTTTTCTAAAACTGGGCAGATTATCTCAGATAGAAGAACTCACAGACTCAGCCCATCCAAGGTCAGGGAGCTTGTTTTTTTTTTAATAATGTAAACATGCCTTAAAGCAAGTCCTAAAAATATATCCACAGTGTGTTTTTTATTTTAAAGTTTATTTATTTTTATTTATTTAGAAAAAGACTAGCTTGTTGTGCAATATTTTTGTTGTTGTGATTTTAAAAGGTAATTTGTTATTGTTATAAGGCTCCGTAGCTTTAGTATCTCTTAATTTTCATTTATTTTTTATTCAAATGGTTTAAAATTATTTTGGGAATAGCTTGTTGTGCAATATTTAGTTTTTCTTTTTTTTATATTGTACTTTTAAAGTTAAGGTTATTAGACCCTGTGGCTTTATTAACTTTTAATTTTAATTTCATTTTTAATTATTTTAATTAAAATAAAATATTTTATTATTTTAATTTATTTTGGAATAGTTGTCCTCTTTGTTACAAAGCTTTTCTGTAATAAACAATAAACAACTATTCAAAAGTATGTACAGTGTTTTTAATGTTTATAAAGTGTCATATGTTACAAAAGTATGGTTACACAGACAATCTGATTTAATAACTGCACAACTAAACAAAAACAAACAAACAGACAGAAAAAAAGATCAACATTTTAAGCATAACCAACTCTTTATTTCCACATTCAGTGTTATGGAAAAGTACCACCATGACAGAAATTAACAACAATTTGAAACCAGAAATGCATCATGTTACTGTAAGAGTAAATAATACTAATAATAAATAAGTACTACGCACCCATTTTGTAAGGAAAGTTGTAAATGAACTAATTACTCTAGCCAATGTTGTCACACAGTACAAAAGAACGAAAAACCCGAAGAACCGAAAGATGAACTATTCAATTATCTGCATTCTTTTACTGTCAGTGTCTATGGTTTTAGCGTATGGGTCTGTCACGTGATTAAGGAACGACTCGACCCGAAGACTCATGAGATGAACTAATCAATTCTCTTTCCGGCTCATGCTGCATTGGGTTTAACGTATTGTGCTGTCACGTGATTGAGGAACGAGTCAAAAACCCGATAGACTCAAGTACAGGTCTCGATAGACTCGAACTATGAACTAATCAATTCTCTTTCCGGCTCATGCTGCATTGGGTTTAACGTATTGTGCTGTCACGTGATTGAGGAACGAGTCAAAAACCCGATAGACTCAAGTACAGGTCTCGATAGACTCGAACTATGAACTAATCAATTCTCTTTCCGGCTCATGCTGCATTGGGTTTAACGTATTGGGCTGTCACGTGATTGAAGAACGAGTCAAAAACCCGATAGACCCGAACTATGAACTAATCAATTCTCTTTCCGGCTCAGACTGCATTGGGTAAGCGTATGGGGCTGTCACGTGATCAAGGAACGAGTCAAAAACCCGATAGACCCGAACTATGAACTAATCAATTCTCTTTCCAGCTCAAGACTGCATTGACTGACAGGTGAATTACTACTACTAGAACAGAACCCATAGAACAATGCGCATGCGCGACTGAACGAATCACTCCCCGAGACGACTCGTTCTTCTCGAGTCACATTAAAGATTCGTTCAAAATGAACAAATCGTTCAAGAACGACACATCACTGATAGCTGTTGCTGAATAAACAGAAGATTGAACTGCTTTCATTACTGCAACATGACTAAAAAACTCAAGTTTACGGCTATATATGGTTTATCTAAGGCTAATCGACATAGCCTTTATCACTACATATAAGACTTTGAAATATGTTGCTTGCCTTATTCTGTGTAAGAAGCCACATCATCTCACAGAAGGATTTTTTTCAAACACTCAACGTTATGAAGTGAGTTAGGTGTAAAAACATGGTATTAAATGTGGTATTGTCACAAGCTTTCAGATAAAGCAGCATTTACTGCACAGAGTCATAAGTTCACTGACAAGCTACGCAAACAGCTGTCATAATCACAGAATGATTTATTTTATTATTGCACCATTAAATCGTCTGCGATTATGAACATGATTATTCGTAGCTTCGTATTACTACGGCTCTGTGTAGTAAATGCTGCTCCATCAGAAAGCACGTGATTGAGATTTACTCCTAATCACAGAACTGGCTTTACTGACAAGATACACATGACAATCACATTCGATTGAACGTGCAGCCCTGATATAAAAACTCTTTTAAAATAAATGATTTCCATAATAAGGACTCTTTTTAAAGGTGTCATATGATGCGGTTTCATGTTTTCCTTTGTCTTTGGAGTGTTAAAAGCTGTTGGTGCATAGAGAAGATCCATAAAGTTACAAAGACTAAAGCCTCAAACCAAAAGAGATATTCTTTATAAAAGTTAAGAGTCAATCACACCCTCCTAAAACATCTCGTTTAAACACGCCCCCACATGTCTATGTCACAATGTGGGAAGATTTGCATAACACCGTCCAAATGTTCACGCAAAGAAAGGACAAGTTTCCTGAACCTGGTAAGGCGCGTAGCATTTCCGCACTGGAAAGCTGGCCAATCAGAGCACACTTGTTAAATTCTAAACGTTTCAGAAAGGTGTGACATATACGAGAAACAATAATGCAATATATATATATATTTTTTCTAGCAACATCATATGACCCCTTTGAAATATGCTGTACATCTTTATCATAAGCACTTGAAAGGGTAGTTAATGCAAAAATGTCATAATTTACCCTTGTTGTTCCAAAGCTGTAGGACTTTTTTTAAAGGATGTTTTATCATTTCTGCTTATAATAAAAGTTAGTGGGGTCTAAAACACCATTAACCCCACTGACTTTCATTGTGCAGAAAGAAGAAGAAAAAAAAAAAACAATTATATATATATATATATTTTTAAATGTTTGAAATTGTGTTCCAAAAGTTGAAGGTGACAGGATTTTAAATTTTGAGTGATTCCTTTTAAAGTAAATTTGTGTCACTACAAATAAAATTCTTTGCTCAATTATTCATGTATTCATCTATAATATGAGCAATTAATTGCATATAATAATAATGGAAATATTAATAATCATTCATGGCTTATCCAATAAATTCCAGTTATTAATCAAAGGCAGTACACCCGACGGAGCCACCAGCATGTGCTTTGATGGAATCAGTTCTTCCCTGCAGGGCCCTCAGAGGCTCCTTTCCTTGTGTTTCCGATGGCCTGGCATGCTGACATACTGATAAGGCAGTCTGATTTTTCAGGTTGCTTTGCATTGGACGGGCCATAACTTCTCTAGGAATCTCCCCAGTGGCTCTAAGGAAAGCCTGTGCCCATATTTATCTCAATTCTTTTTCTAAGAGCCATCCCGAGATCGCATAAGGGCAATGTTGCTCAAGATTGACCAGGATCTTACCTCACACAGCCTACTTTCTGTCTACAGCACTGAGCTGCTTCCTTTTGTGCAGTTGGCCTGTGGTTCTTAGCTCAAATCAACATGCAAAATGCCAATCAAGTCATGCCAGAAGTGTATAAATGTCAACTTTAAACTGCAGCATTAAAGTAACAGAGGACGATGTGGAAACAAAACTGGTTTCTCAATGACATCCTTAAATTGTGTGTAAAGCGAATGGTATCTGCTAATGTAACCAAATATAAAGATACTTCTTATATTACTTCATGGTTACCTTAAATAATCCCAATTATTCCCTTAAACTCAAACCTGATGCTTAACTGTCCTTCCCGTAACTCTCGTAACTCGGCTCATAAGATTTAGCTCACAATCCCTCTGTAATCATATGTCTCAGCCGTCATAGTCCAGAGGAATAAAGCCTTGATTGTGAAACTGATAGGCCCGGAGCCCAAATGGCACTCTGAAGGTGTGTCATCAGAGCCAGTTCGGAGTTTGATTTCTTGATACCTGATCCAGGCACAGTTCAGAAGGAATTAAACCCATTCTATCCAGACAAGAGCCAAGCGAGGGCCAAATCTGCTTTAGTGCTTGAGCTGTTTGATAAGTGAACGAGAGTGATGACAATATGACTCATATTTGGTGCTGTGCACCATGATGAAGCGCTAGCTTTGTTATGGACTCCGGCTAAATTTTGAATTTGAGGAGACTGCAGTAAATCTCAGTTGGCCAAATGTGTTGAATTCAGGGTTACCACGATACCAAAATGTCAGCAGTTAACACTGATACCAGTAAAATTTCACTATTCTTGGCACCCATTTTAGGAAAACAAATACCCTGTTAAACAGACATCATTTTTAAGGTAAAGATGTAGTGTAAATATGAACAAATTAAAACAATAGAATTTTAGCCTTCAAATATTTACTGAACTATGTATTAATAATTTAGCACACTTTGAATGCAAAGTCAAAATAAATATAAAATAATTACTCCATCATAATAACATTTCGAAGCAAATTTCCATCAAAGCATTATTTTGTTAAATCAATTTTATTATTTTTATTAAATTCAGTTCATTCATTTAATGAAAAGCTAATAATGAATTAAATCATAAAAAAAATAATAAATATTTTTAAATAACAAAGTAAAACAAATGTTTTTTTTGTTTTTTTTTGCGTTCAAACAGTGATTTTAGCATCAGATTGGTGCTGAAGTACTGACACTTTCATCCTTTGTTGCGTTGATTGCTCTGTACTGTAAAGTTCCCTGCAACTACCCCTCAAGTCATAGCAGTGCACATGTATAATTTCAAGACTAAATTATAGAAACAGTACAGGCTGTCCATTGTTTCAAGATTTTAGTGTACAGCCAACAGCAAATCCCAGCGAATTCTACAGTATATTGATATTCTTGGCTCATTCACATGTAGGCACTTTCAGTAGCTGTCAGTCAGGTGACTCCTCTGAAGAACTGGGACTTAGATTGGAGTCCAACCCCTTTCCAATGCACAGCACAAGAAAACAATAACCAACTGCCTTGTCAACCTTTAACCCATCAAATGAAATCATGAAAGCAAAGATTTGTGAGGTTAGTCACCAGTAGGCCAGTATGGTCAGCTGTCAAAAAAATTAAATGAAGGTTAGTTCTGATGGCTAACTGAAAGAGTAATCAAGGTCATTGCACCTTGCAGTTAAGCCATTACTTTTGAAAGATGTTTAAACACAAACACACACACACACACACACACATATATATTATATTGTATTCAAATTTTTAGATAGCCACCCCTCATAGCAGCCACTACATTTTCTCGTCTTACAATTTGCAGTTTGCAAGTTAATAAACACATTTGATAAAAAAATCTGCATCACTATATTTTTTTATATTCTTGTGGTTCCGCAGTATATTACATTATGATGATTTCTGTGCATGCCTGGATTTTTAGATAGGCGTATAGTAGGTTATTTTAAAGGAAAACATAGAAAATAAAACTATTTTAATGCCAAAAACAATTTTACCACCAATAATCAAATCAATTTATAAAAGTAACAATTCAGTAGATTTTTTTGTTTTATTTTAATTATTTTCAAGAATTTACTTTACTTTGAGAAATACATTCTATTGTGTAATAGTAAAATATATCTATTATATTTTGTTTCAATATATTTATCTATTTATTTTTTCATTTTTTGTCCGAACTGGTGGGTTGTAGTCATTTTTATGTTTCTGTGTTTAAATCAATGTTATTATTATTTTAATTATCATTATTACTACCTTAAAGCTGCGGTAGGTAACTTTTGACGCTCTAGCGGTTAATAAACAGAACTGCTTGCGTCTTGTGGAAGAACATCGTAGCCGGAACTACTTCTCTCTGTTTATGTCTATGAAGAATCACAAAGGTACTGGGTTACTCCCCCGCGGTATCCCCGAAGCAATCTAAAATAGTCCGAATATAAACACTTATTATAGGTGCACCCTAGTGATTCAGGACAAGCCAAAAACACAGTTTGGAAAATGGTGTACTCTCTTATTATATACATTTTTCTACATTTTGAACACAAACAAAGTTACAGACCCCAGCTCTGATTGGTTGATTTCTTACCGGGAGTGGTCCGTAACTGCAAATGGCAATAGGACACTGGGAGGAGCCAGAGGAGCTTGATTTTTTCACAGATTATCTGTCTCATATTCTACTGTCAGGACATAATGACAGGTTTAATAAATATGTAAAAAATATTTTTTTTACAAAAGTTCCCTACAGCACCTTTAATGCACTGTAAGTCACTTTGGATAAAAGCATCTGCTAAATGCATAATTTTTTTTTTTATTATTGTTTATTTAATTACTGTGATAAGTACATTCTACTGTACAATAGTAATGGATAAAGTTAAACTGAACTTTTATTTTGACAAGTTTTCTGGTACTTTGACTCTCATTTCGGTTTCTGTGTGTTTATTATATTATGAGTTTTGATCAGTTTTTTTCTTATCTTGGGTTTCATTTGTGTTTATATGTCAACTTTTATAAAATGTAGCCTTTCAAAGTCTAAACACTGTATATATCCAATAACATAATTTAATGCAAGTAAGTAATTATATTTGAAAACAATGTTCCCAACAACTAGGGATTACACAGCCCTGTTTATTTATTTAATAAAGTGCTATAAAGCCATGTAGTGGTTTCACCATGGTGCATAAATTAAGAGTAAATACTTAGTAAATATTTAGTACCAAAAAAATCACCTTAAAATACAAAATTGTCAAAATATGATGGAACTAATATACTATTATACATACATACATATACATATGGCTGAGCAATAACTGTCCCATCCCCAGTGTTTTTGCCCCTCAAAATGTCTGTGCTGTATCATCACATGGGTACTCAAAAAGTGGTGGGGGCAGCAGAGACGCAAATCCTGGAGCCAGTTTTTGGAGCCCTTGATGCAATATTTGTTGAGCCAACATTGATTCTGATTCCACATTGGGCTTCTACTACAGTCTGTGTGGCATTACATCACCAAAATATAAACTCTGAGGAAGACCATAGGCCACAGTTTGGGACAAGACGGTAGTGCACTTTTCAAGTTCTACAGGTTTACAATATTCTGTTCCACTGTATCTCAAGAAGAAATGTATCTGTTAGACTTGATTAGAAATGTATCTACAAAGTGTTTTATTTCTATATCTCACTGTTGAATTATCAGGGTTTCTCTTCTTCTTCCTACCTTTGCCTTAAAGGTGCCATAGAATGCATTGATACAATAGTTTAAATTGTTCTATGATGTCCCCAGAGTGTCTATGCAAAGTTTTATCTCAAAATAAAAAAAATGCCACTTTTAGGGTATGAGCCAAGTCTATGTCCCCTTTAAATGAGAATCAGCTGGTGCTCCAGCCTCCCTTACAGTGTTGCCAAGTCCGTGGATTTGGGCTACTTTAACACTTTCACAGCGGGCTGTTTTTCATGTCCGCGGGAGGGCTTTGTTGACCTGGCAACCCTGCTCCCTTCTCAGAAGTCTGTGGTGCTTCAAGAGCTCATGCTTGTGGCATACCAGTGATACGTGACCGTGTTACTTAAGTCACACATTGCTTCCAAACACAATTTTTAACTACTGTACCGCATTCCTATTCACAATCATTCTGGTAGCAGATGAAGGCAGCATTAGTGAAAACAGGCAGAGATGATGGTATATTTATCAACAATAGCCTTACAGAGAGGCAAGAATCTCTTTTGAAAAAAAAAATGATGCGTGATGCTTACTTTGTCTGGAGTCTGGACGTTTGCACACAAAGCATTGGTGTCGATCCCTCTTTCAGAAGCAATCTTTGCACAACTCCAGTGCTGAACGGACTCTCATTTGTGAGGCAGCCTTGTGTAAAATGTTAACACAAAGTATAAGAATTTTTTTAGCACAAAGTATAGGATTTTTTTCTCAGGCCTTTCTCAGCAGCCTATGTAGATTATATAAGTATAAAACAATGAGCCGGTGGTTCCCTTTCAAGGGAAGTTCAAACTGCATCCTCTAGGGGTTGCTCTGGGGAACACCTCATCGTGACCTGTGTCTGAAGCATACATTGAAAAAAAAAACACCAACGAGTTGGCAGGCGACAGCCCATGACTTCACTACGACTATGGACAAATAGGAGCTGGGAGAACACGTCATTCTCTTTTTCGTCTTCACTGTTCTGTTTGAAGCGTGCATCTGAAAGAACTGGTAAGAGCGATCTTTCTCTGTCTATCATGGCGACTACTAGCAAGCGTTTAGATGATGTGTGCATCCGTGTCAGCATTATTTGACACCCAATGAAACACAATCTTTGCGTTATTTCTTTGGGTTAAGAGCATGCAAGCAATGTCATTGAGGAGGCAATCTTCATGCAGTTTTAGCGTTTCTTCAGTGAAAAAGCCCTGCTCTCATTCGTCTTTCTTTCCGAGAAAAAACAAAACAAAAAAAGGGCAGCCTTCTGCTTCCCGCAGTTCAGGACCCGCCGTTGCTGAGGCACGGAGGAAAATGAGCTCGTGGGGATCACCGGTGGATCTGGCTGACGAGTTTAGAGAGGGACTTTCCCTTTCCCACTTGTCGGTGGCGGACGTGAGAGAGAGCCTCAGGAGGATGGTGTTAAATCTTAACACTTTCTGATACTGAGGTTAGAGCTCGGCTTGGTTTTTACTCAGGAAAAGCAGGAGATGTTTGAGGATGGCGAAGAAGCTGAGGCTGAGCCTTTTCAATCCTCCTGCCCTGCGTATGTAGAGCTGTTGTAGGTTATGGATCGCGCCACAGCAAAGTTGGACTGGTAGTGTGCTAACAAGGTGACGCTGTGAGGCCGCCTCGACGAACGTTATCTTTCTGACTGCAGCCCTCCAGCTCAGGTGAGCCTTCCATTTCTGCCTGATCTCCATGCAGAGATAAAAAAGGAATGTAAGAGGCCGTTTTCTTCTCTCGTCCATCGGTTTCGGCATAAGAGTTGTGCCGACATCATATCATATCATATTGTACATTCAATCATATCAGACTGATCTGCTAAAAGACTTGGATAAAGGCAAGTGCCTTATCTCCTGATCAGGTAGCCGAGCTGCACCGCACCACAGATCCCTCTGTCCATGCTACCAAGCAGCCCGCCTCCGCCATGGGCAGGACTATGGCAGCCATGGTGGTAACGGAGAAACATCTGTGGATGAACCTGGCAGACATTGGGAAGAAAGAAAAGGCTTTCTTCTCGATGTTCAGGTTTCGCATTCCGAACTTTTTGTTATCTCCGTTGAGACATTGATCGAGAAGTTCAGGGAGGTGAAGGCGCGCTCTGCTGCTTTCAGATCCTTCATTCCATGGAGGTCCAGGTCTGAGGGTGAACAACACAGGGGTCCTGGTCCGTCTCAATCCATGGATCAGAGACAGGCACAGAAGGCTGGTGTCACGACTCATGCTTCTCCCTGTCTGTGGGTAAGGGTAAAAATAATCGTGGGTAACAGGGAGGTAGGCAAGACCTAAGGCATGTGCTCGAGACGAGGCATGAGAGTTCTCGTCCGATTACAGTGTGTACTAAACAATAGTCTGCATAATGTCCAGCTGGTATGATAGCCCTGATTCTGGGCTCATGTTTCCGTTATCAGGGGGCCAGATCACAGGTTTCTGCGGGAGCCTTCTTGATCATCAGACCCGGCACGGCACTGCAGGGAATTTCATGGAAGTCTGGCCAGGTCACCCTGAGGGGCTTCCTGGCTGCTTGGTTGCTGACGCATCAAGCGGGAAGTGAAGGTGGCAGTTACAGAAGTCTTCTTGTATATGCTGCCTCAGGTGATGCTTCCCTCGCCAGAGGTTTGTAAATTTGAACTTGCCTCTCCTGTGCAGTTCAGAGACTATGCAATGCTTAGGAATCTTTAGGTACACACGCTAAGCTCTGTGTACTTTCTCAAAACCACATGGTGGTGAGTGTGCACGTTGAACACTTCGCGCACTTTCTAAAATTCACACTGTGGTAAGTTCGCACACTAGTGCTCTGCGTATCCTTGGATACCTATCTAAACAGGGTTTTGCTACTAGGGATCTGTTGAAACAGCTCCTTCAACAAGCTTATGCAAGAGCAAGCAGTAGCCCCCGTGTGACAGACAAAACTTAGAATAAAATGCTAGTTTCTTAGCCGTATCCCTTTATAGGAATCTTTCTTGATTCCAAGCCATCAGCTCTACCCCCTGGCCGAGGCCCTAACAAATACGTTGGGTATGCAGCCTAGGCCTTTGGCCATAAGGGGTAATGTCACGGACAGCTGTCTAAACGTCCCAGGGGCACCTCCCATGGAAAGTGTTCGACATGATTCTGGCCTGCACTCCCCTCAGCATGGCAGCATGGGTATACTGTTCCCCACAGTGACCCCTAGAGGACGCAGTTCAAAGTTCCCTTGAAAGGGAACGTCTCAGGTTAAGAATGTAACCATGGTTTCCTGAGTAGGGAACGAGACACTGCATCCTCTAGCTCCCGGCTTCGGATGCCAGCTTCAGACAAAGAAGTGTATGACGTATTCTCCTGGTGCCTATTTATCCATAGTCACACCGGTAGTGATGTCAGGGGCTGTTGCTGGCCAACTCGTTGGTGTTTTTTTCAATGTATGCTTCAGACACGGGTCACGATGAGGTATCCTCATATCGACCCCTACAGGACGAAGTGTCTCGTTCTCTACTCAGGGAACCATAGTTACATTCATAACCTGAGGATCTGAGGATCTGAGGAATCAAAAGGATCTGAGGTCCTCATTCAAAATACCCTCGTCTTTTCCCCTGTCCACGGTGCTGAAGCACATCATGTTTGGAACCTGGAGCAAAGCTGACAAGTGCTGTGACTGTTTAGCTGTGCATTTATTGAATGAGCACTGTGCGATGTCCGAACTGATTGCACTGTGTTTTATGTATTCACTGTATTTTATGTCAAATCATTGTATATTTTTAAATGTTTTAAAATCATTTGAAAGAAGTAATTAAAAAAAAAATAAGTTTCAAAGCTTCTAAACTGCTTGTTTTTTTTAATTATTTTTCTTCATTATTATTTTAATTTATTTTATGTAAAACACTTTGAATTACCATTGTGTACGAAATTTGCTATATAAATAAACTTGCCTTGCCTTGCCTTCCCTTTTCCTTTGACTTTCTCTCTGCTGTGGACAGGACAGCCAGTTAGGCAGAAGGAAATGCAAAGGAAGCACACTAACACTTTTCCTATTGTGTTACTTTATTTTTTTATTAACATAAATCAATTATAGTATTCATGACTGTACTTAACCGCACATTTCGAAGCCCCATCACCCACCGTAATCTGTCTATCTCTCATAATATGAATGCTGTAGATTTCAGGGCAGCAGGGATTTGGAAGTGTGCCATAGCTTGTATCTTGATTCAGTGTGGGTGAAATGAGAGAACATATGTCTTGTCCCTCTCCGCATGACATCACCTTGCTATCAGAACTAATCTGTTTGCCTGGGCTGCTCTCATGGGGTGGAACCGTAGTCCCTTTCATAATATAACCCTCTACTCCCTCACAGTTTTTTTTGCTCTCAAAAAACATTGAAGGTTTTATTTTTTTTATTTTTTTTTTCAGAGAATAGATTCCTAGATGCTTTGTTTCAATTTGACCTGCTGGACACTAGTTGCATAGGCTCATTGTAAAAAACATTCTTTACCTTCATTTTTGGAAAAAAATGTAACTGTACTTACAATTCACTGCAGTGTCTGGCTATCACCTACATTTTATTTATTTATTTATTTATTTTTATTTTTTTTGCAAATTATGATTATGGGCAGATTACTAAAGACTTATTTTCATAATCTAATACATTTTAACATTCACATTACATAACCAGCTATGTGTGTATTACTTTTCTGCTAAACTTGCTCGAAAGCACACCTGGTACAGCATTGCACTTAATAGAAGAGGTCAAAGACTTCTGGAATCAAGCTATAATGTCATGGTTACTTCAGCAAATTATTATTATTTTTTTTTATTTCATGTTTGCTTTTGTCAACCTTGTTAGTTACATTTATGTTTAAGTGCATGTGGTACAATAGAGCATTAATCTTATGGCACCACTCACCAGACATTTCATTTCCAGACAACAGCCAACGTAATAAAACTTTGCCAGATGTGCATTGATCTGTTTTGGATAAAACTGAACATGCTTTTTCACATTGAATGTGTTGCAAAACATTGAATAAGCAATTTGCTATAAAATTTGTAAAAAAAAAAAAAAAATTGTCTTTAAAATCCTGAGCATCCTTTGGTAAAACAATCAGGGCTTTTCCAGTAAGCATCACAAGTATCAGTAATATGGAGTGGTAAGTCAGGAATTAGACTGTTAGGGTGCTCAGTGAGACTCTTTACTGGAAGTAAGGTGACTCATATGTCATGCATTTTCTTCAGCACTCTCTGGTTCGATGCAGGTGGTTTGATCCATCTTGGTTTAATCTGCCGTGCTCCAAAAGTGTGATCCTGTGCTGTGACAGCATTTTAACAGCAGTGACAATAAAATGCTGAGCCCACCTTTTCCGAGACTTTATTACTATTTGACAAATATTGGCAGTGTTAGATACTGTGTAAACAGTGTTGTTTTTACAGTTAATAACAGATCTTCCAGAAAAGCCTCACCACAAGGTACTTTGTGGCTATAGATATGTATTTGAAGTGAAGGGTTCCCTGCGTGTGTTTCTGTACTTGACTTTTTTCAGAGCGCACTTCTATTTGAAGTAGTGGCCCAGTCTATGGTTTTCTTGTTACATGCTGGGAAGTCCATCATAGCCTCAGGTTTAAGGCTGTTTGTGTGTGTACATATCTTCATGTTTTAGTGTATGTCTGTGGGTTTATGGACAAGGAGGGTGACTAGACCCACCCCAGACGTGGTCGTTATTTTTAACCCCTGTCAGGTGCCCCTCAGGATGCTCACAGGGAAATGAATGACTCTCATTTATTGTGAACACATGGCACACACACATACTCTCTCACATGCTTAAACAAACACACATATGCTTTAAAATCCTACACTGGTGTGACATACATTACCAGTAAAAATGTCTGACACATTTTACTGAATTTGTGTTCTTCATTGTCTTGGAAAAGAGAATGATGCTAATTTTAAACTGTCAAGCATACACGATAAATTAACACTCAGAAAATAATAAAGGTATGAAAGCTGTCACTGGGGCGGTACATTTTGAAAAGGTACTCCTTTGTAGCTTATTTACCCATAAAGGGTGTATATTAGTACTTCAAAGGTGCATATCAGTCTCTCAGTGGAGTGAAAGATATTAATTACAAACAACACAAAAAATATAATATAAGAAAGATACAAATTAAGTAAACAATGCTTTACGTTTTTCAATAAGTAGTTTTATTTCACAGAAGCATTCAAGTAAGAAACTGAATTATGAAATGAAAACATTAAACACTGCATAGTTTTCATTGTATTAATTAAATATACACAGTGTCTAATTAAAGCAATAAAATGTTATTCAGTCGAGCAGTGAGAGATTTTCATTATTTTCTATTAAGATCAAAGCCATAGATAGAAGGACTGAAAAGATTAGTCCACAATAAAAAAAATTAAAATAATAATTGTTGTCAAATGTTTGTTGTCCAATAGTACTTTGATCTCATATGACCTAATGTAAGGGCCTGTGATAATGTGGTTTGTCCAGTGTGGCACAGTAGCACAAGACTATAATTCAGCTCTCCTGACTGCAGTCCAATAAAAGAAGACACTCTTACGAGAAGTGCAAACCAAACCATACCAGTACAGTGATTTACAAAACTACAAACAAAATAATTGCTCTGCAGTCGGCACCTCAGTAAAGGCATGTCACGGCATGTCATGTTTAATTATACTTAACACGATATATAATAGACTGCTTTAAAGCAAGCAGCTTTACAGTATATATATAAAAAAATAATAACAGTGTTAAAGTAGATTTCAGTTAGAATTACAATTTGATTTTCTACTATAAAGCAGCTCTGTATGTATATGAAAATGTACTGTATAGAATATGTATAACTCATAATAATAATTGATCAAAGCCAACTGATTAATCAGTTAAATAATAGAAAATTTGTCAATTAATTACTCTCCTAATTGTTAGATTAATCAATTATCAAAATAATTGTTAGTTGCAGCCCTAATAGCCTATAGGTTACTGTCAATTTAAGACTTAATGCACTGATCCAATATACTGATACACCCTTCTTAAGTTAACTTAAGTCATTACCAACTGTGTTTACATGAGTACTTAGTAAGACAGGTATTTTGACAATTTTATGTGTACCTGACTGTTCTGCCACACAAAATTGTGAAAGACAACTGAATTTGGGATTGTGGAAACATACCCCCCCCCCCCCCACTTTATTTTCTCTTTCATGCATGTTTCTTAATAATTTATATAGTTCTGTGCTGCACAGATGTATTTGTGTTAATTTATAGTTTTGACTTTACTAGTTTACATGGTAATATGGAAAATGTGTTTTTTGTTCTTTTTTTTCCCTTTTTTTTGGTGGTTTATATAAAGGCAGATCAGTATCATAATAGCAGATTCATTTTTGAGATTGTATTTAGCCATTGGTTGAGACTGTGTGACTGATTTTCTCTCTGTGTTTTGCAGGTGACATTGAACCCAGTTTTCTCCTTTGGCAGAGCAGGATTTCCAGACGACTCACCTGGAGTACACTGGTAAGACAGAGTCTCACCTAGCATCTGATGTTCTAGCTTAAGGTGACATGACAGGCAAGGACAGTTTGAATGTTATGTATGACAATAGCATCCAAGTAATATGCAGTGTTGTTGTATTTTTGCTTTGGAACAGAGCTGGTACACAGCCCTCATATATTTCATTTAGTAGTATAAAGGACAGGGGTTCTGGTTAGAACAGGGGTTTTCAAACATTCAGCCCTTTTTGGAAATTTTACCGTTAAGCAACACCTCTCTTGGCTGAGCGGCACATATTTTTAGTTGACAGATATCCTATTTTTATGTTTGTTGTGTTGCACGGTGGCTCTAGCTAAGATATAAAAAGCAGTTTTGTGATGGCATGAACACACTAAAAAAGTTTAAATATGGAGTAAATTAGGACCACAATGCGCTATGTTTGTTTATGGACAGGTTGTGTAGTAACATCTTCATCAGTGTAGCTATGTCATCACTCAGAGAGGTTTGTAGTTCCCCCACTTCTGTTTCAGCTCTGGCAAAAGAACCATCTCCATGTAATTGAAAAAGGTAAGTGTTTCTCTGGACAGTTACATAGAATCATGGCTATACTAAATACTTGCTGCCAATATTGTTGTCTATGGTCAACGAGACTGCCAGGTGTCCACCTGCATCACCGTGAATATTTTCCAAAGCTTGTACCCTAAACAGCAGTGTTGAAATAAATCACCATAATTCACAAACTCAGGGCAGTTCTACATAATAGAATCATGTGATGTGGATGTTTTATACTCATCAACAGTTTCATACATTGGATTTGAAAACACTAGATTTGCTTGTCCACAAAAAAATTATAGTTGTTAGAAGGTCTTCCCTCATCATAGTTGTACCAAACCACTCAGCCATCATTTTCTGATTGATTCCTTTGTCCTGTTCTGTATGTCATAGGCCATGTTCACACAGCAGCAGAATACAGTTGTCAGTCCTTAACACGGTTACGTTCACACACAGTTCAGTTATTTCCGGGTGTGACAACCGCATTCTGTAACTCACACCTGTAAAATTTCAGGTCTTACAACCGCATTCTCGGAAAACAAAAGCACTGTGTGAATGGAACAGGACTGGAAAACTAGTTATCTGTCCCATTATACACTGTGAAAGGGAGACACTGCCACACGGAAACACATCAGAAATTTTTAGATCCAGTCAGTTTTCTATGGGAGCCGCTCCTGTCAGTTTTGTGTTCTGTACACGACTCAAATATTCCTCTCTCCACCCAAATTTAAAGGCAGCTGTTGGCTAATGAAGATCTGATGGATGAACTTGCGGCTCAATTGGACTGTTCATACAGACAATATTCTAAACACAACTGTAAGCTGCTGTTTGAACGATACATTTGGAGACTCATACCTGTAAATAAAATGTCGTTGTCAATCCCAAAAACTGACAGTGAACGTAGCCTTAGATTTCTGTCGGTTTTATTACTGCCTCAAACACAGAAGGAGCTCATTTGCTGCCTCTGTTTTATATAATGCATCACTGGAGAAACTTAAAAACTAGTCATGACTGTTTCCCAAAACCATATTAACATAGTGGCACCTCCGTAGTTTGAACCACATTGGTTCAACAATATAGGAATGATGTTACGCAATTTATGACATTATACGCAAGTGCTGAAATCGTAACTAATGCTAATTAACTGATTTAGATGTTTGAGATACTATTGATGTCAGGATACAAGCACGGAGATCGATCGGTAAGTGAGTTCAAACACAACTTTATTTCTTCTAAGTGCATAGAGTGCAAGGTGAGTATTCCATGAATTAAAGAGTTGAAGCTGGGACGATCACTCGGTGCGGAACTAACAGCAGGTAAGCCCAGTAACTTCAGGAATGTAGCCACAATCCATGTGAACGGTAGCAATCGACTCAGATGGGACCGTAGAGAAATCAGGAGCACACGGGATCGCGGACATCAGGAACCAGATCTGGAGACAGTAGAACAGGAACACAAGGGTTAGTGAAACTCACATAAGTACGTTACGTCAGGATTTCTCAGAGGAATCAGAGACTCTGGATACAACTCGAGGTCGTGGAGCAGGTCTCTCAGGATGCTGATTATGAAATTCAGTGAGCAAATTGGGATCAAGGATGTCATTCCGAGGAACCCAACACCTTTCTTCTGGTCCGTGATCTTCCCAATCTACCAGGTATTCGAGTCTACCACCTCAACGTCGGGAGTCCAATATTTCCCTTACAGTGTAGATGGGTTCAGCTTCAATGGGTAATATTGAGGGGTTGTCCTCAGGGGTTAGATCTGCAGAGGGAACAGGTACAGGTGAGTGATGGGGTTTTAGGAGAGAGACATGAAATGTGGGGTGGATGCGGTACTGAACAGGAAGGCGAAGTTGGTAGGTAACTGGATTGACTCATCTCTTAATGGGAAATGGACCGATGTATTTTGGACTTAGTTTCCGACAAGGTAGTCTTAAACGAATGTCTAGAGTCGAAAGCCAAACAAGTTGTCCTGGTTGGTATTCAGGAGCGTTGTGACGACGGGTATCTGCAAAGCGTTGTTGTCGATTCACGGCTTGTTGAAGATGATGGTGTGCCTGGTTCCATACCCTTTCGCTGTTTTGAAACCAGGTGTTGACTGCAGGTATTTCAGATGGTTCACCTGAACAAGGGAACAATGGAGGTTGATAACCAAGTACACATTGGAATGGTGTCAGTTTTGTGGATGTCTGCTGAAGGAAATTTTTAGCATATTCCGCCCATATTAAGTATCGACTCCAGAGGTTTTGATTTGAGTGGCAAAAGATACGAAGGAACCGGCTGACATCTTGGATTTTTCGTTCTGCTTGACCGTTCGACTGGGGTTGATAACCTGAGGTTAAGCTCACAGTTACATTCATTAAGGCAAAGAATGCTCGCCACACCTTGGAAATGTATTGGGGTCCTCTGTCGGACACAATGACCTCAGGAATACCAAAGTTACAAAAGACATTCTCCATCAATAGTTCTGCAAAGGCTGTAGGCAAGCCTTTCAGAGGGATGAGCTTGCAAGTTTTAGAAAAGCGGTCAATGGTCACAAGGATGCAAGTATTGCCCTCGGAGGGTGGTAAATCTGTTACGAAATCAACTCCGAGGTGGGACCAAGGTCGATGAGGAACAGGTAGAGGCATAAGTTTTCCAGCAGGTAAGTGACGTGGATTCTTATTCATAGCACAGAGGATGCAACCCTGGATAAAGATCTTGATATCTTGCAGCATGTTTGGCCACCAGTAGCGAGTTTGGAGAACTGAACAGGTCTTACTTATCCCTGGGTGACCTGTACCAACTGACAAATGAGCAGAGGAGATTAGAGAGGTACGGAATTCTTCAGGTACGTAGATTTGTCCAGCTGGTTTCTCTGGAGGACTAGGTTGGTGTTGCGAAATTTCAAGGAGCTGTTCATTTAGTTGAACTAAATTCATTTAGTTGTTCATCTGTTCCCACTGGATGGGATTGACAAACAATTTCTCTTGCAGAATGGTTTCAGGTTCTTCATGGAATGTTTCGGGGGCATGGAGACGTGATAAGGCATCTGCTCAGGTGTTCCTTGACCCAGGATGGTAAGAAATCTGGAAATGGAAACGGGAAAAGAAAAGGGCCCATCTGGCTTGACGCAAATTGAGTCTTTTAGCTTCCTTTAAATACTGGAGATTTTTGTGATCAGTGAGGACTATGAATGGATGTTTGGCCCCTTCTAACAAATGTCTCCACTCTTCTAGAGCAAGCTTGACTGCCAGAAGTTCTCGGTTCCCAATGTCGTAATGAACCTCAGCGGGGGATAACTTGCTTGAAAAGAATGCACAGGGCATAGGTTTGGATAAGGAGTCTGAGTACTGTGATAAGACTCCTCCTACCCCGGTAGTAGAAGCATCAACTTTGACAATGAATGCTCTTTCAGGATTCGGGTGACGAAGCAAGGGAGCTGAGGTGAATACTGTTTTGAGAGACTGAAAGGCGTGTTACGCCTCAGAGTTCCATAGAAGAGTCTTGGGCTTTCCCTTTAGGAGAGAGGTCAGAGGAGCGGTTAGCATGCTATACTGGTTAATGAATCTCCGGTAAAAATTGGCGAACCCAAGGAATCGTTGTAACTCCTTTACAGATTGCGGAGTGGGCCAGGAAGTGATGGCTTTGGTTTTACGGTCTTCCATCTCAACTCCTCTTTCACTGATATTATACCCCAGAAACTTAACAGAAGTTTGATGGAATGTACACTTTTCTGCCTTAAGGAACAAAGAGAATTCTCTGAGTCGTTGGAGTACTAGGGAGATGTGGTGTTGATGTTGGATCTCTTGAGAAGATTAGGATGTCATCAATATAGACTATTACAAAGTGATTTAGGAAATCTCTGAATACTTCATCCATAAAGCTTTGGAATACTGAAGGGGCGTTGACAAGTCCATATGGCATGACAAGATACTCGTAGTGTCCTGCGGGGGTGATGAACGCTGTCTTCCACTCATCCCCTTCTCGTATTCTAATGAGATTATACGCACTTCTTAGATCAAGCTTGGTAAAAATCTTAGCCTCTCTGAGTTGTTCAAGAGCAGATGGGACCAACGGGAGTGGATAGCTGAATTTGACTGTGATTTTATTCAGTGCTCTGTAATCTATACATGGACGTAAACCTCCATCTTTCTTAGTGACGAAGAAGAAACTGGCGGCAGCAGGTGATGTGGAGGATCGGATATAACCCTGTTGTAGGGCTTCTTTGACGTATCTTTGCATGGCTTCTTGTTTGGGAATGGACAAGGAGTAAATTCGACCCTTTGGGATGGATTCCCCCAGAATCAATTCAATGGCACAATCCCAAGCTCGATGTGGAGGTACCTTGGAGGCTGCTACAGGATTGAACACGTCAGTGAACGATGAGTAACAAGACGGGATTGACACTGAAAGGTTTTCTGTGGAACTTTCGATGTATGTCGAGCTCACTGGAATCGACTCTGGTGGGTCGGCACTGAATGGGACTGGGAATTTAATGTCAGCCGAAGAGCATTGACAACCCCATTTCAGTATCTTGCCAGACTTCCAATCAATGGAAGGTTGATGTTGTATGAGCCATGGGCGACCAAGGATAATATCAGCCTGACTAGTTTCAAGGACATGAACGTAGAAAATGACCATCCCGTCCACAATATAAGCATAATTTTAATGCTCGACGTCGAACCCGCTCAGCTTGAGACAATCGATGTGTGTCAAATTGCATCTTCTCTATTGTCGTTTCTGAGGGGGCTTCAAATTAATTCTTATGTGGTACGAAAGCTGTTTGTTGTACCTCTTGAGAACACCCTTGGGATCTTTGGTGCACACGGAGGGTTTGTTGTATAAATTTCTCAAGTTCGATGGCATCATCATAAATTGCAAGTTGGAGGCGAAGTGCAGGATTTAAACCACGTAGATAGACAGAAAGTAGAGCCTTTTCATCCCACCCACTTGCAGCTGCTAAGGTTCGGAATTCCTGAGAATATTCTGAGACTGATCATTTACCTTGGCGTAATTGTAACAGTTTATCAATAACCGTTGAATCTTCTACAGGACGTCCAAAAACTTCTTTGAAGTGATTTATAAAGTCCTGTACTGAGGATGTGAGTGTCGTTTCCTGTGTCCACAATGTTTCAGCCCATCTTAATGCCGTGCCCGATAACTCCTGGATAATGAAAGAAACTTTAGATTTTTCAGTTGGATATAACTGTGTCTGTTGTTCAAGGGCCAGTGAACACTGCAACAGAAAACCGTTGCAGTCCTCCGCCCGGCCGGAGAATGGCGCTGGTCGTGACGTGGGGTTAGCGAAGCAAACCAGTGTGGAAGCGCTGGTGGCGGGCGGTGTAGGATTCATAGCCGTGAAGTTTATTCTCCTTTTCTACGGTCAAGCCTTCTGTCAGGATACAAGCACGGAGATCGAGGTAAGTGAGTTCAATCACAACTTTATTTCTTCTAAGTGCATAGAGTGCAAGGTGAGTATTCCATGAATTAAAGAGTTGAAGCTGGGACGATCACTCGGTGCAGAACTAACAGCAGGTAAGCCCAGTAACTTCAGGAATGTAGCCACAATCCAGTCTCAAGTCTCTTTATCTCCTTCTTTCAGATGTGAATGGTAGCAATCGACTCAGACGGGACCGTAGAGAAATCAGGAGCGCACCGGATCTGGAGACAGTAGAACAGGAACACAAGGGTTAGTGAAACTCAGATAAGTAAGTTACGTCAGGATTTCTCAGAGGAATCAGAGACTCTGGATACAACTGGTTAAGGTCCATTCCTGTTGGAGGCCTGATAACAACTGGAGTTACTGAGGGAATTTTATGTGTTGGTTGATGAAGCAGTTGATATAGAACAGGTGCAAGTGATTAGTACTCTGGAGAGAGTGATCTCTGTGTGGTGGATGGCACTGAGCTTGATTGGTCCCTGACAGTTAATGACTAGCTACAATATATATATATTTTCTTGTTCCCTGTCATTTTGCTTTCTTTGATATTTGATTCATTGTGGATTCTCTTTTACATCATATTTCATAAGGTTCCCTTATGCATTTATGCACATGCACTCTTTAAAAACACTGCTGATTGTTGACACGTGAAAATATATAGCTGAAGCATATATATTCAAATAGAATGAAAGAAATGGAATGCAATGCATGTCTGCTTGTTTATTGTGGCCAATAGCACAATTTATTTAAATCCACAAGCCTTACTAACAAGAAACTATGTTTCCAACCACAGGTCGAGAGCTGTAGTTCCAACCATGTAAGTTTGCAATGCTGTGATAACCATTTGAACTATGGTTTTGGGAAACACAGAACCATTGAACTATGTTGGTAACAACTGAACCTGCGACCATAGTTGGCTAATAATGCTTTTGGCAAATGTACCTCAGCCAGGTTGGAAGGAAGGAATAAAAGGAGAAAATAGGAGAAGACCTTGAACTATTGTTAAACTATTGATTTCTGCTTTTCCTGATATTATTAGGCGGCATTTTTACCTTAATGAGGTCATTGTTTTCCCTAACCATACTCAAACAGGAAAGTGCTGTTCATTTACATAATTTAATTTCTTACTTCCTTTTCCCATTTATTGAAACAAATTCCCATTATAAAACAGTGTAGCTGTTGCCTTGACTCAAAACTTCTCAATTCAAATCAACATCAAATTGGGCATTCAAAGACATAAAAACAGCTAGACAAGTACCAAAGCACCATAAAACACCTTTGAAACTCTAACTAACTCTGATCTAAACTGGTTTTCTCAGCAAGAATGCGTTTCAAGTTTGCTCTTTCTCACTATCCAGCCTATTTCCCTCAGTATTGCACACTGGGCTTCAGCTCCCTTCAAACTATATGAATGGAAATAAGTAGAAAAGAGTAATGATGTCAGAATTCCTGGTCTTATTTCAGCTGGAATGGAGGAGTGAGTTTTCAGTGAATTTGGCCAGTAACATGTGGATGTCTCCAGAGCCACTCTCTAACTGGATCCCCTTTTTTCCACAGCTTGATTCTTTCCATCTTGTGCAGATTCAAGACTGATGGGCAGAGCAGAAAACTTAATGGGAATGCTTTAGGCTTTAGGCTTAGTCTTTTCCGTCACCCTCTCCACATTGGAAAACGAAAACCCAAAGCAGCATTACAATAACTCACTTCAGGAGGACTTAAGTAAAGTTTTTTATATGGAATTTCGTAATGAATTATCTTGGCTTTGACATATGGTTGAAGTGTACAACCATTTATAGTAAACTAAAATATCCTGTAATGTCGTTTCTATTGAAACTAACACATTTGTAATGATGACGCTGCAATTCACTGCCTTTCAAATATATTAACTTTAAATGTAATACTGAATAACACACCAGAGATTGTAATCAAGTACTTTACACATGCTTTAGTTTGAATTTGACAGTGTTTCAAAGTGTACTTTTTAAAGTTTTAAGTGTTAAAAAGAATCAAGAAAACTCTTTAAGTACACTTAAGTGGCAGTTTTATATATATATGTATAAATATATACTCTTAAGTTGAAGTACATTACTTTGCATCATACAATTAAGCATACATCAATACAATTAAGCACACATTTTGTATAAATTATCACAAAGCGTTGTTCATGCAGTATTAACATGATCAATGATGATCTAAATGAAATAAAAATGAAAAAAAAAGTGTTTCTTTTATAGAACATTTAGATATTTTACTAAACAATTTCAAAATATGATTAAGAAATGACTTCTTGATGTTCGCTGGACAAAAACATCATAACTGGTTCCAATTGGATGTCATGCTTCACTGGCAGTCTGTGAGAACACTGGGCAAATATCTGATTGATTATTGGAAAGACTTTTCCTTTAATCATTGTATTTTTGTGAACCGAAATGTAACAACCCAACTGTTAAGTCAGAGGGTGCGGTTAGTTGAACTCTTTTTTTCCCATTACATTTTGTACACATCTTCAGCAGACCCGATCTTCTTCTGACAAGGATGCTTTCATTGCATTACAGCTCACTACACTGAATTGCCGTACTTTTTACTCATGTGATGCAATGTATTTACGAGTGAATCAAAATAATAAGGTAGAAGTTTTAAAAAAATAACATCTAATGTATCAATGCACTAATGAATAGTTCTCAATAAAAGCATGTGTTCCTAAAGTAAATACGGTCAGTTTTGATTTCCCCCTCCTACCTGAAAATAAATGACACATTTTGGCATTGATAAGTGGCATCTGTGCCTCCCACTCTTTGAAAATCTCTGCTGTCCATCCACCGTGCAAGAAGCACAATCTCACCTCCCCTTCGCCTCACGGTTAGCGCGCTAGACTACGGCAGCTCATTCATACATTCAGCCTCTCTCTCTCTCTCTCTCTCTCTCTCTCTCTCTCTCTCTCTCTCTCTCTCTCTCACGGTCTCTCTCGCTATGACTCACACGCTCTCAGCCTTCACTCAAAGCCTGACTGCTCTCACATATAAGCAGGGCTGAAGAGGAGACCTGCAGCTGCCAGGTAAAAGACTTCGATGATTACCAGTCTAATCTGCTTGATTACCAGATTTCACACACAACCACTTCTGCAAGGCTCACATTCACGGGATCATGATGCTGCTTTTCTTAAAGGGTGCTCAGCTGTCTAAATGGTTAGTGTTACATGTTATGCTGAATTGTGAGAGTTATGTATGTCTGGTAGTACAGTGTACCAGCTGACAGTTTCAAATGGCTGGCAGTACAGAGAGCAAGCTGAGAGAGGATGAATGAACTGACTGTACTGCGTATGTGTCCTCCTTTACGCTGCTGCCGTATGAATGAGACTCGGGGCGGATGGATGCCGTGGGTCTTTCACTGGAAGGAGGGGAAAGTTAAAACTCGGGAGATGGACGTGAACAGTAGAGATGAAGTCACTGGAATTTGGTTGATGGTTTGCTAATATGTAGTACAGAAGAGACTGAAAATAACAGATGTATAGAAAAGGCAAAAGACTGCTTTTGTGGGATTCCTGACACAGGGTTGTAGTGAATCAACAGAGGCTGAGATGCTTTGTGTTGTTTATCTCTGTCTGCATGAGTAATGTTTATGTCATGTGAAGTTATACGAGAGATTTCGTTAGGACCATGCAGCAGCTGCAGACTGAGCATTTGTTGCTTTGAAATCTCAGAAATTTCCCAAATGATTAAAATGGTCTTTATCTCGAACTTAAGTGTCTGAGTAGCATCAGTGTGTGCATTTCATTCAATGGGTTATTTCTCATGAGCTTTGCTAATTGTGGTCTGCTAATCTGGATTTAATTGAACAAATAAAATTAAATGAAATCCTGCATTCATCTCTGCAAATTCAATCTTGCATCTCGAATTTGTGAGACCGTATCTTGCACTGAATTTGAGAATATATGACTTTACTGTAAGATTTTACTTGGTTTTATTTTTAAACGAAATTACTAGATTCTGATATTGTTTTTCCACGTCCATTCGCTCCTGTCTGGAGAGATAAGGGTTTTTGGAGAGACGGGGGGCACCTTGGCTTGTCAGGCGCTCACTCTGTAGTCAGGGAGGATGCTGGGAGATAAATTTAGCCCTCCAGCTTTGCTTCCATCTGCCATTGCATGGTTTAGGGCCGTTGCCATAGGAACCACCATTGGGTGCCCATTCGTGAGCGAGAGGGAAAATTGGCGAGCTTTCTTAAATGTATTTAAACAACATATTTGGGATTTGGTTAAGTACAGTGTAAAGCTTATGTTTTGTGTGGTTTTGACAGAGTGGACAAAGCTTTATGCATCTGAGTCTGGCAGGGTTACGCTGTGGTTTGGTAAGTCTAGTCACTGACCTCGTTATGAAATATTTTTAATTGCTCACAGGTGCCCAGTGATCATGTCCAGTGCAGCTTGATGATTCTCTTTGCCACATATTGAATGTTTTCATGTTCTCATGAAGTCAGTACAAATCAGTGCCTTTGGTTCTTCCCCGTTGCTGGCACAATCCCTGTAAATGTTCATTTGTCTGTGATGTAGGATATCATCATGGGTTGAGTTTATTGACTTTATGGGTTTACCTCAAACGACATCATTGTGTGTTTCGAGTTTAATTCTAATCCTGACTCCTAATCAAGAACATGTTTGGAAAAGCAGCTCAGAGAAGACAGATCGGCCCCTCTATGTGTAGTTTGAATACAGAATTGGGGAACTGTAATAGAACTGTGTTCGAGCTAAAATGAGTCATTAGGATGTGCCACTGCGGTCTGTGATTCAAGGTCACCAGTGTTTTTGAGTGGGAGGACAGACCTACATATCCTCATCAAACATAACAAACCATGAGCCAAAGAATGACATGTGAATACAAGCCTGGCGGTTTCATGGTTTTAATTTATTTCGGTTAAAACCGATGTTCAGATCTCATCTTTTCAACCTTTTTGACTTGAGATCTTCAAACTACAGTGCGTCTTTATTAAAAAATAAAAATAAATAAAAAAGACTTGTTTAGAGTTTTAATGAGTATTGGTTAATTTTCCTTGAATCAATTCTTTTGGTTCACTGAATGTAATTGTCACTTTTCAGATTCTCTACACTACAGCAATATGTATGCACAAGGCAGCATTTTTAAATAATACACTCATCAATATGTTCTGGTTTCACTATAATTGGAAGTCTGTGAACACTTAGAGTTGGATTCACACAACAATTCTGCTGGAATGTAAAGTTGGCAGTGATTTTGATATGTACCAGCAGGATCTCCTGTGGTTCCACACCTAACCGCCCCCTAAAGTAAAGTGTGGGTGCCAATACCAGCTGGTCAGTGAGTGGGATGCCTAATTCCTTATTGTGTTCTAGCATTGGCGTAGGCAGAATTGTATTTTTGGGTGGGCCTGGGCAAAAGTGAGCGGGCACTAGTAACTAACGGATGGAGTCGGACTCAAAATTCAGATATTTTAAATCTTTTCATTGATCATATTGAAAATAAACCGTAGAACAAAGTGAAAGACACGCATTTTAAAACAACCACTTCTCTGTCACCATCACAAACATGAACTACAATCATTTAAAATAGCCCCAATCCCTATACTATTGCATATTACAGTACCTGTCCACATACAAAACCTGAGTATCAGGATGAAAATTACATTTATTTATTTATTTATTCTGAAACAGAAGTCATTTAAAATGTTATTTGTATATTTAGAATTTGTATTTTCTCATTCTACAGAAATGTAGCCTATTATTTTATATTATTAAATAAAGTGTATGAAATAATTGTATTCAGAAATGTCATGTTTGTGGTTTTTTATGTATTAATTCTATATTTAAATAAGTAGATCTACATATTTGGAAACAGTAAGTCGCCATCTTCAGTCACAAAATTTATAAAAATAATCTTTGTGAGGATGACATGGCAACAGCTGGTTTAAAATTTTTGTAGACACTGCACACTTAACAACTTTAAACACTGACTGAAAACACTGCCTTAGCCCAAATTACATTCATAATGGGCCTGACAGTAGTGTGTTCCCCGCTGTACAGAATGAACCGGATCAGCCTGCGCTTGGAGCTAAAGAGTCTTAACGTTACTTGCGGACTGATGGACCGGTTCTCTCCCTCGTCAGTGCGAGTTTTTAAAAATCCTTTTTTACAGAATTATGCTTTGCTGCTCTTTTTCTAACATTTTCTAACACACAGCTGCAAATTAAGTGTTAATTGAATGGGTAAATGCACAAATTCACAGACGCAACATGCCCGAGACAGCTTGGATAACACCTAATTGCCTTACACAGATGCCAATCAAACTCATCAAGAATAAGGCAAAAACTTATTTTATTTATTTTAATTATTTGAGATGCTATAATAATATAATATTTAATATAATAATAATACATATTTAACAAATATTACATTTGTTATATTATATTTGGGGGGGGGGGCTATCTGGGAACCCCTTTGTTCTAGTGAAGGCAGTGTCAGAGTTTATTTTCACAATTTTTTTGTGCTTTTGTTAAGAATACTAAGTCCATAGTCTTTGTCCCTCTTTAGCACATACACATATATTTATAGAAACTATAATGCCTTTTAATGTTCTTTTAGTCTAGTTAGACAGTTTGTTTTAATCAGTTTTCTTTTAACAGTCAAAGTGACCAACTGTTTCAACGGAAAAGGACGAAGGTTTTACAGTCTTATCAGATGTAGTTCATTTAGTGATTCAATGCATTTTATTAGTTTTAGTTGTAACATAGAATTGACAGTGACACCTTTTGTTGTCTTCTGATATTCCCCAGAATTTAAATCTCTGAAGTGGATCATCACAAAGCAACTACAGAATACTGGGACTTGAGGGCATTTGTGGCGTATCAAAACGTATTTCCCATGGATTTTCAAGGACAAGAATAAACAAGGAACAGAAGAGGCAGAATTTCTAAAACTTAAAAAGAAGAAAGAAAATTGTAGTTGTATTTCATTTAATTCCTTTTGAAGACATTCTTCTCACATTAAGCAATAATGTATACAGAATGCTCCAGTTGTGACAAATATGTACAATCCATGCATATGTTATGCAGAACAAAGTATTATGCCATACTCTGAATGGTCATAAAATAATTGGTCATTCATACAGTCTGAAATAAAGTACCTCAAGCTTTCATCCCATTTTATGGAGTCCTTGCATAGCCAGTTGGCCACAGGGGAGCAATCTGGAGGTTTAGAAAAGCAGAATGAGACTCCAGTGGAAAGTCTCCAGACACAATCAGTCCCGCAGTATCATGAACAAAACAAGATTGTCAACCAGCAGCAACATGCAAAACAGCAAAAACATCTTAATATTGAGAGAAAGCGTCTCAGATTACAGAGGAAACCTGCTCAGGAGACAGACACTGTTATAGAGGGAACCTCTCCAAGTGCATCTGGAAGTTCTGGATGTCTTGTTTCTAACATGAGGAAGCCTAGTGAAATGCCATCTGGAGCTTCATCCTCAGCAGTATCAGCTATACCATCCTGCTCCATGGATGAGACCCTGGAAGGTACGACTAGACAAAAACGTGAGCGTAAACCTCAAAAGCCTGGAAAATATTTGTGCTCATACTGCGGTCGTGCTTGTGCTAAGCCCAGCGTGCTTCAGAAACATATTCGATCCCACACTGGAGAGAGACCTTACCCCTGTGCACCATGTGGGTTCTCCTTCAAGACTAAAAGTAACCTTTACAAACACAGAAAGTCCCACACTCATAGGGTGAAAGCTGGTCTCACTTCAGAAATGGATGGACCAGGTATAAGTTGTTCAGAGGAGCCACTTACAGAATCAGATGAAGAAAGCCAACCATCTTCCTTTTTAGAAAAACAAAGAATATCCCCTCAAAAGTTAGATGCCTCAGAAAAGTGCTCTGAGGGACAGTTACAAGGTATAGAAGACTCCCATGCAGTTAAAAAGAGACTTGCAATGAGACTTAGCAGGGGGAGACGAACACCAATAGGATCATCTGATGAAGCCTCCTCATCGTTTGGTCTAAATAGCAAAGGTAGCACAGAGTCTGGCTATTTCTCTCGATCTGAGAGCATGGAAGTCTCTCAAGATAGTCCACCAAACACAAGTGCCAAAAGCTATGCAGAGGTCATCCTTGGAAAGTTTGGTCGCCTTGGTCATTTACAAAGGTCTGCTCGTGAACAGCATGACAATCCTGCTGGGCAAGAAGGGAAAATAATTCCATTCACTGTGCCTAAAAAGCAAGTTATTGACCACATAACTAAACTCATCACTATTAATGAGGCTGTGGTAGACACCAGTAAAATTGACAGTGTCAAACCCAGAAGGTTCTCACTCTCTAGGAGAAGCAGCACAGAAGTGAAGCCAACCTCTTCCAAAGAGTCCTTTCTTCACAGTCCAAAAGAATTAGATTTGAGTTCAAAGAGCAGTGGTTCTATTACTCTTGGTGTACCTTGTGAGAAATTTCAGCCCCATTCTCTTAGTATCCAGCAAGCTGACCCGACCACCACTGCTCCTCTTCTAAGAAGTCACTCTATGCCCTCAGATGCAGGTGTTAGTGATGTGCCTGGAATTTCTCGTAGCCTTCGCCTTAGCCAGTCCTTTGATGACCAGCAGCCTGTTCAGAAACGGCGTCATGGTATGCTAAGACGGCAGCCTGCCATTGAACTGCCCATTGGTGCTGAAATGACCATGAAGGAACAATCCTATTCCAGATCACCATTACATCCCTCAGTTCCAGATCCCAGCCAGAAACAAGATACATTTGAGTGTGATGCATGTGGTATAGTTTTTAATGACTGGGAGAGATATCAAACACACGGACAACACTGCTGTATGGTTCACATTTCCCAACAAACTGAAAGTCAAGTCTATCAAGTGGAAGAGCCCACAAGAACACACACAACTTGTCCTGGTGCTTTTGCATTTAGAAAAAGAAGGAAAGAAGAAAGTATTGAACTTGAAGATCCTTCTTTACCCTCTGTTTCTTATATACCACGGAAAGGATCTACACCATCTTGTGAACAGCCTATTAAAGGGACCATTGAACTGAGTCAAGAACATGGTACAGAATGTGCTTTGAAAGGAATATCTGTCATACAGCATACTAGTTCATTTGAGAAACATGATAGTGCTATAAAAACCTCTGGATCAGATGAGGTCTCACACTCTCATGATGTCCCTCACTGTTCTACTAACTCACAATCAAAGCAACAGGCAACTAAACCTTCCATCCGTAAACTTGTACGCCAACACAATGTCCAACTGCCGGAAATCTTGGTCACTGAAGACTCAAATATCAACACCATGGCAGTATCACCCCCTCCAGCTATCCCTAAAATTAAAGACATTGAAAAGGTCAGTGATTTCCAATGGCCCCAAAGAAGTCCGACTTTGGCTCAACTTCCAATTGAGAAGTTACCACCTAAAAAGAAACGCCTTCGTCTTGCAGAAGCTGCCCAGTCATCCGGGGACTCAAGCTTTGAATCAATGTCCCTGCCTCACAGTCCAAGTCAAGACAGTTGTGTGTCTCATACCTCCAGTCGATCAACATCATTTGAAGAGGCTTGCAAAGGTGATGCAGATACAACACCAACTAGGAGATCAAGAGCCATTCATACTTTAACAATTCCCATAAATTATCACCGAGAAATGAGGCGCTCTGCATCTGAGCAGGCACCCCATGTTCCTCAGCATGTTAACCTTGTTACAGAAACTCGAAGCAAGTCATTTGACTACAGTAGTTTGTCTCCAGATCGAACCCCTGCAGGATGGAGAGAACGGCGGAAATGCCTTCTAATGAGGCATAGGGCTGTGAGGGAACCGGAGGAGGAAAACCAATCTTCTAAAGTCTTCAACACCAG
Source organism: Carassius auratus (assembly GCF_003368295.1). Taxonomy (NCBI): domain Eukaryota; kingdom Metazoa; phylum Chordata; class Actinopteri; order Cypriniformes; family Cyprinidae; genus Carassius; species Carassius auratus. The sequence goes on along the minus strand of NC_039298.1, from coordinate 2,792,814 downwards.
TTCTCCAACTAAAAGGACTAACACATCACCCAGCTATAGCCCAGGCACCTCCTACAGCCCAAACACCACCCATCGTGTGATGTTAAGCAATACTATTCACTCAATTGGTGAGAAGCAGATCATGCAATCACAGCATGTTTTATCAGAGAATACCCAGCCGTTTCATACTGACCAGCCCTCAACATTGGGAAGTCTGCTTTGTGCAACAGGTGCTGCCAGAGCTCATTATTCTTCAATGTCGACAGGACTCAAGCTTGAAATTCCAGTCGAGAATGAATTGGTGAATTCTGATACAAGGGTCAATCAACCATTCCTCACTCATTATCACCATCAGAATATTGGTTTTGATGTTACTTCAAACCCAGAACTACTGAGACCTTTACCAACCCAGAAAATTCCAGTCCGACTTAATTCACATCTTCCACATTATGCAGGCTCCATTTATACTACAGTTTCACAAACATTTGCCTCAAGTCCTCAGGAACCTTGCTGCGCTGGAGTCAGTTCAGATGCAGTGACCTCAAGGTTTGAAATCATAGACCAACAACCAATATCTGTTGGATCTAAATTAGTAAGTGCTGGTGCAACCAAACGTCTGCTGTCCCCCACAAGCAGTGAGGAGCTCAGCCCACTAAGTGAGCAACAACAAAAACGATTGAAGGAGGAGAGGGACAGTCAGGAATATGAAAGTGGAAATGATAAAGTTTTGATCGAATGCAAGAAGGAAGAAAGCCTTGGTGAGCAAAGTGACATCTTCTCTATAGAACACAAAGAACCATCATTTCCTACTCTTAACACTAACGTTAATTTTAGTTGGTGCTATTTAAACTACATTAAGCCCAATCCATCCATACAGAGTGAACAACAAAACTCAGTCTATTCCTCATGGTGTACAAGTACCCGCAACCCATACCCTCCTGGCCTGACAAGCAAGGAAGTGCTGGCCCTGTTGCACTGCAGGCAGAGACATTCAGCACTCATCTACACCATGGCGGACATGTCACCCTCTCTTGACAGGAAACAAGAAACCCCTGACTCCCAAAAGCCTAACACGACTGAGGTAAATGTAACAACTCTTGAATTTATCTAGTCAATGCATGAAATGCACTAAACTCTTACATTTGCAGCTGTGTTTTGGAACATGGTTGCAGGTTCCTAGCTGCTCAAAGCTGGTCTTTAGTTGATTAACCAGCTACCATGTTCTCAAAACAACTTGACCTTTTTAAACTCGATTTTCTAACAGGGAGAATGGCTGATATGCTAGGTTACGTTCATTGTATTAACTTGGGGGCTTATGTTTGTTTAGTTCAGTATTTCAGTAATTTAAAAGGTATGACTTTAAAAAAATAATAATAATAATTAGCTTCAAATTCCACATTCAAGTCTTTTAGTCTTTTGTAATTTTATTTTATTTAATTTTTAATTTTTTTTTACTTACTTTTGACATGACAACCTAAAATTAAATCAGTTCTAATGCTATCTGGAAAATGTTGAATGAGACTTCCCCCCCATCTTTATCTCCCTGGGCACCTCGGATAGGGTTGGTGAACTTGCCCGTGTCTCTCTCGAGTGTAGGTACATACCACTCAGCGCACAGAAACGAAAGAAGCCCAGCAAGCTGAGTTGAAAGAGGTAGAAAAGAAAACAACAGAGGAGAATGAGGATCAACAATCTACCTCCAAATACTGCTCACGGGTTCAGATTTGTGAAGGAGGGTAAGTCATACTAATTTAAACACTTGTACAAATGCAGTGTGAAAAAAATGTGATGATGTAGAGCCACACGGAGATGCATTTAGCTGTATACGTAAAGATGTTGTATCATATTTCCATTTCGTCCGGTGTTTTGGGAGCCTGAATCCACTATTCTTTTAAACTGGGTCCCAGAGTGGATAAATCTGAAAATTACATCCTTGCGTTTTTATGTGTACAGCCAATCCGTATAGTTTGTGAAATGATGATCAGACACCACTACGTCACTTGACAGCAACAAAAACAACAATGGCGGACTACATGCTTGTATTCGTGCTGCAGAAGCTGCCAAGCCTATTAACTTTACTATAGCACAATCAAAAATTACTAAGGTAAAAAATGCTAAGTATATGCGCATGCTCCAAGTCTTCTTCTCCATTTTTAGTTTACCTCTGTGGCAGAATTACAGCACCACACACTGGTCTGGCATGTATACTACATTGTAGATACATAATCCTTGTGTACACTATGTGCTGTCTGTTTTTGTTTTTTGTAAACATTGTACTTGAAAAATGCAATAATAAGTTAACATAATGAAGCCAAGTGATAATGTCACTGAGATATTTGCATACTAATCTGCGATTCAACATGAAAACAACAACAAGGCCAACTCTGATATATATGGAAGCCCATTTCCCTGCCATTCACTGAATTTGTCTTGCAATTCTGAAATTGTCTTGCAAATTGTGAGTTATAAAGTCAGAACTGCAAGATTTAAACTCACAATTGTGAGAAAAAAAGACAAAATTGCACAATACTAACTCGCAGTTGTGAGAAATTAAAGGGTTAGTTTACCCAATAATCAAAATTATTTCATTAATGCCTCACCTTCAGGTTGTTCCAAACCTGTAAGACCTCCTTTTATCTTCAGAACACAGTTTAAGATATTTTAGATTTAGTCCTAGAGCTCTCAGTCCCTCCATTGAAACTGTGTGTACGGTCTACTGTCCATGTCCAGAAAGGTAAGAAAAACATCATCAAAGTAGTCCATGTGGATTAATGCTTATGGGAACCGTTTCAAAAGATTCAGTTTGATTCTGTGAACTGGTTGAAGAAGATCCGGTTACACTGAATGATTCGCTCGCGAACTGGATATCACTACATTTTAGTGTTTTGAAATCTCGCAACAGACCAGAAGAGAAGACAGTGCTGAATAACATCGTAGTTTTTGCTATTTTTGGACCAAAATGTATTTTCGATGCTTAAAATATTCTAACTGACCCTCTGATGTCACATGGTCTACTTTGATGATGTTTTTCTTACCTTTCTGGACATGGACAGTATACCGTACACACAGCTTCAATGGAGGGACTGAGAGCTCTCGGACTAAATCTAAAATATCTTAAACTGTGTTCCGAAGATAAATGGAGGTTTCATGGGTTTGGAACGACAGTTATTAATTACAAAATTTTGATTATTGGGTGAACTAACCCTTTAAGTCACTGTTCTAAGAAATAAAGTTAGGCTTGGGAGATACAAACTCACAACTGCAAGTTAAAAGACATAATTATGAGAAAAAATTGCAATTAACTTTTTTCATTTTTTTATAGTGTCATTTATTTGTTTATTTTTTTTTATATAGTAGCATAAACATGCTTCCATAGATAAGCCATTTCATATATAGAGAGAGAAAAAAAGATAAACTTTTCGATACCTTGCAAGCAGGTATGAATTTTAGTTCAAATCTGTTATGTTTCATCCATCTGAAAGCTAGAGTCTTTTACTTCTGTCGTACTTCCTGCACTATACACCCTGCTCATGCTGTAAGTATGGTGGCTTTCTGTCACCAGTTTGTCAGTATTTTGAGCAGTGTTGTTCTTGCCCCGCTGCAGGAGATCGGTTGGTTGTCAGAGCCAACACGGACCGTCTGTTACACAGTCCGAGCCAGTAAACTACCTAGCCTGGCGGTCACTTCCTGTGGAACCCCACAGAATCCCATTTACACCATACTGCATCAATGATTTTGGTCATTGAGCTGCAGGCATATGGAGATGACCAAGATGCAGTAAACCCACATTTTGAGGTGTTTTTATATGAATGAAAAAACAATATCTAAGAGATTTACGACAGTGGTTTTCAACAGGTTTGCTTCAATATCCAGATTTTAAGTGGCAACCAAACAGTACCATTACTGTTTTAAGTACACAAGTAAAATGTCAATAATTCACTGCACAGAACATTATGGTTATTATAAAGCCATGGTTATGCTAGACTTTATAAATATTAGAATTTAAAATTGTTAAATATACATTAGAAAATAACACACCACAGTGAACATGATATGTTTTAATAATTAAAAAATCACATTTAATGATAATTTGAAATGTGAAGACCATCTACTCTACTTTGGTCAGCTTTTCTCATCATACCAATTTGTAGATCAGAATTGACCAAAACTTGACATTGTTTTGTTTGCAGCACACTGCACACCTCTGCATTAGCTTGTGTATCTATTCGCCAATGTTTCTGTGTGTATAAATGAAAGACAAATGAAGGTAAAGTCTAGTATGACTGCGGCTTGAACCATTTTAACCCTTGTTGCTATTAAACTCATATGTAAAGTAATCTGGGTAATATAATTTGGGGACATTTTAATTGGATGCATAACATTTAGCATTCCATGATCCCTGATTGAGTGGTTCTCAACTACAGTCCTCACATACCACCGCTTTGTACATTTTGTATCTCTTATGACTTCAGATGTGAAGAGAAATTGGTTCTTTTTAATGAAAGAGGGAAGACTATATAATAAAATAATCTGAGCTATGAATTAAAACTATGAATCAGTCAGGCTTCAAGACTTATATGATCTACATCATACACACTACTACAAGAAAGAAATGTAATTCTTCAAGGTTATGTGGTCTGTAACTCAGTCTGTCATGAGTGAGATCGGTTTACAGGCACACGTCTTCCTAGAAACAACCATCTGCGGTGTTTCTGTGGAATGATGGCAGTTGTAAAACACAACGTACTCTTCACAAAAGCCATGAAATTGACTCATAATTTGGCTGTACTCGTCCACCATGCAAGTATGGTCATCGGGGAGCATTAAAACAGAGTTTAGGACACATTTCTGTGCCTTCAGAATGAAAAGACTGAAGGTGGTTAGGGTGGTTTGTGAATCTTAAAATGGAAGCTCTGAGGTTTTACTTGATGAATGAGGGGAGTGATTTTGCATGAAGGTTTAGAAAATGAATTTAGTCAGCATTTCAGGTGGAGGTTAATTATGTGGTTTCTGCACAATTTGTCAACTCTTAAAATTATATTTCACCCAAAAATGAAAATTACCCAATGATTTACTCACCCTCAAGCCATCCTAGGTGTATATGACTTTCTTTTTTCTGACAAATACAATTGGATTGATATAAAAAATGTCCTGGCTTTCCCAAGCTTTATAATGGCAGTGAATGGGTGATATTAATTCATCTAAATAAACTCTGCCAATCCATCATAAAAAAAGGCTTCCTGAAGCAAATCAATGCATTTGTGTTAGAAAAATTGACGTATTTAAAACTTTATAAACCGTAATATCTAGTTTCCACTAACTGTCGTACGCATGCTCACAAAAGTGGCCTTTCAGCAGATGATGTACAGTAGGATGTAGGCGTAGCATAAACTCCGTTGAGAAGGGATGAACGTGGAAGCACAGCCGAGAGAGCAAACAAAACACCGGTCATGAATCAGAAGTACAAAACAAGGATTTGTAAAGAAAAATGTTGGAGGATTTCCATATCTTTTATATTCTTAGACTTGGCTGATGATAAATCAGGCAGAAAAGCATACAGGCTCACTTTACAGGAGAACAACAAAAGCCATAATCTAGACACCAGATTATCATCAGATCTTTTTTTTTTTTTTTTTTTTTTTTTTTTTTTAGCAATTTAACATTTCCTTATTTTTCCCCCCAAAAAAACTTGAACGGTGGTGTATATTCTAACAAAAGATTTCTATTTTGAGGATCATGCTGATATTTTAAACATTATTCATTGAAGTTTCCTGAGGAAAAAAAAAGAGAAAGAAATTAGTGTTTTCAACACTAATAATAAATCAGCATATTACAATGATTTCTTCAGGATCATGTGACACTGAAGACTGGAGTAATGATGCTGAAAATACAGCTTTGATCACAGAGATAAATAACATATGAACATATATTAAAATTGTAGGACGGCCCACTAATAGTTGACTATCCTTTAGTTGACGAGAGAGGCTTGGTCAATTTTATCAGTCGCTTAATCGCAGAAATAAAATATCCACAGGAAGTGCACAGACAGATCGTAAACAGATGGATTTTGTTGTAGTACAGTACATCCAAATGCTCGCCTATAATTCATCAACCTCAAATATGGCTTATCATCTGAAATATGTAAGTAGTAGTAACTTTACATGGCCACTCAATCTAATGTTAACCTAGACAAATGTGCGCTATTTAAGTGTCTGAACAGTAGGGGGCTCACAGCATGACAGACTGAGCCGCCAGTGCGGTCACTTGCTCTAAAAAATTATCCATCATTTTAGTCATACAGATAAGAGTAATACATCTTTCAAATCTGTAAAGCCTCTATGTTCATTAGTGTGCACTAACTGTAACAAAAAAAACCAACAACATTGCACTTTTGTAAAATAATGAAAGTAAAAACTGGGTGCGCTTTCTGCCCCCTCGGCCTCTGTGAACTTGAGCGTGCAATTAACTCTCTGTATACTACTCTTACAGAAATGAAAAAGATATCTAAAGAGAGAGAAAAGTCTAATTTCAAATGAACCGATTAAAATGGAAAACATTATCATGATTTAAATGGTTTATTAATAAACTTGTAATTAGTCAACTAATGCTTAACATGAACGACTACTAGTCGACCAGAAAAATCTTTAGTTGAGTGCAGCCCTATAAAATAGAAAACCATTACTGTAAATTGTAATAATATTTCATAATATTACTGTTTTTACAAAAATTTTGATCAAATAAATGTAGCCTTGATGAGCATAAGAGACTTACTTACTGATCACAAACTTTTGTAAGGTAGTGAATGTCTGGAATGACATTTGTTATTGGATCACATTCATTTCATTTTTACTGTGTGAAGAACACTAGTCTGTTACTTTGGGAAAATATTGTATACAGTACAACCACAAATTAAACAGGAGCATGTACAAAAACTAAAACACTAATCCGCCCAAAATTGGACTCTATTATGACTGTTATTTTTAAGAAAGCTGGCACACAGTTCTTGATTTGTACTCATGTCTTTGGCTATGAGCTTCAGGTCGGGACCAGGGTTCCCCCCCTCTCAGCTGTTTGGATTGGCACAGACGCCTGGACTCTGGGCACAGAGCGGCATTGCAAGAACCCCAGGTCTGAGCCGGGGTGGTGGTGAAGGGCGTCGGAAGGGAGGGGGGCCCTAGTTCTTGACATTATAAATGGTGCTCTGTTTGAGGTCAAGTGGAGGCCCCGTTTTGGGACTTTCTGGACACAAACAGGGTGGATACCCAGCCAGACTACCCATGTGTGTGTGTGTGTGTGTGTGTCTGTGGGTAGGTGGAGGGGGTGTATATGGATATATTGTATATGCATGCATGGTGTCTGAAAGAGGGACTGTCCCAAGCATATCAAGCTGTTTAAGAGTACCTTTAAAAGTGTAGCATGCAGGTGCTATAGATTGGAGATCAGATCTCCCACACAGATTTTTTTCTATTCATATTCCAGCCCTGAGGCTATGCTCCGCTGCTGTTTTAATTAACCTAGAGTTGATGTTGAGAACCTCCAGTTTCAATGTCAACATACAAGTGTTGTTTTCTGTTCCATTCTGTTTGTTTAACACTGAATAAATATTACTAGTATTGCTGATGTGATTCACTTTTTTTGTTGCTCTCCGTTCGGCCTGTTAAAGGGTTAGTTCACACAAACTTGGAAAACATTTGCTATATTCAGAACTGCATACTACTGTACTCTTACTATTCCTGCCAGAGAAAGATATGGTACAAATAGTAAGAGTAGTATACTAGTTTGTGGTCATTATTTAATCACCAAACCCACATGTATTCACTTGAAATACATGAAATACAAAAATAAGTGTGCTTAATCATTGTGCACTTGTACTGTACTTCAGATTTTAATTACAGTAAAAAAAAAAAAACTCTACTTGCAGGTAACAATTTTAATGATTGTAAAGGCACTTAAGTGCACTTTCATGACACTTTTACATTTGTAAAAAGCGGCTTTTATAATGATGTCAAATGAAAAGTTTTGTTTTAAAGTAATTTTTAAAGAATGTTTTAATAATCTTTTGTCAGGATTTAAAGAAGTACGCTTTTTTGTGTATACTAACATACTATAGCACATGTACTTGAGTTATCGTTTTTTAACGGTAGTGTGTTTATTACATTTAAATTTATTTAAATTTATGCATTTAGCAGATGCAACTTACAGTGCTTTCAAGCTATCAAGTTTTACCTATCATGTGTTCCCAGGGATTCGAACCCCCAACCTTGCGCTTGACAGTGCAGTGCTCTACCAATTGAGCAACAGGAACACTTAAAGTAATGATAAAAAAAAACACTGTATAATGCACTTATAATTGTGTATTTACAAATATCATCCTTCTCTAACATTTTTTTCTCATTTTTATTCGTTTACAAAAATGTCAATAAATTTGCATCATAGTTTTTGTCATTTAAAAAGAGTTTTCGTACGTTATCGTCAGTGAATAAAATATTATGACGAAAATTATTTGTCAGTGAAATTAACACTGGCTTGTACAGTATGATATATTCCCAATCTTGCGAAGCCATAAAATAGCTTTTTTTTTAGGAAAGACATTTCCACAAAAGAAGGACATTTCTGGGTTATCTGTAGTCCTGCCAGTCATGGGTCAGTGATGGGGGGTGAAGTCCAGTGCAGGTTCACATAGCATGTTCTTTCAGCTGTTACGTTGGGTTTTCCAGCTACAGGTCGAGTGAGGAGTACGTGTATGTCCGAGGCCGCGGGAGAGGCCGATATGTATGTGAAGAGTGTGGGATACGCTGTAAGAAACCCAGCATGCTGCGCAAACACATACGGCTGCACACGGACGCTCGGCCCTACGTCTGCCAGCACTGCAACTTTGCCTTCAAAACCAAAGGTACTGAACGCTGCACAGCCGAGGAATGGAGATCTGTGGCTTTTAGTCCATATCTGCCTTTATATAAAGTACTTAGTTACTGCACGTGATATACGCACGTTTCATATTTTCTTGTGTTCCCATGTCGAAATTGCTTTCCTCAGGGAATCTGACTAAACACATGAAGTCGAAGGCTCATGGGAAGAGGTGTCCAGAGGGAACTGCTCCAGGACCAGTGCAGTGTGAGCTTGAGACAGATGAAGGAGGTGAGGGGGGGGGAAAGCATTTCGAGGAACTTTCGACTCAGAAAAAGGCTAAAAATTTATATAAAATGATACGTATATAAACCTTGTATTTTGCATTATGTGTGTGTGTGGTTATAGTTTTTTATTTGTTAAAAGTACAGTAAAATAAAATACAAATTCTGAATTCTAAAAATACAACTACAATTTAAAGTAACTGTTTTCTGGATGTTTTCAAATGTCACATGATCCTACAGAAACCATTGTACAGTAGTATACTGATGTATTTTTTTAATAGAGGATTTGCTGTAATTTATAGAGAGTAAAAAGCCACATTTGTTTGAAATAGAAATTGTTTGTCAAATATAAATGATGACACTTTTGATCAATTTAGTGTATTTTTGTGCTATCATTTAAATTTTATAAATATAAAATTAATATTATACCACAAGGATAAATTAAATTAAATTAAATTAAATTAAATTAAATGTATGCATTTAGCAGACACTTTTATCCAAAGCGACTTACAGTGCATTCAGGCTATCAACTTTTATCTATCATGTGTTCCCGGGGAATCGAACCCCCAACCTTGCGCCTCATAGCACAGAGCTCTACCAATTGAGCTACAAGAACATTGAAGGATAATGGATACAATTTACATGATTTCAGACACATTCTGACATTTTTCATAATTCTGTTAATTGAAAGCATTAAAACTGTGACTGTCAGTTTTACTTAAAATATATATATGATACCTACAGTAATATAATGACTCAGTAATTGCAAATAATTGCATATAACAGTATTTGTGTATGCAGTGGATTGCTGTGGCATATAGCTTGTTTCATATGGTCAGGGGAATGTATTTCAGTCTAATGATCTGTGCCTAATGAAATCTTGTGCTGTAGGGGACAGTGAGAAGCATGTCCTGGAGACGGAGCCGATAGAGGAGCATCAGTTCTCAGACGCAGAGGACTCAGATGTGGACGAGCCTGATGATAATGATGAAGCTTCGAGCTCCTCCTCATCTCTCTCCAGAGACGCTCCTGGCTCCTGTGACGTCTCAGGCCTGTCGAACCCAGGCTGGGAACCGCATCCCAAAGCGCCTGTCAGCATGAGCCCCAGGAAACCGAGCCACTATGGACAAGCCTCCTCTCCTAAGACCACCAAATCTATCGTAACCCTTCCACACCTTCAAGCCGCTGTAGAGACGTGCTCGTCCCCCATCCACAGCATGTCTCCTGACCTGCACATGTCCCCATCTTTACCAGCGTCTCCTGGACGAGACTTGTCCCCTCTATGCTGTCCCTCTCCATCGTCCTGTCTGTCCTCTTTGTCTCCTTCAAACCACCCAGCCTCATCGTTCCCAGAGAGACGTGTGTCCCCCATTCAACCTCCGTCTCCCAGTTGTCCACTTGCATTGAGCGTCGGGGCCAGTGTGACGATTCACTACCAAGCCGAAAGATCCAGAGACTCAACGAAAGCCTGTCCCAGCAGAGCAGACCTCAAGACCAAACCGGTGAGTGTCTGACAGGACTTTTCTTTTCTCTGGCTTATTTATGGTCACTGCACAGAGGAACCATAATGAAACACTGTTAAAAGACAGAATGAGACACGTATGTCTTTAACCTGCACACATTTATTAAAAGAGCATTTTTATATTTTGCTCTGATCTGAAATAGAGGTTTCCAGTTTAAACCTGTTTTGTTCAGTTCGTCTAAAAGCAAATAACACTCCCCAGAGAAAAAATAATAATAAAATCAAAATAAACAGCTTTGTTTAAATAGTATTTTTGCTTGACGCCAGAGTGTTGATGTGCAAAACACAAACAGTTTGATTATTATTATTATTCTTATAGTACATCAGATTTTAGCAGAAAATGGCATGCATATTTTAAGAAGAAATTACATTTTTAAATTGCCTTATTTTAAGTTATTACACTAAATGTTGTTTAACAAAACATTTTTAGTTTTATTGAAAATTCTACTTTCATATTATAGCATATTATAAAATTATAAAAAAAAAAAGAAAATATTGACTCACATTAAGGAATATTTTGGCTGAAGTCTAAAGAAAATATATTGATAAATTGTCCTTATAATAAGCGATCCTTTACTTTGATTTAATATTTTGGTTTTTGGGAAAATATTAATATTAAATCATAATGGAAAAGCAATAGCTACATAAAAATATAAACCAAACCATAAAAAAAAAAAACCTGATGAATTTAGTTTACAATATATATATATATATATATATATATATATATATATATATATATATATATATATATATATATATATATATATATATATATATATATATAAAACCAGTATTATTTATTTAGTTTTATTATTATTATTATTTATTTTCCTTTTTAATTCCTTTTTAATATACTCTTTAATTAGTTCTTTTAGTACTTGGAATTAATTTTATTTCAGTTTTAGTTATAGTATTTTTTTATTTTTTTTTGTAATTAAACATAAACATATTTATTTAATTGCTCTGCTAAGGCCACATTCCTCTTCTTTATGTTTTTCATCTAAAATCACCTAACATTTTTACTCTATTTCCAATAACAAAAATGATTTTAATAATGATTTTATAGTTTTAGTTAGCAGTAACAACCGAGCTTCATACAGCGTGATCCAAGAGACTTTTCTGATGTCAGAAAGATCAGATCATTATTTTGAGAAGCATGCCACAGAATTTTTGGCATTTACATATTTACAGTAGTTTTCTCTTTTAACAGCCCTGTTAGTCAGCAGTGAGTAAACTGTGGGTTTCTAGTCGTGATAGCTAAATATGTAGCTGCTTCTTTCTTTATGTGAGTTTGTTTAAGTCCACTTATAGAAAGATGGTTTTTATTAGCGCACAAAATGTAATTAGTCTGAAAACGAGACAGACAAATATATCCAAGCTAAACATCCAAAACAAATACCCTGGGTCCAAAAGCACTCTGTGTGTTATTTCAGTGTCACACTTCCATTAGAAACAGAAGCCAGGCCACAGCTCTTTACATACAATTAAAGCCAAAACCTTAGATACTAACCCATGAAATGACGGCAGACACATCTGTTTATAATCTACTGTATGAACCAGGACTATCTTTAGCCGTAGCCGCGAAACAAGACTTACCACACAGATTAGAAATAGTGTCCTAAGCCCAGAATAAAGATGACTGCAGTAGTGCTCACTCTACAGTACACAAGTGGTGATTTCACTAAATAAAAATGTGTTTCTGGCTCCTTCCGAAGGTGAAAACACACAGTCCTCAGAGACGGACCAGCATGACACAGTCTTGGCTTTGGGCACAGGGGTGTCTCTCCAGGAGCACACAGCCCGGGGAAGGCCAGCGCGTGTTAAGTCACCTGCCCCTTCACTCGCAGCCCCAGGTGATGATTCCCAGCCTCAGCCTCACCATTCCCATCGGCGGGATCCAGATGGTGCAGCCACGCTCCAGTATACTGCTCCGGAGCGCATCTCTGAACCACATGACCGTCACCGTCCTGACCAAGGAGAAAGGGGCCGATGGGAGTCCTGCAGGGGAAGTTCCTCTTCGCAGAAACCAGCTGATAGTGTTCACGGAGCCGGCGGTGGAGATGAGCTCGAAGAGCGACGCTTCCTCCGATGAAGACAGAGAGCAGATCCGGGGAATGGTTCGGACAGGGCTCGCATCAAAACAGAGGGAGGTTCACAGTGTTCCCTTGACCACCTGGAAGAGTATCTCTCAAAGAAACAACCGAAGGCATTCTGGGAGTCTGGAGAAAGCTCCGCCGCCGGACGCTTGCAGAACATCCGTGGATGCTAGGTGCTGAAGGAAAAGTTTGGGAGAAAATGAAAATGTTGTCATTGTTTACGCACACACACACGTGTCATTACAGATCTACACGTTAGGCACAATGTTCAGTTTCACTCTTTCTGCAAAAAGAGCTTTTGGGACAGCCAAACATGTTCAGAGGATAATGAACAAAAATGCCCCCAAATTCAGGATAAGGGGGCAACAACTGCCCCTGCACAAATAAACGAAATATATATTGGCTGTGTGAAAATGAACTAAAAGTGTTGTTTTTGGCATTACGTTGGATTAATTATTTGGTGTTTTTTGCAGCACTGACTGAGCATCATAACCAATCACAGGTTTCTATTGAGCTTATGGGTGCAGCGGCCAATCAGAGGCGTTTCGATTAGTCACCGCTGAAAACAGCTGAATTATGTCCTCTTGATAAATACTCGGATCATTAACAGTGCAGATGCTGTACAGGGAGTTTTGATTTTATCATGTGTAAACAGCAATAAACTAATTCATAAATGGTTCTTAATGCATGTGTGGCCAGAATACGGCAAGCTATTTCTACAAACATTTGACATAAAAGAAAAAACAAATAAATTAAAAAGTTAATTTGAAACTGTGTTATTCCTAAGTTTAAATGCCCAGGGAAATCTTTTATTGCCCATTATCATATTTTCCGGACTATAAGTCGCACTTTTTTTCATAGTTTGGCTGGTCCTGCGACTTATAGTCAGGTGCGACTTCTCAAAATGAATTTGACATGAACCGAGAGAAATGAACCAAGAGAAAACGTTACCGTCTCCAGCCACGAGAGGGCGCTCTATGCTGCTCACTGCTCCTGTAGTCTACACTGAAGACATAGAGTGCCCTCTCACGGCTGGAGACGGTAATGATTTCTCTTGGTTCTTGGGTGTAAATAAATGCGACTTATATGTTTTTTTTTCCTCATCACGGCGTATTTTTGGACTGATGCGACTTATACTCAGGTGCGACTTATAGTCCGAAAAATACGGTACTTGAAAAGTCTGTTCTGACCCTGTTGTCCAACATGTAAGACATTTCATCGTGCTATATTTGAAGATGCTTTAATGATATTTGAGAGTGAAGGGAAGATTTCTACTGAATAACGACTTCAAGAGGTCATGAATCAGGAAAACACATTTTGACACATAAGAGGTCATTAAAACGTCCTATACTGTAAGTTTCAGCACTCAAAACCTCATTCTGAGTCCAAAAACAGCTTTTACTTATTAAGCCACCAAAACAACTTTTTTATGACGTAATTGACATGAAAACATCAGCACAGTTCAACACAAACTTCTAGATCTCTGATTCTTTGGTCCACCTACAGGCAGGAGAAATAATGAAACAGGATTATAGTTTTTACAGAAGGATATGAACCCAACAGTAATGCCACAAAACATATACCTTTAAGGTATTAAAATGCACTTTTGAGGTCCCAGTGACAGCTTTTGTACCTTTTTTCTGAGGGTGTGAGGGACTGAATGTTCCTGTTGACAAGCATGAACATTGATCTGTTATTCAATTAGAAAGCACAGAAAACAAGAAAAACAGTTAGTTATATACTCCTTATAATGACTAGAGCTGTCAATCACTTCAGTTCTGCACTGTAACCCAACCTCCCGTCATTATCAATGTCTGCCTACACTACGCAGTGAATCTGCTGTTTACCTCCTGTGTTGACTGTGTTAGTTATGATGAGAGAGTGCAGAAGTGAAGATCATTGCATCCGTGTGCTCAACAGACATGACTGTGATCAGCTGCGATGCCAGCTGTAGATCGCTACAATCAACACTTAACCACAGCAGCTGGGACAGTCAAAACGTAAACTACACATAGAAATGAGTTTCACACATATGCAAAGTTATTACTCAATCATAGCAGTGGGTGTTTACAATGAGACACAAACCTTCAGATCGTGTTTCAACCATAGGGTTAAAATCGAGGGAGAAATATAGCCTTTTATTTCTAAACTATGTCTAACATTATAAGCGCATCTCAGGAAGCATAACATATTGAAAGAAATGCAGTTTGTGACCATTGCATGGTTCGAGGACACTTGGAATAGAGGACAGGAGCTGTATTTATTTCGACTGACATGCTGTTTTCGATGTGAGGGTGCACAGCTTTCACTGTTGGGTCAACTCTCTTAATATGGGTCAGATTGTAGGCACCAGAGAAAATGTCTCGGACCATGATTCAATCATTAGACTAAGCTTTGCTGAATAATTTTAGCTCCGTGTGGATGCATAATTTTCCTGATCTATGTATATTTTCTTTTCCGCCGTCTTTATGTTTCTGCACACCTAAAACACATGCACATTTGTGTGTGTGATGTGTATTTTATAACATCTATTTAATAAAATAATATATATATATATAAGGTGCCAATTACAGTACGTCCAACTCTCAGTTAGACACATATTATGTTACAACATTAACTCATCATGATGAAAATATATCTATATCCGACTGTAAATCTGAATAGAAACCCCACTGTACAAATGTATGTTTTTATATGCATTTATACTACATTCTATGGCATTGCAGCATAGTTTTTCTTTGTTATACGTGATGGTCGGTAGAATGTTGTTGGCCAGGACTTGAAACACTCGTGTTTTTCCAGAAAGTGAAGAAGATGAAGAGCTGTGGTTGATGGTTGAGTTGTTCTCGTGGTGTTGATTATTTGGGTGTGGGGAGATGTCCGTGTGGTGTTCCTCTCGTTGTGATGTATTCAGATAGACCGAGATCTCCTGTGTAATCTTCAGACGGGACAAAGTATTAGCAGAAATATAAGAGTAATGTGACTTTACATTAAAAGATGGTTTCACGAGACTGTTGTTGCTTTAGCTATGTTTATTTTAATTGATAAACTATGCACAAAATGTGTTCTGTCATATGTCATTATATTCAAATACATTAGAAACGTAGGGATCTTCATGTTTCTGATAGCATTTATGATTACAAATGTTTGTGCATCTTTTGAACTGGACCATGTTTAGCTTTGATACTGTGATATGTAATTTAAAATAAATTTTTCTGATGAAGACTACAGTGATTTTCTATCGTTTCAGATCTGGAGCACCTCAGTAAAGTCAGGGAAAGGCTTTGGTGTTTAAAGGAGAGGACATCTGTTCTTGTTAAACATCATTCTCTTCCAGCAGAGGCTAACCAGGTCACGATAACCAGCAAAACTGTGCTCTTACCATCGTGCTCCACCTGAAGATGGTGTTATCATGTAGGCTACAGTATGATTTTAGGAACCATATCGCCCTCTACTGGCACGTGACCATAGCTCTACACATGACTCCCTGGTTGTTTATGGGGATAAATTGGTAATTGTAAATTTTGAAAAACTTTTTTTTTTTTTCGAAATCACTTTAGTTTTTACCTCTAATAAGTCTAATATAAACTACGTTTTTGTTACAGCAGATGCATAACACGTGAACACAATAAAGTCACACTGAACTGTGTTTGCAGTACATAAATATTTTCATTAATGTGCTTTTTTATTATTATTATTTATTACATTTTATTTTTACAGTTATTTAATTCATTTATTTAAAAGAAAAATGCTGTTTGACGACATGCCTCATTATTGACAAAGCTTCCCGATATTTATATCAGATCATCAGGCCTTTTTCTTCATTAATAACTAAACGTCTTTACTGTTTTCACTGATAAAAAAAAAGAAAGAAAGAAAATCCATTTTTAAAAGGTACTGTGAATGCTGATGTAATGAATGCAGCGTCTGCTCTCAGTTTGTCACTAGATGTCGCTGTAAACACACTATAAATATAGAAGTTACAGGAAATATATACAGTAAGCAAGGTCATATATACAGTATGCAAAGCTGTATAAACATACTGGGCTACAGTACACCATTTAGGTTTATGTTTGTGCAACATTCTGTCAAAGTACAATTGCATGCACATATATATATATATATATATATATATATATATATATATATATATATATATATATATATATATATATATATATATATATATATATATATATATTACATAATTTAAGTAAATCTCTCTCATTCTAAATGATAAATAAAATAAAACCGTAAACTCAATGCTCAGTGTATTCTCTTTGACACACAGGCCCAGATCGCAGACCAACATTGAACCAACGCTGAATCACTGTTAATGCATCAACCAAATTATCATTGCATCAGTGTTGGAGTTTAACATTGATTTTATTTTTTCGTCATGGTTGCACCCTCAAATAATGATATTTCAATTCTGAAAAATAGATCAAGATGGTTATGAAAATCAACATTTCTTCAACTTAAACTAATCCACCTATTAACATTGAATCTACATGAAAATATGATCAAACCCATCTTGATTTTTACTCTTTTCAATCGGAGCACCTGCAGGACTGCAGTTAATATGGTTTGGAATCAAAAGATGACTCAGAGTAAACAACATCCTTCAGTTTACATGCAGATATTATTTTTTGCCCCCACACAATTTAAACAACATATCTGAACAGGAAAACAGCATCACATGTAAGTAAAACAAGTTATTCTTTTATTTAAATCAAACAAACAAAAAAATGTTGTAGTGCCCTCGATGCATATAGGCCCTGTTTCACAGACAGGGATGAGCTTTCAATAAAGGATTAGTAAAAAATAGGATAATAATTTGTATTTTTATTTTTCTGTAAAAATGCCTGAGGAAAAACACATTACTGGTGTGCATCTTGAGACAAAACAATGACACAGACATATTTTAAGATCTGCCAGAGCATGTTATTTTCAGTTAAGAGAGCTCAAACATGCATTTGAGTCTGGGACTAGGCTTAAGCCTTGTCTGTGAAACCAGGAGACAGAGCTTAAAATACAACACTGGCACATAATACGATAAAATGGACAACAAAGTGACTTAATTACATGGAATAATTCATTCTGAATTTAAGCAAAGAAGATCCGGTCAAACTGACGATATATAACAAACACAAACTGCATCTGTCAAATGGAAGTTAATGCAAACACCAAAGTACAACAGACTGACACATTATCACACGTTAAGGACATGAAGCTATTTATCTGATTCAAAAAGGATGTCCTTACTCCTCATTAAACAGACAGTCTGATGAACTCAATGCTCCACGCTGTTCAGGAGCACAACAAAGTCATTTTTGCACAGTCACTGCAAAGATGATCTCTGAGGACTCCTCTTTCTCAGCATTGTTGTAAGGTATCTAAAGAATAAAAACAAAGCAGACTTCCCTCACACAATCAGCTCTTCACATCTCAGCTCACGCAGAGAACTGCATCTCGGCATGTGCTGTTAGTTTACACTGCATTTGGGAACTCAACAGTGCATTTTACAATCTGTATTTTTCAAACCACACTATACTTGCATATTATTTTGAAACACTTAATACAAAACATGTTTCATGTGTGGGACAAACTGGATTATACTCTTTGCACACAGCAGCTCACTCGGTGTTCTCTATTTTTCAGATGTGCTTGTAATATCAAACAATTGTATAATGATTTAAATGGTATTCATATATCAATATATCATAAAATCAAACAATGCTAGGTTTTCCTTTATTATCAAACTCAAAGTAGAAAAACACGAATAATAATTTGTGTTCAAATATCTATTACATTCACTCGAGAAACACCAAACCTCTCTCACCAAACCTCTGAAGACACCAAGGTTTTTCTGCAGTCATCCAGCTGCACTGTGCAGGACTTTGGTTAACCTCGGCTCCTGAATGAGGAGGACAAAAAAGTGCTGGAGATGCCGTAAATAATACTGTGCATTCAGTTTTACATAATACTAAAAAGGTCATGAGCTTTAGTCAGGATGAATCAAGCATTATCAAGGTTTGATTGTGTGTGTGTGTGTGTGTTTTTTTTTTTTAATGCCCGTATTTGAGATATAAAAAACAAACCCTGTTGCAGATTTCAGTCTTCTGGCACTTTCACACAGTGAGGACATGTTTCCTGAAAAAAAACACACAAAAAAAGGTCATTTGTAGTCGGGACAGAGAAAAACGTAAGCTATACATAAATGTATAATGATATAGTAAATAATATATAAAACCCAATAATATAACTGTATATAGAATTCTCTTATTTTTTAAAATATATCCTTATATTAACTTCTTATTTACTGAACGATTGTGTAAAATCACATTTGGGACAAACAACAAACATGCCCCAATATCTTGCATTTTAGGGGCATAACTGCATTTATGAAATAGTTGCATTGCATCATATCAAAGTCCTTTTCTAGTCTTTGATCATCACACACACACACACACACACATATATATGAAGAATTGGAAAACAGTTAAAGAAACCATTAATTACTACTACTACTACTACTACCATCACCACTATTACTAATCATAATAATAATGTCCAGCTGGTTCATCTCACACACATAGCAGGAAGATTTGTATTTATTTACTTGTATTTGTATTTTTTTGGTGCTAGGTGTCTGTATTGGCACATGTTTACTGATGCTTATTTTAATAAGACAGTGTGGGTTTATCAGTAAAGCACCCATATGCCTGAGTTCCAGACACAGATCCTCAAACGTTGTTTATGTTCTTAACTGAGATGCAGGTCATAGCTCACGCCAGAGGAATGCATAGGAAACGGAAATGGACGTGTGTTTGTGTATGTGTGTTTCCTATC
The DNA here is from genome assembly GCF_003368295.1 of Carassius auratus. Taxonomy (NCBI): domain Eukaryota; kingdom Metazoa; phylum Chordata; class Actinopteri; order Cypriniformes; family Cyprinidae; genus Carassius; species Carassius auratus. Next base: position 2,773,231 of record NC_039298.1, on the reverse strand, counting down.
ATCTCGCTATCTTCATTGCCCTTCTTCGATATCTGCCAAAAACTGAATCATCTTTCGCAACATTCCAAGAAAGTGAATCCATTTTTCCTTGTTTGGAATTCCTCAAACATCTCTGTCACGGGGGCATAAAAAAATCAAAGCCATTCTAGCTGTTGATAACTTGTGATAAGGATGCATTTTGCAATTTTGATGGTTTTACCTGCTCCGGTTTCAAAACACCTTGAACAGTGTCATGTTTGATGGCAGAATGAAGTAGAATCGACAGATAAGCATCAATATTAAAGAGGGTTAGTGATTTACTAACTGTTTTACTACACTGTTACACCCAAACCTCTACCTATTGCATGAGCAACGCTCTAACAACCACATACAAAACCTCATAAACCCTCCAAAACACCACATTGGTCATTAGGCAAATATTCACTCTTATTTTCGTCACAAAATAAAAGATTAGGAAATTGGGCAAAGTCTTTTTTACACTTCTATAAAAAGTGATTTGCAGAAGAATCCCTTGTGAAAAAGTACACTAATTTAAAAAAAGTACTTATGGAAATAATATACTTCAAAATAATATACTTAATTGTGTATTGCGATGTTTTTAAACACTGTGTTAATGTAAATTGCAATTGATTGAAAATGTATTACAGTTGAATTATGGAGTAAATGCAGTAAGCTTAAACTTGAGTACATCTTTATGCAATTTCATAATTACTTCAGTTGTCTATGATATATTGTCAAAGTTAGTTCTTAACCCATGATTTACTTGCCCTCAAGCCATAGGTGTAATGATCAGTCAGAAGCATTTTGATCCATTTGCAGCACTTTATTGAATAAAGCAAGGTCAACAACAGGCAATGGTCAAACAACAGTGGCAGGAATGACAAGACGGAGGCAGAAACCATACCAGGCAGGAGTCAGGGCAGCCAGCAAACAATCAAAGCTCCAGAAGGCAAGATCACAAGGGTGGGCGGCAGAGAATCAGTGAAGTCAAACTGTCCAGGGTGATACACCGAATAAATTCAGAATGGTAGGGAAAATGCTCAGAAATGTCATCTGGGACAAAATAACACTTCTGTGAGTGTGAACGCTGGTCAAATAGGTCACTGATGAGCAACACCTGTAGAGGTAATCAGAGTCCAGGGTGAAAGTTAATACTCAGGTGAGGGTGCCCTACGGTGTCCATCGGAGAGAGCCACAGTGGTCTGATTCATGACAGTGCCCCACCCCTGTGAGTGGATCCGGATGCAAGGGGCAGACCGACGCTGCCTTTCCACAGGGTCGAGTTGCAGGTCAAGTTGGATAAGCTTGTTGAAACTCGAGGGTGAGTGTGGGATCCAGGATATCATGGGCGCTCACCCAGGACCTTTCCTCTGGGCCATATCCTTCCCAGCTGACCAGATTCTGGAGCACTTGTCCTCTGCGTCGGGAATCTAGAATCTCTCTGAACTGGTATGCTTCCTTGCCGTCCACAATTAGGGAAGGAGTTCTTCAACGTCGTACTGGTCCCTCTCTCCTCCGGGTCCACTGCTTGGCTTGAGCAAGGAGACCTGGAAAGTGGGCGAGATACGGTAATTTGCAGGTAAAGTCAAACGATATGAAATTGGAGTAGTATGCCTTAGGATTTTAAATGTACCCACGTACCTGGGACTTAACTTTTTGCTGGGTAGTTGCAGATCCCTGGTGTATAGCCAGATCCATTGTCCAAAAGTATATTCAGGTCCCTCCCTTCTATGATGATTGGCTTGTTCCCTGGTTTGGCACACTGCTTTTTGTAGGTGAGGGTGAGCTGCATTCCATGCGTTCTCGCTTCTCCTTAAACAGTCTTGACACCAGGGAATTTAGAGGGTTTTCCCGACCAGGGAAATAGAGGGGGCTGGAAGCCGAGGACACACTGGAAAGCGGTAAGGCTGGTTGATGGCTTGCGGAGCAAGCTTTGCGCATATTCTGCAAATAACAGGAACCGACTCCAGTCATTCTGATTCTGGTTGCAGTATGAGAGTAAGAACAGGATCATTTCTTGGTTGAGTCTTTCAACTTGGCCGTTGGACTATGGATGGTAGTTGGAGGTGAGGCTGATGTTGATGTTGAGTTGCTGGCAATTCACTCGAGATGTGAATTGTGGGCCTCAGTCGGAAACTATATCTTCAGGAAGGTCATAGATATGGAAGACCTGTTCCAACAGGACGTTGGTGGTTTCGAAGGCAGTAGGCAGTTTGGGTAAGAGTCGACAGACCTTGGAGAATCTGTTGATGACTGTGAGAGTTGTGATGTGATTTCTGGAGTTGGGGAGATAAGCAACAAAGTAAATTGCTGTGTGAGACCATGGGGATCGAGGAATGGGATGGGGTTGTAATAAACCTGTGTGGCGTTGGTGAGAGGATTTTCATGTTACATATTGGGCATTGTTGAACAAATCTGGTATCCGGCAGTAAGGATGGCCACCAGAAGCGCTCGGACACCAGCTGGATTGAAGCTGTGATCCTGGGGTGCCCTGAACCGGTTGTCAAAGATCAGCTGGCAAGTAAGTTCAGTCGTTGGGGCAGTCCGGCAGTGGTGGATCACTGACCTGAGCTTCAGTAACCTCGAATGTACCATTGAACTGGTGCTAAAATCAAAGTTGGCGGGATAACGGTTTTATCAGAGCTTTTCAGAGTGAGTGAAAAGTTGTGCAATCGGGATTATGCATCTGCTTTACAGTTCTTGGACCCTGGTCGGTAGGTAACTTTAAAGTTGGAGTGTGAATAGAATAGTGACCATCGAGCTTGCCTTGGGTTAAGACGTTTGGCCGAGTGAATATACTCCAGGTTGAGGTGATCAGTGAGTACCAGGAAAGGAATTTTAGCCCTCTCTACCCAATGCCTCTATTCCTCAAAGGCTGCCTTCATTGCCAGCAAATATTGTTCACCCATGTCATAGTTTCTTTCGGCTGCATTCAGTTTGCGTGAATTATAGGAACAGGGGAATAGCTTGGGAGGATTGCCCTGACATTGTGACAAGATGACTCCGATCCCAGTGTTGGATCCATCAACCTCTACTGTGAATTTGAGATCGGGATCTGGAAAATGAAGGATGGGTGCTGTGGTAAAGCAGTCCTTGAGCTGATGGTGACCAGTCTAGGTGTTGTCTCCCTCCCCTGAGCAGTAAAATAAGTGGAGCCACTATGATGAAAGAAAGAAAAATTCTATTGCCTGTAGAAATTGGCAAAGCACAGAAAATGGTGCAATTCCTTTACAGTCTTTGGTTGTGGCTAGTTTAATACAGACTCAACTTTGTTATCGTCCAGGGTGACCCCCTCAGCGCTGATGATGTAGCCCAGGAAGGACACTTGTTTCAGATGGAACTCACATTTCTCTCTCTTTGTATACAGTAGTGATCCATTAGACGTTGCAGGAATGCTCAAACTTGTTGAACGTGCGTTTCAAGGGAATCAGAGTAGATGAGTATGTCGTCAATGTAGACTATAACCCAGCGTTTTGAGCGTATCACGGAACACTCTGTTGATGTAGGCTTTGAAGACAGACGGAGAGTTGGAAAGCCAGAACATCATAACCAGGTATTTGTAGTGCCCGGATGTGGTTGAGAAGTCTCTTTCATTTATTGTCCTTCCAGATGCGGATCAGATTGTAGGCACTGTGGAGATCGAGCTTGGTGAAATACTAGGCAGAGCACAGTTGCTCTAGGGGAGATGGAACAAGTGGCAGTAGATATAGAAATTTGACTGTGACATCATTCAGACTTCGGTAATCAAAGAAAAATTAGCTTTATTGGCATGGCTTGCCAAAGCCAAAGCAGTATTGCCAAAGCATCTCTCTCTCTCTCTCTCTCTCTCTCTCTCAGTGACCAGCTTTGGTCAGGAAAGTCTAATGGAGCATGTGAGGTGTCAAAGTGCAGTGGAGCAGCACATAGCTGAGAGCTTCTTGAGGAATTCAGTTGTTTTGTGTTTGTCAGCGCACAGTGGCACATTCCTCCAGCGAGCCACTGCACTGAGTGGAAAAGGAAGTGGATAAAGCCACATTGTTAGATTGTGCCTGAGACAAAAACACACACACAAACACACACATAGAGAGAGAGAGAGAGACTCTGAGATGGAGTACGGGTGACCTGAGCAATCAGTAACTTATTAAGCACAATGCTAGGTCTCAGGTTAAATTGTTTTATAAATGACATTCAACATAATTAATATCAGTCATATTGGCTCTTGGTTCATAAAATTCACATGCGTATTCTGCCACTTTTTTATAATCTGTCCATGATGTAAGATTTATAAACATTTACTTTAGTTACTGTTTTTCAGCAGGACAGAGAATCTGTGAGGTGCCATTGTTGGTGGACTGTGACATCACTCTGGCATTTCCTGTCCCCCTGCAGAGACTTTTAAATGTTCAATATTATTCAAGTTCATTGATGAAGAAAAAAAAAAAAAAAGTTTAGATGAGCAGTTGCGATATAAATGTCATAAATTCAGTATTATTAATTTATTCATTATGAATATTTTTCATGATGTTTTTAAGCACATTTACCAACACATTTAAACCATAAAACCAATCCAAAAGTTCAGTTCCAATCCAAAAACACACTTTACGAAGGTGCCATGGCATTGCATACAATTATTTTTTCTCAAAAAAATGCAGTGTCATGCTTTGCTTGGTTTTATATTTTCGGTGCATATCCATGCATTTTAACTATCATGAATAATTACATAAACGGGTACAAATAAATAAATAATATTTAATAAACAAACAAACAAATAAGTAAATAAATAAATACATTTCTATTCTATTTGAAAAATTATCAAGTCATTATCGTGTCACATTTATTTATTTTGTTTAGTTATAATATGAAAAAATTGCAGGTATTAAGAGCATGCAATATAGTTAGAGCAGCGGCTGGTGAGAGGATCTTCCAGCTGTAACACACTAGAGTACATTTCCAGCATGTCATAAAAATGTCTTCCTCCAGGTCACACTATTTTGCATATTTGAATCAGTGCCATTTGTCAACAGGAGTGTGCTGATATGACAGACAAATGATGCTGTCACGTTCTCCATTGATGGGGTTTCTGGTTTTATTTGCATATCTGAATGTTATCTCATTTTCCCAGAGGTCAAATATATAGCTTCCATGACACGTTATATAATATGTTAAAACTATATGGAGAGGATAGATATTATTGCTCAGAAATTGATCTGATCTGATTTGGTAAGACTTTAGTTTAGGGACCAATTCTCACATTTAACCAGTTGCTTATTTGCATGCATATTACTATATTGGCTGTTTATTAGTACATAATAAAGCACATATTAATGCCTTATTCTACATGACCAAATAAGCAGCAAATAAGGAGGAATTTATTAAGGTTAAATGTCATAGTTAATATTTAGCTAATAGTGAGAATCAGACCCCCAAGTAAACTGTGTATATATATATATGTATATATATATATATATATATATATATATATATATATATATATATATATATATATATATATATATATACACACACACACACACACAGTTTACTTGGGGGTCTGATTTTTTTATTAAAAAAATGCACCCTTGGTGGGCAGAAAAAATCTAGTAACAAATCTTATCAAACCCAAACTTAAATCTTATTATATATAATATATGCTTACAAATAATATATACTATACAATGTGTTTATAAATACCACTATACACACGATCCACTATATCTCATACAGTACCTCCTGATCTCTCACAAAATATCTTTCTTATTAGTTTGACGTGTGCTACTTTTTGGCTTTATATCATTGCTAAATCATTCCAGCACCCATGGCATTTCCACAATCTGTGATCCTGAACCTGAACTGGATATCCTGCTCATGCACTATCAGTCCTGCTTTTTCCTACGGGGGTTTCTGCACTAATGTGGGATGTAGTGCTGAACTCATGCAAAACATGCCATTAAACACTATCTCCTGTGACGATGACAGCACACGGACTCCCCTGCGGAGAAAAAAGTTTCCTGTTTCTGCGACACTGACTTGTCAAAGGGGTCACTGACATCAGCAACTGCTCCCTACCTTACTTTCATTCTTCCCTCCACCTCATTCAACCCTGAAACCAATCAGGAGACAGGAATGTCAGGAGTGGGATAGTCAGTGTTGCGTAACAGTGCTGATGGGCGGAGCCTTCGGCAGGATAAATGAAGGCGGGCAGGTTGAGTTGAACACAAGCACCTGTCAGTGTCTCAGTGGAGCTCGGTGGACTGCGGAAACTCACTGTACATCATCCCTCAGCCGGATATAACAAGCGTGTGACACTCCTGAGAATGGCTTTCTCACTGCGGCATGCTGTCTTTATCACTGTTACACTGTGTGTGCTGCAGCAAGGTAAACACTTTTAACTTTTATAAGAAACAAATCACTTTCGTTTTCAGCAGCATGTGTGTTTTCTGTGATTTGACACAATTATTTATTAGAGAAACACAATATAGCAAAGTAGACTTACTATAAAATGCAGTTCTTTTAGCTTGACAGCAATGAGAGTTTATGATTTTTTTTTTTTTTAATTATCTGTCTGCATATAATGATTATATTGTCCTATTAGACTCTATATTGTCTTGTATTTTATGACCCCACTGGTGGATATCTGCCAAAACTTAACACACAAAGAAAATCATTATGCCTTATTGTCCTTCATCGGATACTACTCAGTGTCATATCTATATGGAGTTATGACAGAAAACTGTATCTGTTGTATTTGTGTATTCATCAGATTAAGTGGAAATAAATTTAGATACTTATAGCAAACACTATTTCAAAATGGGTATTTGTTGCAGCTGGATCAGTAAAAATGACTTTTGGTAGTGTGTTTTACTCTAATGATGTTTTTAGGTGATTTTAGGTTCCCAAATAAAAATGTAATCGTAGATTCTGTGTTTTCTAGGGTTTGGATATCCACTGTCTGAACAGTCTGAAGCATCTAACAAACGGGTCCGCACCAAACGCTGCTCCTGTAGCAGCTGGTTGGACAACGAGTGCATCTATTTCTGCCATCTGGACATCATCTGGGTCAACACACCAAAGTGAGTACGTCGAAGATGATATAGGGTGAATGTAGGGCACTGAAAATGATCTTCGAAGGATGCAAGTTTGAACTGAATTCTGATTCAGAAAAATCTCGATCCATAACATGTCATCTTAACCAACTGTAACCCCCCAAAATATGAATTCATAACACCTCGCTTGCACTTATAATTCTCTGTTAACCCTGTCCTTCTCATCTCATTACAGTAAGATCACACCTTTCGGTCTGGGAAGCCCTCTGTCCCGTCGCCGGCGCTCCACGGGCCGCTGTGAATGCGCCAACCCCTCCGACCGGACCTGCTCCAGCTTCTGTCACAGCAGGTGAGCTCCACCCTGAAGATGAAATCAGACAGATACATGTCTTTTCGTCAGCCGTGTGTGACCAGCGGAGATCAGGGCAGCTTGTGTGTTTGCGGGGTTTACCCAGCTCTGATATGCATCCTCTTCTCTCAGATAAAAAAGCAAATGAGGGAGTGAATGAGAAAGTAGTTAGAAGTCATGCGAGTCTCCAAATCAAGGGACAACTATTTTTGGACAAGTTTAATATTATCTGAAGATTCCTGTGGTTGTTCAAGGACAGCACTAGCCCTTGTTTTTATGTGGGAAAGACATTTAGATATGTTTGCCCTTGGTTTTACAAGAACAAGTCACCGACTAAAGTAAATGGAATACAAATGTTATTTTATTTGATTGTTTATTTATTTTACATGCATGGCCAGTCAAAGATTGCACATGTTTGAATGACCACATTGTTCACTATTCTCCAATTTTCTTTGCAGTTTGGAAAATCCAGGTATGGAGATTGTGACCCGATTTGATGACCAGCCATATCACATGGAGAAAACTGGTGACTATCTACTGTCATCTCTCAGGTAAATCATTTTCTACCAACATAAGCACATTTACCACATGCTTTTGCTTCATGAACATAAAGTATCCTGCTTTGAGGCTAAACATTGTGTCCTTTTCATTTGCAGGAAGGTGGTTGTAGACAACCTCATGACAGCCTCACGATCGGCTTCAACCAAGAAGAAATCCAGACTCAGGAATCTCTTGATCAGTTAAAGAGAGAGAGAGAGAGAGATGAGGTGATGGAGCGCTGGAACAAAACCAGTCCTGGGTGAAGAGGATCTGCCTCGTGAGACAGTCAGGACTGCTTCGAGACAGAGCTGAAGCGCTGAAGAACACAGCCTCAGTTCCTTCAGAAACCTCTGTCCTCCAGAGTAAAGGATGATTTAGGAGGTGAAAAGAAGAACAGATCACCTTCTGCACCAGTGAAATGGTGACATTTCCAAAAACAGTTAAATTAGTGCAAACATAGTTTAATATGTTCATCTGAGAAGATACGCAGGTTAGGGTGGAAAAGATGAGAGAAAATAAAAACAAATCCCCTTTACCCTCTGCCTGAAAGACTTTAGATGCCGTATAGTCTCTATACTTGACACTGAATATTTTATTAATATTTTATTCATTTTTATTATCCTTTATTTATTACGTTTTCTCTGTATCAGAGCTTAATTTCATTATTTATTTATTTATTTATTTATTTTACTTTTATTTAGAAATGAATGTGTCTGATGCTTTCTATGATCAGCTGCTCAAGTAATTGTCTAAATGTTTAAAAAACTGAAAAGGAAAAAAGTTCCAGTCATGAGGAATGTTTAACTGTCTTCTTTTCTTTTTTTCTTTTCTTTTTTTGACTCTTCCTTTCCTTCATTTTCCCTCCAGTGAAGGCGGAAGTATTTGTTGCATTCTTCCAGTAGAGTGTTTTTATTGTTCGGACACCAGCAGGTTTCAGTAGCTCAAAGCTTGCCAGAAAATGCTGTTATTGTATTCCTAAAGTACAAACTGGCTGCTACTGTCTGCCAGCTCCGTTATAGAAACACTGTAGAACTGTGTAGAGTTCCCATTACTGCCTCAGTTAAATGCAATCTGTTCATGACTACCTGTGAAAGATTCATTATACGTTTTGACTGTTGTCATACATGCATTTAATTATGCTGTACCTGTTCTTGTTTTCTTCCTGTTTAGAGAAGGACTGTTAGTTACTCACAGATGCTTGAATGTTTAATCTTGAATTGCTAATGTCCAGCAGTCAGTTTGTTCATTTAATTTATTTGATGAAAACTATTTTTGTATTATTGCATCTATTAATAAACAAGTAATATATTATCGAATAACAGAGAAGTCTTTGTTGAATTACTTCACAGTTTTTGGTACTACATGGTCATTGACTCAATCATGTTCAGATGAGTAAAACAAACATCACATTAAACTCCTCCGTAACATAAATCAGCAGTACATTCCTATACAAACACAATCCCATAATGAGCAGTGACGAATGCATAATTAGTTCGTTCCACTGTGTGGCCTGTAAATGTATGAGCAAAAGACATTCGATTATGAAAGCTCTGTGTGTTTTCTGGGGTGTGTAAAAATTATGTGTTATTATTGTCAGCAAAATCACATAAGCATGTATGTACATACTATATTTGGATATTTTATGTAACTTGACAAGATCTGCTTGATTGGTGTTCATGTAGAGTTTCAGAGAACTGTGAATTCCACATGTGCATCCGAACAAGTGCACTACATACTTTTCTGAAAAGTCAGTAGCAAGGTTAGCTGCAGGTGAGGCTGAAACATTTGTGTTATTTCTTTTTTTAAGCAGCGTTTGACAGTCGTCTGGGACGGTATTTTATCTTGTTAAGATGTGCAGTCTCTTTGTCTACCAGCCCAAATATTTACTCAACTCCTACATGCAGGAGCCCCATTATGTGGGTTAATCTATAGAATTTGGTTCATGAGAAGTGTTTCACATGAGATCAGTTACACGATGTGCTGATTATTTATTTAAAGGGTTACTCCACCCCAAAATTAAAATGTTTTCATTAATCACTTAACCCCATGTCGTTCCAAACAAATAAAAGCTTTGTTCATCTCCAGAACACAATTTAAGATATTTTGGATGAAAACCGGGAGGCTTGAGACTATCCCATAGACTGACAAATAAATAACAGTGTCAGGGTCCAGAAAAGCATGAAAAGCATTGTCAGAATAGTCAGAATAATCTACCATCAGTGGTTCAAAACTAAAATAATGACTTAATTCAACAGTCCATCTTCTCTGTGTCTCTCCTCATCACTGGAGCACCATTTTGGGGAATATGAGCTGAATGTAAACTGTGTACGCTCTTCTCTGTCAGCTGTGACACAAGGATGTGCTGTTTTCATTCAAATCAAAGTGTGGATACACATAGAAAACATATCCTTGCAGCGCGGCTGACACAGAAGAGCATAAGCTATCTACGTTCAGCTCATATTCTCCAAAATGGTGCTACAGTGATGAGGAGAGACTCAGAGGAGACAAATTGTTGAATAACGTTATGGTTGAACCACTGATGTTAGATGAACTATTCTGACGATGTCTTTCATGCTTTTCTGGACTTTCGCAGTATACTGTAATTTACTTGGCAGTCAATGGGACAGTCACAAGCTGTAACGAGGAGTCAGAGGCATTCGGATCCATGTGCAGAACTTTATTTAAAGAATGGTCAGACAGTCAGAAATCAGGAATGGTGTCAGGTATGTTAGGGGTAACCAGAATCGAAAACAGAACCAAGCAGAGATCGGGGCAGGCAGCAGAGAATCAGAGTCGAAATACACAATCTAAGATCAGACACAGGAAAAACAAACACAAGGGAAACCACTCGGAAAGGTTAGACAGGCTAAACAAGACTTCGCAGTGAGTGAGAGTGATTGTGCTGCTTTTATGTGGGTGTAAATGAGGTGCAGGTGTGGCAAGGAAATTGGCTGATGAATGATTCATGGGAAATGTAGTTCAGGTGTGGTGCAACAGTATGAGACGTGCTAGTGTCCAAGTGACATCTGGTGGTTGATGGGTGGAGTGGTCCTGAGTGGAGTGCCCTCTACTGAAGTTCATGGGCACTCCATCTAATGATCGTGACACAAGCCTCCCGGTTTTCATCCAAAATATTTTAAATTGTGTTCCGAAGACAAACAAAGCTTTGGGACAACATGGGTATAAGATTAATGACATACATTTCATTTTGGGGTGGAGTATCCCTTTAAATGTGTTACTTGCTATTTCTTTGTAATTAATTTGTTAAAATCACTTGCAATTTTTAAGTGTTTTACTGTAATTACAAACATATCTTCAGCAATAGGTGTGATATATCTTGATGATTTCAGTGCACACTAACAGAATAATTTTACACCTTTATGTGCAACGAGGCCACAATTACTAGACTGAAACAAACTTTCCTCCCTTCATCTGTTTTTCTATCTTCAGCAGAGATGAAAACACCTTGTGCTCACACTAGCTCTTTGAGAGTAAACAGCTGACTAGGTGTAAGAAAAAACAGGATACCGTCTGCACATTCCCGCCACACAGTTAACAAACTTCTTGGGAAAAATGGAAAAACAGAAGTAAAACAGTCGGTGAGAGGAACTAATGTGGCTTGGAGGGAAACTGATTATGACTAAATTGTTATGGTTGTCATAACACTGTGTGCTTTGTTTTAATCTTTTCCTTAGTGTTCTCTAAGATTGTCTCTGTGATAGCAAATCAATATGTTGTTTCTTTTTGCTTTAAAAAAAATTGTTACAGTTTATCTGACAAGGTTTTATTAAATAAACACACAGCAACAAAAATTTAAAAGCTTGATAATTCTTCAACCAATAAATGCAACATTCTTCAGCAACATGTAGCAGAAAGGTTTAAAAAGTAAGGTACTATGACTTTTGAATACGGCTCAAATACAATCTAAATGGAATTAGCTCATATTTGAATAAAAGTTTGTTCATAGCATGTTGCTAAACTAACAATGCACACACAAATATTAGGCAAAACTGATTAAATGATAATGAGTGTAATCTACTGAAAACACAATATGGGTTGATATGTTTTTGAAATGCAAAATAATGGCAGTAAAAAAACCTTAGTAAATAAAATTTCTGCATTTAAATACCCTCCTCCCTTAAAGGAAAACTCCTACAAATGCATGTGCAGAAAGGTCACGTGTTATGTGTCTTTAGTAAATCCTGACAGTCGTTTTTTAACACCAATAAAGAGTTTATGTTGGCATACAGGTAAGTGCATTGTGTTGAAGGGTTATTAAATGTAAGAAATCATGTAAAAATGTATCATCTTTTATCAAACTTTGATTATTGCCTTAATCGTTAAAACAACAGAAGATCATGCTCTGCATTTAATAAGAACCACCAGTGAATTTCAATAGTGAATAAATTTATACTCCCATGCGTTACTGTATGTATTAGGTACATTATGGTCTTTTACAGACAGCATCTTGATGTCGCTCATGCTGCCTTTTTCTTCTTCTCAGAAAGAGATGATGTAGTCAAAACATCCAGTAGTGTGGGATTTCCAGAAAATGCATGTACTCCCTGGACCTCTGCAACTTGTAAATGGTACCATGTATTGTGCACATTATATTTTGAGCTGTTGCAATTCATAACTTTTGAAAATCAAGTAGATTTTTTTTTTCTGCCAGGAGAATAATGGTTTTGATTCACAAAATTGTTTTTATTGTCCATTATAAAAACAAAACAAACAAAAAAAAACAAAAAAAACCTTTTATTTAAACCCATGAAAATGCATATCCTTTTGCAAATAATATTGAAAAATCACTTTTTAAAAACAGTGATTCCATTAATACCCAACAGCAAAACTGGACTCATAAAAGTGTCCAAATGCATAAATCACAAATTTGCATGATTGTTTTCATGAGTTTGCTACACTGCATTGTGGGATTGCATTTTCTGTGTATCTTAGAAGGAACCAGTTTTGAACCAGAGCTCTGAAACAAGTTTGCATTTCTTTATCATGTCCAGACTTGAGACATACATGAGAATAACAGCTCAAGATGCAGATCACGGTCACTCCTGTGTTGTGGCACACGTACAGCAGATGGCCTAAAGTGATAAACAACCTTCAGCCAACTCTGTAAACAGTCAAGTCTGTCTTAATTTCCCATTCAAAGCTGGCAGTGATAACCATCTGTGGTTGACCCTGATCCACATACCAGAGAAGGAAGGGAAACCCAGTGCCTCCTGGTGCAGGACGCTGGAATCTGCTGGGATTCATGTTGTGAGTGAATGCAGCCAGTCACGTCTACTGTGAGCAGGTGCATGAAGATACAGCTGTTGACTGCAGATGCAGTTGTTTCCTATAGCAGGTCTAAACACTAGGCAGAAGCAAACATATTTGTTTTTTAGGGAAGTCATTACTGCAGGCTGTGAAAAGAAGGAATACTCTGGCAATTGTCTAATTGAATCAAGAATGAGGAATTCTCATGGGAGTCATGCATTTCCTCAGGGAAATATTATGTTTAGTAGAGAGAGAAGCAACTGTTTCTAATGAAAGACATCCTGCCTTTTTGGTGTTTCTTAAGAAAATTCACTCCTCAAAACCCACTAGTCAAGTAAAGTCAAGTCATCTTTATTTATATAGCGCTTTCAATAAAATACATTGCGTCGAAGCAAATGAACAACATCCATTAGGAAAACAGTGTGTCAATAATGCAAATTACAGTTAAATGCAGTTCATCATTGAATTCAGTGATGTCATCTCTGTTCAGTTTAAATAGTATCTGTGCATTTATTTGCAATCAAGTCAACGATATTGCTGTAAATGAAGGGACCCCAACTAAGCAAGCCAGAGGCGACAGCGGCAAGGAACCGAAACTCCATCAGTGCCAGAATGGAGAAAAAAACCTTGGGAGAAACCAGGCTCAGTTAGGGGGCCAATTCTCCTCTGACCAGACGAAACCAGTAGTTCAATTCCAGGCTGCAGCAAAGTCAGATTGTGCAGAAGAATTATCTGTTTCCTGTGGTCTTGTCCTGGTGGTCCTCTGAGACAAGGTCTTTACAGGGGATCTGTATCTGGGGCTCTAGTAGTCCTGGTATCCACTGTCTTTCAGGGATGTAGAGGTCCTTTCTAGGTGCTGATCCACCATCTGGTCTGAATATGTACTAGATCCGGGTGACTGCAGTGTCCCTCTGATCTGGACACAGACTGGATCCGGTGGCTATATGGTGACCTCGGAATAAGAGAGAAACAGACTAATATTAGCGTAGATGCCATTCTTCTAATGATGTAGCAAGTACATCAGGTGGTATAGGAATTGTTCCCGGTTCTGGTTTACCTAAATAATGCAGCCTAAAAATCCTTTAACAGATTTGGATATTAGAAGCATATTAGTGTGCTATGTGTAAGCCAGGTTAAAGAGATTAAAGAAAGAGTGTGTCTGCCTCACAAACAATGTTTAGGCACCAAATAGGGAAAGAATCTGCTGCCCGCAATTGATTTTGATATTCTAGGTATTATCAAATTGCCTGAGTTTTGAGAATGCAGTGGACGACAAGGATTATAATGTAACAAGAGCTCATTCAAATACTGAGGTGGTAAACCATTCAGGGCTTTATAAGTAATAAGCAATATTTTAAAATCTATATTATGTATGATAGGGAGCCAGTGCAGTGTTGACAGGACCGGGCAATTATAGGGTCATACTTCCTGGTTCTAATAAGAACTCTTGCTGCTGCATTTTGGACTAGCTGTAGTTTGTTAACTAAGCGTGCAGAACAACCACCCAATAAAGCATTACAATAATCTAACCTTGAGGTCATAAATGCATGGATTGACATTTCTGCATTTAACATTAAGAAGACCACCACATCCGTGCGGTCGAGACAGAAGTCCACCAGGGCGGCGCAGAAGACCACCACATCCATGCAGTTGAGACAGAAGCCCACCAGGGCGGCGCAGAAGACCACCACATCCGTGCGGTCGAGACAGAAACCCACCAGGGCGGCGCAGAAGACTACAACTTCTGTGAGGTCGAGACAGAAGCCAACCACCCGGGCGGTGCAGAAGACCACCACAGTGGGATCGATGACACATGAGAGCAAGTCTGGTTAGGCAAGTCTGAAACAGAGAACATGAACACGTTAAGAGTGGCTTCCGTGGCAATGACAGGATCAGTCGAGCTCTCAGAGAGTTCGGCTGAGACGTGACGAGGATCTGGAAGTTCTGCAGAGATGAGGAGAGGCTCTGGTAGTGCAGCCGAGATGAGGAGAGGCTCTGGTAGTTCAGCCAAGATGTGGAGAGGCTCTGGTAGTTCAGCAGAGACGTGAGGATACTCTGGTAGTTCCGCAGAGGCGTGGAGAGGCACTGGTAGTTCAGCAGAGACGTGGAAAGACTCTGGTAATTCCGTGGTATTTAGACTGGATTCAGGAAGATCAATGGTGACTTGACTCTGCTCATGAAGATCATTGGTGACTTGACTCTGCTCATGAAGATCATTGGTGACTTGCCTTTGTCCATGAATATCAATGGTGACTTGCCTTTGCCCATGAAGATGACTCTGGAGTGTCAACAGTGACTTGACCCGACTCTGGAGTGTCAACAGTGACTTGACCCGACTCTGGAGTGTCAACAGTGACCTGACCCAACTCTGGAGTGTCAACGGTGATCTGACCCGACTCTGGAGGGTCAACGGGAACCTAACTTGACTCTGGAGGGTCAACTGTGGCTGTCATCTTGTGCAGAGGCACTGAACAAGCGGCCAACTTGTGCCATGACTCTGGACCGGCGGCCATCTTGGGCAGTGGTGCTGGGCTGGCAGCCACCTTGCACCGTGATGCTGGGCTGGCGGCCACCTTGCGCTGTGATGCTGGACTGGCGGCCACCTTGCGTTGTGATGCTGGACTGGCGGCCACCTTGTGCTGTGGCGCTAGGCTGGCGGCCATCTTGCACCTTGGCGCTGGGCTGGCGACCACCTTGTGGTGTGCTGCTGGGCTGTTCTCCTGTTTGTAGACCCCGGTCTAGAATCTGCCATCCCACTGGGAGAGACAGGTGTGGCTGGGGTATTCCAGAGAGACTGATGTTGTAGGTAGAACACAAACTCCCAGAAATTAAAAGCATCCAACTGGTCCATTTCCCTTCAATGTACCGGGGCATCCAGACCGGTGTTGAAAATGTCCTTTAGGGCCACATCATTGTATCCCATAACATCCGCCAGGGTCCAGAACACATGTACCATAGCACCCACCTCATTGCCCTCTTGGCGGAGGGTGTTTAATTTTATGTATCTTGCCCTTTGCTCCACCATACTGGCTCGGGAATGGGTATGAAGTCCCACACCGCTGGATCTCGACATTGATGGAGTCCTTCTGTTATAATCAGAACCCAGAGAAACACAGGATACGAGAGATCCAAATGCAGTGTGGTATTTAATGGGTAATCCAAATCAGAATCCAACGAGCAAGGGTCAAAACCATAAATCCATCCAAAACAAACAACAGGGATAGGAACAGGAACAGGAAACTCAGAAGACGAGGAAACTCGGAAGGCGAGGAAACTGGGTGATGGAATGAAAGGACTCCATGAAGACAAACAAAAAAAGACCGGTTAATATAGGCAGGGTGATGACTATCAAGTGAAGACACCTGAGTGCAATTAACAGGAGTGCAATTACTGTGATGAAGGGACAAGGCTTGTGGGAATTGTAGTGCCTACGGTGAGGTGCCTATGGGGAAGTGAGACCACTAGTGGAGACTCAGGGAAACAGAGACCAGACAGCGTGACAGATATTACACACTTTAAAAAAATACTTAAGTGCAACATGAATGCACTGGTTTCGGGTACATTATTGAATGGTTATAGCAATTGAATTTAATGAAAATTAATTCTAGTTTAATTCAATTAGTTCAACTTAAGCCCTACTTATACAGGTCTTTAGAACATCTTTGTATGTAGTTTAATAGCTACTTCTGTTATCTTCTATCTTTATTGTTGAAATATGAAATTGTGAAAGTCATGACATTTGCCAAGTATGGTAACCCATACTCGGAATTGGTGCTCTGCATTTAACCCATCCAAGTGCACACACACAGCAGTGAGAAGTGAACACACCATGAGCACACACCCGGAGCAGTGGGCAGCTATAGATCTAGCATCCCAAGGAGCAATTGGGGGTTCAGTGCCTTGCTCAAGGTCACTTCAGCCATGGGTATTGAGGATGGAAGAGAGCGCTGTTCATTCACTCCATGGGTATTGAGGATGGAAGAGAGCGCTGTTCATTCACTCCCTCCCACCTGCAACTTGAGACAGCACCGAGACTCGAACCAGCGACCTTCTGTTAACTTGTCCGGCTCTCTAACCATTAGACCAAAAAATTTTAAATTAAAAAATCAACACATCAAAATTAGTGTACTTCTAAAGGTTATTAAAATCTCTCATTATTAAAAAGCTTTCAAATGTGCTTTAAATGAAAACAACAAACTTTGACATTACAAAGTGTACTTTTTAAAATTATATTTAAGTGTTCTAAGAAACAGTCATGAAAGTTAACTCTAAGTAAACAAGTATAATTTTATTTCAGTAACATATCTTCAAGAAAATATTTGTAACATCTTTATAAGTGTACATTCAATATAATTAACCACACTTATTTTTCTCATTGGTCACTATGATCTAATGTAATTAATTATTGTGCTGTGTCTTTTGGCTCTTTTGTTATCTCATTTCATGTCATCTGTTTGTGACATGAACTTTCAGTGTGTTGACATTCCTGTTGAGATATTTAGGAAATGTTTGGTTACCAAGGAGAACTCAAATAGACACACACCTAAACAGTCACTCTCTGGGTGAACGGGGTTGGACTAATGTTGTGTCTGTATAGTTCTACAGTTATTCAACAGGAAGCAACGTAAGCAGCAGAACCTTATAAGGGCGTAGCTCTGCAGTACGAACATGCTTTCCATGACATGCAATCAGAGTAATGCTAATAAAAAAAAAATGTATGATAGAATGAAGAGCTTTTAAATATAGATTTTTTTTTTCTTTTTAGTAGGATTCTACAGATGTGGTTTTCACAAGTGACTCCAGAATGCTAAGCAGAGATAGCATTAGAGATAAAAAGTTTCCATGTATATCAAAGATCAAAGCCATAAATTATCATAAACGGCCTTGCTAACGTCACACCTTTTTCTCTCTTTCAAGCTCATATGACTATTGAGCAAGAAACAAAATCAATTAAACAACCAGTTCAATTGTGAAGAAAGGATATAAGAATGTCATTTGTAAATGATTATATATAATAAACTGATGTCCAGTGTTGGGGAAAGTAATGCATTAAAATATTGTGTTACTACCTAATTAAGTTACTTAGTTAAGTTTTATGGAAATAATGCGTTAGGTTACTTTTGCGTTACTTTCTCATTACTTTTCAAGTTTGAGCAGGGCTAAATTGTTTTTAATATAAGAAGTTCTAATTTAAAAGCCCTTTCACACCAAAAAGTGTAATGAATAAACCTCAAGCTGATGGATAAGTAAATTCACGTATCTACACTAGAACACATTAAAAAGTAACTCAGATTTTTTCTTGTAAATTAAAAAATAATGTGTTACTTTACTATACTTGAAAAAAGAAATCTGGTTACATAACTCGTGTTACTTGTAATGCGTTACCCCCAACACTGCTAATATCATCCATCCATTTTTCAATTAACCTATCTGTAAGCCCCTCCACTCGAAGGCAGATGAGCCAATGGCAGTAGAGTATTATTTGCACGGGGATCAGAA
Source organism: Carassius auratus (assembly GCF_003368295.1). Classification (NCBI taxonomy): domain Eukaryota; kingdom Metazoa; phylum Chordata; class Actinopteri; order Cypriniformes; family Cyprinidae; genus Carassius; species Carassius auratus. The sequence continues at coordinate 2,754,553 of NC_039298.1, read as the reverse complement.
CTCTGACATCTGTAGGTTTCAGCGCTATAGAGAAACATTGGAAAATCTGAAGTTTTCATCAGATTGAGGGTGTTTATGCTATGGAAATGGAAAAACGATGAGAATGGGCAATATAATTGATTTTATTACATTTCCTAAACCCAAACAAAACAGAGCAAAATGTCCAGACTCATTTCATTTCACTCGTTTCAAGAGCCCAGACTCATGAAAACATGTATAAATAGTACACCAAATAAAAATGAAAACTCGTGGTATTGACATGAAAAGTTTTAGCATGCATATGATATGCATGTGTTTGGCTTGCATATAATATGCAGTTTTTGCTTGCATATGATAGGAAATGTGTTGGCGTGCATATGAAATCACAATGAAGACAAAAACTTTTGTTTTCTTGTTGTATTACTCTCATTAAGTTGCAATTTTCATCTGCTCAAAAAGAAAGGTTAATGTACTCTTAAAACTAGCTAACATTAAAGTTTCCACATTTACAGCTTAAAAAAAAAAAAGACGACATAAAGTGGAACTTAGTCATTTTCCAAAACCGCTAAGCAAATATATACAGTTTCAGTACATACCACATAGAGATGCCTTTGCTGATGCTGCTCTTGTTAAATTTCAGCCTCTGGATCTGTGTCACAGCTTCCAAATGCTCTCAACTCAAAAGCCTACTGGCGCTCATGATTCTTTAGCTCTGCCCACACGTCACGCCTCTAGGCGCTCGTGTTTTTCTGGGAAAAATCGGTACAGACTATCTTTCTCTTATAAATATAATAAAAATAAAGACTTTTTGGAGTTATGAAGGATGCAGTGCTACTCTATAGGTACTCAAGATTAACAGGATATTGAGTGAAAACGAGCATTTTTCTAAATGCTATATATTGTCATCTACGATCGCGACGACCATAATATGAGACTTCTCCCGCTTGCAAGGTGATTTGTAAACCCTCGTGTCGAGTTACCCACCATATTTATTTTAAAATCTTTTATATATCCCTCCATGGAATATTTAATTCCCACTTGAATGGTTGCCCTTCTGTGTCCAAAATTTTGCAAAAACATTGTGGGACAAGGTTTTCAAAGTTTTTCTTTTTTTTTGACTGCTGTCATTGTGAGACAGTAAGCAATTCCGTTTGTTTATCTGAGGGAGCAACAGTAACTAAAGGGGGCGGGGCTTATAGATGGGTCGATTGCTTGTCCCACATTGCAGTCACAGTGATGGCGGAGCTTCTCCCAGCATTTCAGGCTGTATGCAGGGAAACACCCTGGGTGTATGACCAATATATCATCCAACACACACCCTACACTCTTAAACATAAAGGTTCAGAATTCTGACTTTTTTTCACAGAGCTGTATGAGATAAACTTGCAGTTCAGATTTTTTTTTTAGCAGTTCACACTTGCCAGGGGTTTGTTTGATGGGCGTCTGGCCAATCATAATGCCGAATCTGCTATTTTGTCCAGTAAACAAAAATAAAGGATCTGGGACTTAAGTAACTGGATCATGGACTTTCTGACTGGCAGATCTCAGGTTGTCAGAATTGCCAGACACACATCCTCCTCACTCACACTCAACACTGGTGTCCCACAAGGATGTGTACTCAGCCCTCTCTTGTACTCCCTGTACTCGAACCAGGGACCATCTTGGTGTGAGGTGACAGTGCCACCAACTAAGTCACGGTCGCCCCTAACAAACTAACCAGCAACACAAATCATAAAACCATCATATGACAACATCAATAATCAAAACCCTAAAGCTTGTGATGGCATCAGTTTCATGTTAGTCTCAACAAGTTAACATTAATTGTTTCCTAACAGGTTGTGCTTTACCAGAAAGACTGCCAAATGATTTCTCGTAATCTCTGCTGTTTCAAGTAGCACAAGTTTCTATAACAGTCACAGATCTCCACATGTGATTAAAGACAGACATTCTTGCAGGAAGAAGTTTGGGGTTTTCCGTGTTTGCCATAGTAGCCTGTATATGAACTGTGACTGATCTGGAATGATGGAGTGCAGTAACTCTGAGAACAGATGACCTTAATGAATTTAATGACAGATTTCACACCTTTAGTAAATTCTCACTTAATCCTTTATGAATTCTTTACATACCATAAGACGCCGTCTGACAAACTGACTTGAAACAACTCGTTTTTATTTTAACTCGTCATACCTCCTCATGTGAAAAAAGAAGTGTGCTTATTTTTATTGTATGTGCACTTGTAGTGTACTTCAAATCTTAAAAGTGTGTGTGTGTGTGTGTGTGTTTATGTAATTTAATTTTATATTACTTAATGAAATAAAAGGACACTAAATGTACTTACTACGTTTTCTTAACACTCTTACCATGCCTACATTTAAAAGAGTGCACTTTGAAATGATGTCAAGTTAAAAGTTTTGCCTAAAAGCATTAATGCATTGCATTAATCATATTAATTGTTCAAATAACTAGTTATGTAAAATAGTACTTTTAAATGTATAATGAACTATTAAGCGTCCCACATGGTTTACATCTTCTGTCCTCATTCCTGATAGAGTCGTGATCAAATTATTTGTCACTGTTGTCTGCTCCTGACCCACGGTTAGGTAACAGGTACCACAATACATCTGAGACCCGCTTTCTCTGATGCTGATGACCTGGAGTTTCTATTCCATGAAACTCTCGTCCTGAAATGCCCCCTAGATCAAGTGTGGTGCTTTGGCAGTCTGTGCTCCCGCTGGGTACACCCAGATTCCTCAGTAGCTTGAAGCCATTGTTCCATATCCTGTGTGACTATCTGACATTCTCCAGACTGTCAGATCGGCTAAATTTGGGCCTGTTTTCCAATGCTCAAAAAACAGTCTTTTTCCTCCAAAAACTTATCGTTTTCCATGATGTGACAGACATAAAGGGGCACAAACATCTACCTCGAAGCCTAGGAAAGTTGACAGAATTAGCCTAAAGTGCAGAGGGGTCACAGTTACATATCAGGGTTAGCCTGGCATGAACCAGAAACAAGAGGTCAAATGACTCGGTGATGCAAAAAGCATGGCTTGCTTTATCCTAAAAGCAAGAGAAGAGTTTTTCCACATACTTTGCACTGATTTCTGTTGGAATCTAACGTTTTAGAGCAGACCCAATGCTTCATGGGATTTGGTGTGGATTTGTTGTATCATAGGGCATGTTTTGTAAGAGTACATCAAATCTACTATGTGAAATTTTCAAAGAAAATGTGAACAATTAGTTCTGAGGTTTTTTTGTTTTTGTTTTTTTTCCCATCCACAGAAATAGTTCAAATAATAAGCAAAAGCATCAACCAAATGACAAGCAACATACAGACTGCAATGTCTTTTTTTTTTGCTCTGTTATTTCTTTTGATATATTCACTAGGTCATCAATGAACATGTAAATATGATCACAAATACTGGCTGTAGCTGGTAACTTAAAAATGATACTGGGGGAAGAGTTAAACTCTTGCAATGCCATTGTCCAAACAAATAAGAGAACCCAGACTGTGTAATATTTAATGATCCAATGGGGTTTATTAGTATCCATGCTCCAAGTAGGACACAAGTTTAGGGTACACTTTTGTTCTTTGCATTTTTATATACTGTATATAATCATGAAATTGATATTTTATTAATATGTATGAACCTCTACAGAAACATGTATTCCTAGGTTTAGGTATTTTTAGTTTTATCAAAAACAAAAACAAAAAAACGTAAAACTAGTCTGTTTCTAGACTTACTGTACTGCAGCTACATGAAGTCCCTGTAAAATGATTAAATGATCACTTAGCCTGTAGCAAATTAACATTGAACACAAACAGACATACGACAGTAAATAAGAATAACAGGCAGTAAACAGAAAAATTATTTTACACTACAAACCAGTGTGTTTTTGATTTTAAAAACAAATTAAATTGTGATAACACATACCAGTTTGCAATATACAGTAAAGCAGTACAATTGGCTAATTTTGTACAGCTAAAATAACAGGAAGGGAAAGCCTTGTTGGTTTGTTTAAGTTATAAATGGCCACTCTAATGATAAAAATAAGGTGGATATATGATGTCGTCAGTCAGGACAGAGACAGATAGTGGTGTTGTTTCTAATGATGCATTGTATTGATTCTCTTCTCCAGGTGTGTGTAATATGTTCAAGTAATTCTGAATACTTGACTCCAAGTCAAAGGAATCAGATAAGACGATGCCTCACACACTTAAAAAAACTCACCAGGACTTGTGGGCAGAAGAACATGATCCAGACAATAAAGTCTGACAAATGCATACATTCATACTGATCTGCGTTGTTCGGCTCCTAGTGGGATGATAAATAGGCGTCTAGTCAACAGCGAGTGTTTTCCAGCTCAATCATCAACCAGAGTCATAATAAACAGATTATTTAGCTGTGTGCATGTTTATTCAGGTCATGAGAACAAGCTGAATGTGTATCTAGTAATAATTAACCTTTTTATAATGGTTAAGGAGTATAGTGGAGGATAGTTGCTCTCATTTTGTTTAGCTCAGTGAGTGGGCGGCACTAAGATTGGGCTTCTGGAGCATAAACTTGAATGTTTCTACTAAAGCCAGGAGGATTTTTTATCACCTTGCCCTTATCAAATTGTAATGCTTAGTCAGTCACTAAAATTGTATGTATCATTTAGCTACAGCTCTGATTTATCATTATGATATGGCATCAGCAATCACAGATTAGGTTTTAGTTTTCCTTTTTTTTTTTTTTTTTTTTAGCACAGTCATGGTCATTTGTGACAACAGGCTAAGCAGTTATTTAATCATTTTACAGGGACATCATGTTTTTGAGCCCTGAGATGGACTGGCCATCTGTCCAGGGTGTCCCCTGCCTCTGAACTGAGATGCTGACGCAGACTCCGGCCCCCCATGATCCTTAAACAGATTAGCAGTTGGAGAATGGAGGGATGATTCAGGAAGTTAAAGTAGGCTAAGTCCCTGGGTGTACACTAGTGGTCTCACTTCCCCATAGTCACCCCACTGCAGGCACTACATGTCCCACAAGCCTTTGTCCAATTCAACACTGTTAATTGCACACCTGGTATTGCACTCAGCTGTCTCCACTTTTCGTTTTCACCTGTCCATATAAACCAGCCTGTCTCATCCTGTTTCATGGAGTCCTTGTTTTCCGTCACCCGGTTTTCTCGTGTGCCCTTGTGTTTTCTTGTTTCTTGTTTCTTGTTTATGGACTGCTTTCCTGTTATTGACCTCTAGCCTTTTTTGGATTTTGATATTGGATTACCCCATTAAACACTGCAATTGGATCTTTCATCTCCTGTGTGCAATCGTCAAAGTCTAAAAACACAAGAACTGACTGTACATAATCAACTGTATATGACTTTTCAGAAGTAGTAAACTTGCTCTGTAGCTCACCCGGTACAGCAGTGCTCTTGCACACTTTTAAATCCTGCAAAACACAAGTCATGTTTATTTACAGAAATGTCACCACAAGTCATTCATTTTATAGATATGTCACCAAAGGTAAAAACGGTAACACTTTAAAATAATGGTCCGTTGTTAATAAGTAACTACGCAGGAAGTAATAGGTAGTAATACATTAACACTTAACTTAATACTATTAACTAATATAGAAGCAAGATTAACTAAGCAGTAAGTAATAGCTCATTTTTGACATAGGTAGTTCCTTATTAAGTATTTGATAATTACTAAAGAAAAATATCGTCATTGAGAACTACTTTGGAACTATGGCCAATTAATGAAGAATAACCAATTAATTACTAATCACAACAGCTACGTCTATAAAGTGAACAATTAGCTTCTTTATGGAAACTGTATATATATATATATATATATATATATATATATATATATATATATATATATATATATATATATATAGCCTATCCATATGATATATTTTATGAGCTCCATTAAGTTCAATGTCTCCAACTCTAATAACTTTAACGTTAGTGATATTAAGCTGGGGAGGGCTTCTCTTTAGGAAGTGACAATAAATAATGATGTTCTCTTGTCAAAACATATTTGCATCCTTCATGAAAACATTGACTGCATTTATAGTGTGAAGCACAAAACAACATCTTCCAGATTACAATGTCTGGTAGAATATCACTAGTTCCTCACAGAAATATATGGCTGTACAGTATGTGTCAGATAATTTTATTGTAAATTACTTGTGAAATCCATGACTCATTACTCGAGTGTTCAACGTGATCACATGAGAATACGTGTGTATTTTTACATTAAATGTGGTTCTATCACACGTATATTTACTTACGTTTTTATGCACATAGGAACGTACAATTTAGACGTATTTATAGCAGTAAAACGTACAAATACTTACGTGTTAGCAGCTAAAAAAACGTAAATATTCTAACGTAAAGTGTGAATGTATATGAATTCCCATGTATTAATATTAAAATCGTGGCTTTAATGATTTAGATCTGTTGTATTTAATTGTCATATCAATACATGTTTTTATTCAATTTATTGAAAGCAGTTTACTCGTCTATTTAATAGGAAATAACATTTCTGTGCATGCTGCAAACCATAGATACACACAAAAGCACAGCATACAATTACAAATCACATCCATTTTATTTGTTTGCTATACTGCATATCTTTAGAATCCAGATGTTTGCAAGGAACATATCCAAATTCAGCCCTTTATCAATGGATCTTCATATTCATTCTCAGCAACAGCGTCCGCCACAGTCAAAGCTCGCGCTCGTTATGATTCGAATTTGAGCGCCACGTTACGACATGATTTACGGCACTGATATCAAACGCTCATTGGTCCTCATCCAATTCGTCACAGATTGCGACATGTTGTGTTTCAGTTTATGACATTTGAATACTGCGCCAGTGCGCCTTCACGGAGAGAAGACAGATACATAATTTCATGGATTAATAAATTAAATTCTGATCTGTACCCTATAAAAACTATTACCTCCATATAGAGGACTGCGACTGGAACTCATTATCATTTGAACTACTTTTGGTACCACTTTTCATATTTTCGCAAAAACTAAATGATTAACGTTACGTTTGTTTGTTTGTTATTTGTTTATTTATAACAGTAACGTTATGTAGTTTTAAGAAATGTTGTCTTTAAAATAAAAAATCTTTCACTTTAAAGTGAAATCTTTCACTTTAAAATAATGGGCCAGATCACTAGTAACGTTAGTTCCTGCCGACTGACAAGGTAACACTCGAGTAATGAGTCGTGGATTTCACAAGTAATTTACAATAAAATTATCTGACACATACTGTACAGCCATATATTTCTGTGAGGAACTAGTGATATTCTACCAGACATTGTAATCTGGAAGATGTTGTTTTGTGCTTCACACTATAAATGCAGTTTTCATGAAGGATGCAAAGATGTTTTGACAAGAGAACATCATTATTTATTGTCACTTCCTAAAGAGAAGCCCTCCCCAGCATAATATCACTAAAGTTAAAGTTATTAGAGTTGGAGACATTTAACTTAATGGAGCTCATAAAATATATCATATGGATAGGCTATATATATATATATATATATATATATATATATATATATATATATATATATATATATATATATATATATATATATATATATATATATATATATAATATGAAAATAAGCAGTGAGTGGAGCTAAATGACTGTTCAGTTCCCATGAACCAAAAAAGGGCTGGTTTTATTGTTTTATTTGTTTGTGCGATGGATTATCAATATGATGCAAGGAAATATATGACTAAATGCACTGTTTAAAGGGGGCTTTGTTCCTTTTCTCAAAACATGTTTTGTCCTTATGGGACAGTATGGTTGTCATTTCAGTGGCACAGCCCATATGTGCTTGGAATATACACAATCTACATGATCCAGAGTGATAACATGAACTACGTGCTCTTCTCAAGTTTGCTACATGCCACCTAGCATCTTCTCACAGACTTCATGTTCCCCATGAGGCCTCGCACAGACCTCACATGAATGTGTTTATCGGAGGACTCAATCAGAACCACAATCCACTGGCCTCTGTTATAATCCTGATGAAATCCCTGGACACACGTTCTCCTGTGATCTCATCTGATTCGCCCACGTCACTGTCAATCACACATCGATGCCATGAAGAACTTAGTAAGAGTTGTCTTTGCTAATGGTCTATTATTAGCCTCTGACACAGAGGACAGGGAGAGTGCATGTCTGGTGAAGGGTGTGGGACGGTTAAACACATTGTTTTTGTGTTAGATCAAATGTTGCTTATCAAGGACATACAGTAGAGTAGAGAGGAATTTATCTAGTAATGTTAGCTCTGTGCGTTGATAACATCTGGTATTTGAGCAAGGGGAAAGATAACTTAATTTGTGCTTATACTATGTTTGACTTAGAATGGTATTTTAAAAAGCTGATTTAAATCAAGTTGATTGGCAAATTTGGGGATGGTAAGATTCAATATTTTAGAATTTAAAATAACTGTTTTCTATTGTAATATATTTTAACATGTAATTTATTCCTGTGATCAAAGCTGTATTTTCAGCCTTACACAAGGCAGATACACCTGGCGCCACAACCAAATGCTGGAGTGCCTGGCTGCTACACTGGAGAATAAGAGGGTAACCGTTAATGCCTTGCCCCTGGAAGCCCAGACTACCTTTCAGCAACCAACAGCCTTTGTCATGGAAGGGGAGAAACGGTCAACCAATCGTTCGCTGCCAGACTCATGCCCACTGAACGCAGCCCGGGACTGGGAAGTATGGGTACACTTAAGTCAGAGACTCGCCTTCCCATCCGAAATTGCAGCGACCAACCTGCGCCCAGACCTGGTCCTTTGGTCCAAATCCTGTCGACATGTCTACATAGTGGAACTGACACTGACAGTCCCATGGGAGGAAGCCATCGATGAGGCATTTGACAGGAAAAGGTTGCTGTAACGCTGTACATACGTCATAATCATCAGGAAGAAGGAGGCGGGAGCCGGTGGACAATCAAATGAATTTAATAAACAAAATAAACACGAAACAAAATCAAACACAACTAAAATCCAGGCCTGGTCCTCTCTCGTCCGTCAATGTATTCGCTCCTGTTTTATATCCTTCCATCTCCCCCGTGGGACTCGAGACCGGTGGGTCGAGCAGGTGTCACTCATTTCCAATCACTCCACCGGCCTCACCCCGTTCCCACGGCTCTCGGCCCCACCCCACTCACCACATACCCCCATCGCCCCCTGCAGGCCGGGGGGCACCCACAAGACTGCGCTCTACCACTCAACCCATTTATTCCTTTATTCCTGTGATCAAAGTTATATTTTCAGCAGTCTTCGGTGTCACATGATCCTCCAGAAATCATTCTGATATAATGATTTGCTGATTTTGTTAGTTAAAATAGTACTGAGATTTACATTTTGCTCTTTGAACAAATTAAACTCCCAACAGTATAAATTACCCCACAATAATAAATTATAATTTCAAAAGGTTATCAGTTATAGGGCATGCAGTAATTTTTAATGCTAATTTGTATCGTTATGTTAAAGGGGTCATATGACGTTTCAAAAAAGAACATTATTTGGTGTAATTAAATGTGTATATGAGGTTTAAGGTTCAAAAAACACATACTGTATATTATTGTTTCTCCTCTATGCCTAGCCTCTAAATCGCGTAGATTTTTACAAAGCTCATCGTTCTGAAAAGCGAGGTGTGCTCTGATTGGCCAGCTATCCAGTGCGTTGTGATTGGACGAATGCCTCAAGCATGTGACGGAAATATTACGCCCCTTACTATATTGTGATGCGTGCACAGTAAAAAATGTTGGGTTGTTTTATAATCTAACCGTTGGGTTACACGTATTGGGTTAATGTGTTGGGTTATCTTAAAATTTGTTGGTTCATTTTTTTTTTTTTCGTCGTTGGATTATTTTTAGTTATGGTCTTCATATATAGTTAAATATGTTTCCCGCTTCACTCCGTTCAAATTTTAATGGTCCAGTCAGAGGCTCAGTGGCACCCTGCCTGATTATGAAAGGTAAGTCACTGTTAATATAATCGTTTGATGTATATAACTGTTATAACATTAAGTAATGTATCTGATACTTTAATAATTTTTTTATATGTTAAAAAAAAGTTTTAATTCCCTTTAGTCCGTTTTTTCCCCCAGAGAATCAGATCGATTGTAAATTAGTGCTATTCCTGTTTGTTTGCCAGCATTAATACATTAAAAGATTAGCTGCAAAACTTTTTAGACAAGTATTACTTAAAGTTAATAAAAATGTCTGGTGAAATGTGAAAGTTTGACGAAATCATTAGAATTAAGCTAGAAAAGCCGAACGGACCATTTATCGGATTGGACCAGTGAATGAAACAGCTAGACTAGCTGACAGGCGGCAAGGAAGTCGGCCGGGTGCCGCCATCTTGTAGCAGAACTTTACTTGCGTTAGCATTCCCATTGACTCCCATTGATTTTGGCGTCACTTTGACAGCAAATAACTTTACATCTGAGGTGTTTAAAGACTCTGTTTGTCCATTATTTATTTCTAAAGATACACAACAATGTATAAAGGGTTCCATTACCTTCTATGTTACATTATGGCCCCGTAGAAACAGTTTTTGTAAAAATAGGCTAACGATTGCGTCATAACCACTTGACCCTCTGTCCTATTACCGTGCAGACAGGAGGAGAAGCTCGCAGGCAATTAACTTAATACGGCGTACTGGCATTACATTTTAAAATACTATACAAAATAATTAATCAGAATACTTACTCCTGCTCAGTCACGCCAAAGAACTCCCCGCTCAAGCTCGCCGTCTCTGCAAGATTAACGATGGCAGTTTTCACGCACAGCGACTAGAAGATTTACATCTGTCAGACAGGTTGCTGACGCCATCAAGCTTCTTTTGAGTCTGCGCGTCAGAAACGGAAGTGCTAAAAAACGCTAAAAACGGGCTTCACTTGTCTCAATTGAGTTCCAATGGGGTTGCTGTGTCCATTTCTTTTACTGTCTATGCTAGCTGAGCTCACAGCCTCACACACATCAGTCATGTGACAGACAACAGACTCCGCGAGAATCGTTTGAATGAACCTACAATTTTCTGTTATAATAAAGTCCAAAACCCAGATGATAGAAAAGCGCGCAGTAGTGAGACAATCCGCGTTGTCAGCGAAAATGTATACTAGTGCCCCAAATTTAAACATTACTCCTACAACCAACCTTTAGGAGGGGAGCGTAAAACAGAAGCCATATTCGTCTTAGTGCACCAGCACTAATTAATTGTACAGTAAAAGTGTTTTAATGGTTTATTCATATTGAATATTGTTATGCATCTATTAGAATACCCTATAATTACAGCATTTTCTCTTATGAAGCTAGATTGATTGACACGTTTTTTTTTAAATGTGTTGTAAATGTGTTTATAATTATGTTTTAGACAATGGACTTTTTCGTGAAGGAAAAATTGCTGTATATATATATATATAATATAATTTCTGCCTGTTAACTGAAGCATTTCAAGGTAAGTAACCTATTTAAATTAATGATACATAAGATTTCAATTTTACTTAAACCTATGACTTTCAAAAATTATGAAAAAAGACAAATGAGGTGAAATAAGTGTATTGCCACATTCCGTCAAACAAAGCTTCCTTTCATTTACGGTGTACCTTTGTTCATCCCTACAAGTCCAAGGGTAAAGGGTGTTAAAATTTACTCACATTAGCTGCAAATGTTGCCACCAATTTTCTGGAGGGAGTGAAAACTGGTTTAGTCTGTGTCTTAGTTCAAATGATAGTAGATCCCCACAAAGACTGTAAAAATGTCAACTGTGAGCTTAGTTTTTTTTTTTTTTTTTTTTACTTGTGCTTTCTCTGTACTTTTGTCATTTAAAGGTATTTGTGCAGAAATTGTCTTTAAACCCTTCCTGCTGTCTGCACCATACCACACTAATGGAAAAATGCTGTGCACATCATACACGGAAATGAAACGGTCCTTCATTGACATTCAACCTGTAGTTAAAAGCAACACTTAAAATTACAGTGCCCTGTGAAATCAAGTCACCTTTATTTATTTTGTACAAGATACACGTTGTACAATACAAATCGTTCCAAGAAGATATTTCATATTTTATATATTTTCCAAGAAGACATCACAAAAAATGATGACAGAATTTTCATTTTTGGGTGAATTATCACTTTAACCAATTTAAATTCGCTATAGCTTTAACTCATTTAAATTCACTTATTTGTAAAGTGAGTGTATCAATGAAATATCATCACAATGCATGTTAACTGATCCTTTTTTTATTTTTTATTATTCTTTTAAGGTTGGCACTAATTAGTGCTGAACTTGAATCACGAGACAAGACAGAATCCATGTCCTGGTGCTTGGTGACAAGGAAAACTCCTAAGATTGTTATTTTAAACGGGGAGGCGATGGAACAGAAGACGATTCTACAAGCAGTCGATCTGTGTTTCAAACTTTTCTTTGTATATGACATCTACTACCCAAAGCCCTCTGCTCATATTTGAGAGTTTTTGGAACACACAGTCTTTAATAGTTTCTTCTGCACACTGTCTCCTCCTTAAAAACTTTGCATTTTGTAATCAGTAAAAAAACTTTTTTATTTTATTGATCATCAGTAGGCCCAGCAGCTAGTATACTTTTTATTATTTTTACTTAATTTTATGATTATTTTTTGTTTTATTATTATATGTTATGTTCATTTTATTTGAAAGTCGTAATATTTGCCAAGTGGTAACCCATACTCAGAATTGGTGCTCTGCATTTAACCCATCCAAGTGCACACACACAGCAGTGAGAAGTGAACACACCGTGTCCGTGAACACACACCTGGAGCAGTGGGGAGCACCAAGTAAATAATTTAATAAGGAAAAAAAAGAAAGAAAGAATAAGTCTGAGGAGTTTTTGGCAAGCTATTTTGTTTTGCAATGTGTGTGTGTGTGTGTGTGTGTGTGTGTGTGTGTGCATTACAATGTATTATTGTATAATACATAACAATCTTTCATGTGTAATTCAGTGAAAAACAAGTTCAAACAGCGTCTGTGATACAGGTGTTTCTATGAGTACATGCATTCAGTGATTATTATTACATTTCATATATAAAAAGTAAATGCTGAGTTCTAGCTGGCTTAAAATATCATGGGTTACAGAAAACATAGTAACCACAGTGCCACCAGCACAGACTGTGCTATCAGTATGATGGCCTTTACTTCTAGACAAAGTCCTGCCAGGAAACAACAGAATTCTGAAATGAATGAAATACTGAAGTTTCTGTCCACACTGACCTATTCAGACATTTTCTTGGGACAAAAAAATAAATATATATATATATATATATATATATATATATATATATATATATATATATATATATATATATATATATATATATATGTTAATTATTATTTTATTTTATTTATTTTTTGTGAGTGTTTTTAGCCGAATTTTGCACAATACTCTGAATGGAGACTGGAATCAAATAAGGAAAATGATCATCAGATAAATCAAGCATATCCTGTTGTTTATGTGGTCATACTAAAAATATGACAAATCATTCTTACAAATACAAGAGCTTACATTGTTTGTGAAACCAAAAATGTGATTTACAATGCAAGATACAGTTTGTTATGAAACACAATGGATCTAGTTCCCATTGTGCTCCATATCGCTTTCATCTGTCTGCATGTAACACAAAGGCAGGTACTTCAGTGGGAATCAATGTGTGGCTCAACCCTGACCATGCTTTTCTACTGTACAGTATCTGTCAGACTGTTATTTTCCCTGGGATGCTGTCTGTTGGTATCTGCGGCCCACTCTTCAGGGGTCTGTCAGAGGGCTGGTTTCAAATATAGTCTGCATTCTGTGTATTTTTTGGCTAAAGTATCACAGTTTATCACTGAGAGGATGTAACAGTTGTCAAACAGTCATTGTTCTGTTCTGAATAATCATGTTGCAGGTTATCACCTCTTTCTTGAATCCGGTTTATTAGGAACCTTCAGGAAAAATACCCTGCTCTCCGTCAGTGACATTCATTCTGTGATATAACAGTGAAATCACAAGAGTACCTTTTATTTATATTGCTCTATCAATAATTATTTTTCTGCTGTGAAATAGATAGGCCTTCTCGAGGACTAGTTTACAGTAGCGTGTTAAATGTAGAAAAAGCTAAATCCGGTCTGCTGTATTCACTTCCTCTTATTTATTATTTTCAGACTGGGAACTGTGTCAAGAGAAAAGGCGATCACAAATGGAGACTTTCCCTATTTTCCTTCCAGCTACACACAGACACTGACGTTAGATGTATGAGTCACGAAAGCCTCAAAGTAGTTTTAGACAAAGATTATGACTAGTCCTGGATTGAACAGCACTGTTAACAGTGAATAGTTACTGTACTTCAGTCCTGGACAATGCTTCATGCCTGTCTAGGAGTCTAGACTGATACATATTGATAAATCTGCTTTCACATCTCACACTGTAAACTGAAAGTGTGTGAACGCACCATTTATCACCAAAGAAGTTAATATTTGAGCTAAACAAAACCGCAACTACATGAACAATACACTGTAATAAAAACGAATGAGCATATCAAATGTGACTAAACTGTGATTTGCAATGAACTGTGGTTGTTGATATATTTCTGTCAGTGTGGGTTTTTTTTTTTTTTTTTTTTTTTTTTTTTTTACAAGTTCATGATAAATCACTTCTTGTCAAGTCTTTGAGGAATGTTTTGTTTACTTAAAACTGTGTTACCCAATACGTCTGGAATGTCATATATCCAATCATGAGTGGCTCTTTACAATGATTTCAGTGGTCTAAATTTTTTTTTTTTAAATTTGATAAAGTATCGTTGGATCTTGAAACCTTTTCCACAATTATATATACCCAGGGAACACACATACTGGTAAAAACATGTATAGCCTGAATGCACTGTAATTCAAATGTTTTTATGAATTATGAATGCATAAATGTAAAATGTAAAATAGCGGAGCTAGAGTTTTATACATGAGGTGGACAAGGATAATTCAGGGGGTCCTAAGACCATGACAGAAAATCAGCGTATAACTCCAACCTGGCATAAAAAAAAGCTTGAATAAATACTTCGATTGCTGATTACATCACATTATCTGGGACAGCCTGAAGATTTTCAGCCTGGTCTGCCTCTGCGGTCTAATAGCGCTCAAAATAACTGATGACCAATCAAATATTTCAACCACAAATATTAAAGACATCATATGACGTTGCTTAAAAGAACATTATTTTGTGTATTTGGTGTAATGAAATGTGTTTATGCAGTTTAAGGTTAAAAACACATTATGTTCCACATACTGTACATTATTATTTCTCTTCCCTTTCTGAAACATGTTGATTTTTACAAAGCTCATTGCTCTGAAAAGCGAGGTGTGCTCTGATTGGCCAGCTATCCAGAGCTTTGTGATTGGACGAATGCCTCAATCATGTGACGGAAATGTTACATCCCTTAAATGTAAACATTTATTATTATTTATGTAAACATAAAACCATGTTGTGATCGGAGAAACGGCAAAAATGAAGCGCTACTCTACCCTGCTCAAAATTTGCGTATGAATTATCAATGGCAAATTCTTTTAATATGAAACTGTACTTACAGGCTGAGAGTCAGAAGCGCCAGACTGTCCTTGCAAACTTGGAACTACCTCACTTTATAGAACAGCCTTTTCAGGGGAGACAGCATTATACTTTCCCAGGTTCAGGAAACAGCCTTCTGTAAAATATGCTGCACACATCTGAATATTCGAATTAAATAAAAAATACAACTTTACCACTGATTTCTAGTTGTGTTCTCTTTTGGAAGACCAAACAAAGTATTTTCACTTTCACAACAAAACAACATGGCACCAGGATCAAAGTCAATCCTTCTTTGTGTAAACATTTGGGCGGTGTTATGCAAATCTTCCCACACAGTGATGTAGACATGTGGGGGCGTGTTTAAACAAGGAGGGCGTGGACGATTCTTAACTTTAATAAAGAATATCTCTTCGCAGTTAAGACTTTAGTCTTTGAAACTTTAGGGATCTTAGCTTTTCATGAACAGCTTGTTACACTCCAAAGTGAAAGGAAAACTTGAAATCAAATCAAATCAAATGACCGCTTTAAAAATGTCTCTTCCTATCCAGAAGGTTGTCGGCATCTGTCCAAGGGTTGAACAGCCAGCTGTGACCACAGTACACGTGTTGAGAAGTTCATTAAATAAACACTTTCCCTTTTTACGTCCATGGAAAAAGTTTCCAGAAAGATTCCTCCCTCATCAAAGGTTTGTTCGCAATAACAGCTTTATTCTCTCTGTTCTTTAGAAATAGGGAAGTACCTGTTCAATTGTAGAGGTCCTTGGAAACTTGGCTTTGGGTAATACTACAAATAAGCAAAGCCCCAATGAATCATTAAAGGGAATCAAGTCTTACCAGCAATCATTTTCAATAGAGCTCACAATCTGCACCTACATAATGCTTTATGTATATATATATATATATATATATATATATATATATATATATATATATATATATATATATATATATATATATGTGTGTGTGTGTGTGTGTGTGTGTGTGTGTGTGTGTGTGTGCTTATTAAGGTTATATACTGTGTGTCATTAAAATTATGATAAGTTATGACATGAGTGGGAGCCAGCTTATCTAACAAGATTACACATGAATTAAAAGACTAAACAGAGTTTTAACACACATATGAATAAGAGTGTTTTTACTATTACAGCACGATTGAAAAGAATGTAGGTTAATAGCTTGGTAAGGTTTTATAGACAGAAGGTCAACAGGAGGCTTATTTGACAGACTGTTAAAAAAACAATCTCTGTTTTTACGACTGCTCATAACACTGATTTTCAGTCAAATCCTGGTGGGACAGGCTGTTTAAAACAGCATGCATTGTGTATATTTCGGGTGTTGTCAGAATGTGCTGTATTTAGAGATGTTTCACGCACTTCATTGGCTCATTTTCCTTCATTTGTCTACTAACTCTTAAAATATCTTTTTTTTTTCTTTTTTATAAATAAAGCATGCTTGCTTTGTTTTTGTTTTTTTTTTATCTCAGAGTGATTGTAAACACTGAGACTTACGGTTATAGATTTCACAGATAAGCATGACACCCAAGCATGAGGCTATTTTTTTAGCTTAAGTGAAAGTGTGCCCCATCTAGAGTCAACTGCAGACTTTACAATGATTAACATTATATGAACATAATCATTCTGGATACGTTTTTGTTTTATTTTAGGAGCTGTTTGCCTTTGACCCAGTTGTTATTTAAAACACTACCTTCATGTCTGGAGAGAAACATGCATACTTTTTGACTCACACATTACACACAGAGTTGTACATGGGCATATGACACAGATTCCTCATTTGAAGAGATTTTCACTGGAGGATGATTATCTAACCTACACCTGTGCTTCATCTGTGAGCCACAAATAACCCAGGCCTCGCTCCACATATTCTCAAGACATCATCTTGCTCTATGCTATTTGGTTATACAAGCTGTAATCAGAAAAGAAAGAGTTAGAGTATTTTTTTTTAATGCAGCGAAATCATCCAAAACGTCAAATGTCCTTTAGCAGCTTGCCTTTTCATAACTATCTGTATCTAATGTCACCAAGATGTGTAAATAATAATGAATGTTCAGCTCCGGTGGATATTCTGAATAATGTATTTACATGCCAGAAACTTCTGATTAATATGGGCATATGCCTTTTATCTTGTGCAAACGTGTAGAAACCGGAATATGGCTGATCTGGTTATGTCTATCGGGTTAATGCATTCGCATGAATCTCACATGATCTGAATCTGACCAAATTCTGATTTATATTCAAATGGGACGTTTGTACATGCACTTTTTCAGATTTTTAAACAAATCACCTAAGTACCATCGGACATCTGAGATTTGGCTGTAACTATTGGGCCTCTAAAGATTTGATCAGATTATTATTTATTTCTTTATTTAATTTGATCCATGAAATAGTAGTTGTGTTGATACTACAGTACATTGAAGATAAGAATTGAAATCTCTGTGTCTTGGTTATGTTTTTATATCATATCTGTTATTCTTAAACATTATGAGATTACTCTTTTTTTCTTCTTCTTCTTCTTTTTCCCCCTGAGCTGGGAAAACCCCTCTGGAAACTCTAGAGAGGAAACTGTGCTTTACTGGAATTCATCTTTTATTATTTCAGAGAGAGAGAGAGAGAGATAGAGTAAGATGAGCACAATAAATAAATAAACAAAATGATTACATTGGAAAATCAAATGCTTGTGCGAGTCTTGTATTAATTTATGTATAGATATGTGTGATAACAGCTCTAAATGCAAGGTGAGACACAGTCCATGAAACACTGTAAATAACCTTAGGTCATAATAGTGATGAGTAAATTCTTCATCTTAATTCACAATGAATTAGTGGAATATGATAACGATATTAATAATAAATATAACAAAACATGTGAATTACTAGATAAACATATTCTGTACACATCAGGCAATTCAGGCTATGGTCATTCTCAAACAATCAACTGCAAGCTGAATACCGAATTAAATACAACATAATATACTAAATGTCTGAAGATAAGAATTAAGACCATACCAAATAAATAACAGAAACATAATCTGTTTAGTTGTACCTACTAAGGCAACACCCAGATCCCTACCATCAACCCTGAGCTGGCGAGAGAGGAGACTCCTCTACTGTATTCATTAATCTTAACATTATAGAATGTATAGATACACTTAGTGGATACTAATAAATTAGCAATACGCTTCTCAAATTATAATTATTTTTTGGCTTGCAGTATTAAATATGGCCACTAGATGGGACACGTGACTAGTGGAACCCGTCCCACACATCAGCTGGCAGATCTGATGCCCTCCTGCAGGGGTCACCAAACTTGGTCCTGGAGGGCCGGTGTCCTGCAGAGTCTAGCTCTTATGTGCCTCAACACACACCTGCATGAAAGGTTCTAGTTTACCTTGTAAGACCTTGATCAGCTGCTTCAGGTGTGTTTAATCAGGGTTGGAGCTGATCTCTGCAGGACACTGGCCCTCAAGGGCCGAATTTGGTGACCCCTGCCCTCCTGCACTGATGTCCCGTGAATGTTGGACAGAGACTGGAGAATAGCTCATATCTGTTATTTAGAAATAAATTAGGCAGAGAGAGAGAGAGAGAGAGAAATCTGTGGAGAGAAAAAAAAAAAAAACACAACAGCTGCATTTTTATTTAAATCAAGTTGAAATTTAAAATACAGGGATCAAATCATTTATTTGCCAATAATTCATTTACATTTTTGTATATACTGGTAAAGAGCAAATTTAAAAGAAGGAATTCAATACATTTATGTAATGATGAGAAGAATGAGTACAGCAGAAATAAATAACTAAATATACTTTTTTAATTACAAATAAAAATACATTATATAAAATTAAATATATATAAATAAATGAAGTAAAATAGTTATATTATGATTTAAGTTAAATTTAAAATATAAATATCAATTTGTTGTTGCAACCTGGCAACCTCGTGATCTTGCAGGCGAGTTCCGCTTCTCTTGTCACGTGAACTGCGAGACTTGTCAGCTGTGGGAATAATAACCGCCGCAGGTTCGCGGAGGAGGAGTTTCAGGTGAGACACCTGGCAACCCGTGATCCCTCGCCCGATCAGACTCAGAGACGGTGGAAACCTGACAGTGAACAACTGCTGCAGTCGATAAACAACAGCTGACATCGGGTTAACTCAGCCCACAACAGCGCCATGAGAGGGCTCTGGTACAGGACATATTAATCCAAGAACATTTCAGATGTTTATCTTGATTTCATCTCGGCTCGTTTCGAGAGTTTGTGGACCTGACGGAGTTTGACTGACAGCCGCGAGGTTAACGTCAACCCGCGTTTACAACCCTTCACGGATTCAGAAAAGTTTTATGGAGGGATTCTATTAATACATCCACACAGGTAATGTCACATTAAATGTGTTTTAAGTTTTTATTTATGTCGTGACCTTACAATAAAAATAGGTGTTTTGATGTTTTGAGTTGGTGTTAATAATTAGCCGCTAAATGCTAATAGCTCAACAACCTGTTGCACTGTTTCAAAACATCACCAGCAAACAAGGAAATCCTAACAATAAACAGTTTAGAAGATAATATAAAGACCCGGGTACACATGACAAATCGTTTAAAACGGCCATAAGTATATATGTATAAATGAAGTTGTCAATAAATGTAGTTAATGATAAAGTGACTCGTTTTGAATCAGGTTAGCATTTGCTAAATGATTCACTTTTCCAACATGTCAGCATTTGCACTGATTTATAAGCTACATATGGACTGAGCTTTAGCCTCGTGATTGTGATTCAGTCAGTTTGGGATGAAGTTTCTCGACTAAGAGTTGAGTTCATGGCATTCCCCACATGGTTTCTGTTGTGCTGGACAAGTTTCAGCAGGCACAGGTGCACCCAGAGAAAGAGCAGCCTCAGGGTTTGTTTTCTGCTGGAGACCCTTTCATCCACAGACCGCAGACTCTCCAGACTCACAGTTCAGGGAAGGTTTGAGAGGCAAGTCCTGTGGAACTGAATGCAGTGTGGCTCTGTTGCTGGTGGTGTCCATCTGAATGCTCGGTGGACTCGCATTGGGTTAATCATAAATCATAATGTGTCCGGTTGCAGTGATTTTGTTCAATAGATGGCCTAGTTCAAGCTTGACTGTGTCCCATTTAGCCTCCATTCATCCTGTCAGTGCACGTGACAATGAATGAAGGATTGTTTAGTTCAGGTCCGAGCTCTTGATGCTCTTTAGGATGCTGAAGTGCACCGTGAGCGTCCTGAAACCGCTGTCGTGATGTCATTTTAATCGCCTGGGCTCATGCTCTCAGTTGATGGTTAACTCGTAAAACTTTTAATGGCTAATGAGAGGATTCGCACAAGGTGTTATGGTATGTGTTTTATTTTATTTTTATTTTTTTTGCAGAATTTAAACCTAAAGAATGTTTACACTGGTCTTTTCCCCTAAAATAAAACCTAGTGTTTTTACACCATGTTATAGAATAAATTGAATGCAGTGAGATAAAACGACTTGGTACAGAAAAATAAATAAATAAATGAAAATACAATAAATGGGCAGTGTTTGCTATAAATCACCGAAGCAAACATACAAAACTATTTACAAGTTTGTGGGTCAGTAAGTTTATCATTATTATTATTATTATTATTATTTTATTTTTATTTGTATTTTTTATTTTTATTTCTTTAAGAAATGTTTGCTTTTATTTGGCAGGGATGCATTAAATTGATCAAATGTGACCATTAATACACTTATAATTTTTAAAAAGATATCTAGATTTAAATAAGAGCTGACTGCGTCTGGTGTGTAATATCTCTTTTAGTTACGATGCAATGTGGGGACATTAAAAACAACGACCATTTAATCAGAATTACTCTTGTTTTGCGTTAATAAGGGCAGTTATTAATAATATTTCATGTTCATATGTTTATTTTTCTTTTGTTTATTGTTTACACAGATTTGACAGTAAAGCCCTGAGCTTGAGCTAAGCTGCACAAACAATTTATTTTTAATAACAACAGTAAATATCTACTTTTTAAATACAGTACATTAAATGTACCATTATTGTTCTAGCATATGGAACTGACCTACTTCTGTGATTATGTGTGATTTACTAGCAAATTGATGAAAGGTTTTGGCTTTTCTTATTTCATACAAAAAAAGTGTAAAAATCTGAGCTCTGATCTCATCCAATTATAATGCATATTCAGCATATATATATATACATTTAAGGTGTTCAACTATGTCCTCCAGATGAGTTTCTAAGATTTTAATGCAAATCATTCTCTAATGAGCCAGAACTAAAATATTTTTTTTTGTCTCACACTTGTCTTGCACATGTACACAAATAGATTTCCTGATATCTCTCAGCTCATCAAAAACTCAGGCAGACTGAAGCACTCAGAGAAAGTCTAAACTCTTTAGTAGAGCTCATTCTCACTCTCTTCTGTCTCATTCGCATCAGTTAAATAGTGCTTGTACTGTGCAGTATTTTAGTTTTCACCAAAAGCGCGTGCACCACCACTGATCTTTATAAGTGGAGGTTTGCCGAGTAAGACATGTTCCCGGATCAACATCTTCTGATGACCCTCGATCAACATTATTGTCCAAAAATATAGAATTAACCCAATCCCTGCCCCTAAACCTAACCCTACACATAATTTATTCCTAAAATCAGTGGGAAATGATAGCTGATTAACAAGAGCATAGAAGCACCTAAGTTTGGTTGTAAACCTGAAACTATATCTCAATTCTGATTGGTTAATTGGAATGTTGTTTCAGGATTAACAAGGATGTAGATCCTGGTTCATGTTGTACTTGGTGAAATCACGCTTACCTTTAGTGGATCGCACAAGCCACGCTCAGTCTCAAACCAGTACCAAATGCCAAAAAATGAGTGGCTATGCTAAAACATTCAAAATAGGACTGCAAATAACTATTATTTAGACAATTGATTAGTTGGCTGATTATTATTATTTTTTTCTATTAATTGATTAATCAGATTAAAACCCCTGTTTTGTTTATTTTTTATAAAAAAAAATGTCCAATGTCCTTAAAACAAATGCGCCAACTGAATGATATTAAAACATACAGTACTTAACAATTTATTAGACCACCTATCATAAAAGAAAACACAAATAGTTTAGGAATCTGTCAAAAAAATTGTATTCTAAAAATGTTATTGTAATTTTTGGACAAATAACAAAGTGAAACAACTAAATAGTATTTATTCACAGAAAATCAGAAGTCAGAATCGGACGAGAAAATTGCAAGTGGTGCATCTCTACTCTTTAGTACAGGGAAGCAAATAATATTAATATTTGAGATAAAATATTAAGAAAAAAATATATAAAAGAAAAGTATAAAAAAAAGGATAAAAAATTAGGTGCATGCTACATGATGAGAGTTTCCTGTCTCGTATACTTTGCTCCCGAGTTCAGTAAGATTTAGCACCGCAGTGACAGTGGATCCCTAAAAAAAAATGGTTTGGATTTTCCCCAAAAGACAGGGCGCAAACAACAGTTATTTGCAAATGCTGCAATACGATTCACACCTCAGATGGCAACACAACAGTGTTGTCAAAAGACCCGGTACTTCGGTACCAAGTTGGTACTAAAAAATTAAAATGTCATTGCACCAGGTTTCTTTTAGTACCGGTGGTACCGAGGACCCGGTCGACCCAGATCCAGAAGCATACAGCGATATGATTTACACGAAGCAGAAAACGCAGACGGAGTCTCAAAATCCAGACATAAAAATGAAACTTAAATTTTAATATGGACAGTCACGACATTTGTCAAAGTTAGCATTAATTAATCAAATCAAATCTCCATATGGACGAGTATCTGTAAATTATATGCCACAAAAGTTGGTTGAAATCTGAATCCTGCGTGTTCTGCACGTCTCTGTGTGAATGAATGAATGGCACAGAAGTGCAGGTTTGTTTACTACATAGACTGAAGGTGTGACGCTTGCTTTAATGAGGACATAAATAAATAAACAACGTCGCCAGAACTGTTCTGAGTCACTTCACAAGCATTTTACCCTTTCATTAGAGTAAAACCAGTGTCAAAATAAAAGTAGCCAGTCAAAATAAGTTAATTTTTACATAAAGGCATTGTGCTAAAAATATTACTATCATGGCCACTGAGTCCACTGAGAGACTTGACTGATGCACTCTCAGGTGAGGACTATGTGAGAGTGTCCAATGTAAAGCCAGGATCCCACCAGTGATGACCTGCTGGATATGGCTTCGCTTGTCAATCCCAGGTTCAAAACCCAGTACATAGACAGAGACAAGATGGAGGGAACACAAGCCAGAGCTTTTTAAAAACCTCAGGTGGTGCTGTAAGTGCATCTGCAGCCGCAGGATCAGCTTCCTTCTCTCTAGAAGAGACAATAGAAGGGGAATTGAAAGGCTACATGTCCACACCAAATGCAGAAAGTGTGGTGGATCCTCTGAAATGGTAGAGAGTTCAAGAGGCAAACTTTCAAATAGTTAGCCAACTTGCTAGAAAGTACTTGTGCATTCCAGCAACAACTGCTTCCTTCAGCACTGGTTCTATAAAGTCACCTGCCAACTCTCAAGCCACATAAAGAGTGTGATCAGTCATATTCTGTGTTCTTCTACAAGGAGATGTAAGTTTTAAGAAGGTAACAGTAATGTTCTAAAGCTGCAAGTGCTAAGTTTACAAGAGTCAGCATTCAGAATTATTTTTGCACCTTTGGTTGATTTGTTTTGGTTCTCACATTACACTAAAACAATTAATTTACATTTGTTTTTTTAATGGTGTTTGAGTGTTGTGTTTACTTTGAACCGATGTTTATTTTGGGAGTTATGCTAAAGTCTCTGACTGCACTTACATTTATTTAACTAGACCAAGTTAATATTTTTCTTGAAACTTTTTTTTTAACCTTTTTTAAAATTAGATTTTCATCTAAGCTAGTTTTAACCTGATATTCATCTCTTTGTTTATTGTATACATTATGTTAGATGCTACTACCTCAAAAAGAGGATCTGTGTATCATAAGCTGTCAGCTGTTGCCAATGTTAGATTTATTTTTAAACCAATGTTTGTTTTGTGATGAGAAGGCTTTGGTTGTAATTGAATGCAAGTCTTGTTGAATGTTCTTACACTGCACTTGCATTAAATCTACACTTGATTAAAATATGCTTGAAAATATACTTTGGTCCTAAATGGTACCCCCCTCCCCCTTTATATTTTGTTATTTTGTAGGACTGCATTTTTAAATGGGGGCATTATTATGGCTGTATTAAGGCTCAGTAATGGCAAAATAGTCTTTACAAACCGAACATGAAGAAGAAACCTGATAAAATCCTGAAACTGATTTTTCTTGAAAAAATCGTGATATGATATTTTATCCATCTCGCCCACCCCCAATACCCCTGTAAAATACACTCTTGGTCGAACTGCACTCAAAAAATTAACTCCACAAACACTGATACATAGAAAACATGTTCGCTTCAGTAGATCTGTGCCGTGTGTTTGCATGTGTGCTGCTGGCTTGAGCTAAAAATCTAGTTTGTACTTTAAACTCTCACAGCTATGTAAACACTGCAGTGACACTGGGTCACTTTACACAACCAGTCGGTCCGGTTCGGTCTCATTTTTGACGGGCCTTCAGCAGACCACAGTTTCTCTACTGTGGGGACGTTTCACTCAATTATGTGCTTGGTTATGGTTTTTATTTGATTAACATATCACTGCAGTCCACATTGCACACAGACTCTCATAGCACCGGCTGTCATGTGTTTGCTCATGTTTCCTACTCTAGGGAGAGTGTACAAGTGTACACGAGTGGACGTTATGCTGTTGTGGACAGGGCTTGAATTTCAGCACGGGATTGCGGGGATTATGCAGAATTCTACTGATTTCCGCAGTTTCCGTGCTTGTAAGGCGAACATTTACACATGGCTTTGAGTCTTACATTTTTTTAAATTCAAGTGCTCAATTCAGCACTTGCACTCTCTGTGACTGTGAGACCCTATCTGTGAGCCGCCTCACACCCAAAGTGCACGCACATAGAGACGCATCTGAGAGCATGCACCTTTGCACGAAAACGGCCAAATATATATATGAGTAATAAATGAGTACAGTCAATAAATGAGTACAAAACACTGACTGACTGTTTGAAGTTATAAATATGAACATAGTTTGTCTGTTAATATTTTTTGTTTGTTTGTTACTCAGACACAGGCAGTGCACTGCATGAGACAAAAAAGTAATCTAGCCAAAACCACCGCATTGCCGCTCACATGCATCTACTGTACATGCATGTTGATTTTATCAGACGACGTCCTGATTATAAATGAGCGTTGATTAACATGTATTAATGGGTCGTGTTTTGTCACTATTTGGAGTTAAATTTTTCTACAATATTCACTCGTGACAGTAAAATAGGGCATTCTGAGTTAATCTACTGCAGTAGCTTATTCCTCCTTCGATCAGTAGAAAATGTGGTTTATACCTGGTCATGCATGAAAAAAATAATACTAGGGCTGGGCGATCTATCTAACGATATGATCATGCGTAACTAGTCAGTAAATCTGGTTCCGTGATTACCGTTAAATAGCCATCACTTGCTTTCAAATGGAGCGGCATTAAATAAATAGACATAGATCACTGACAAGCTACGCTTCATATTGCGTATTCATCAAAGGCGATAATGAACGCAATATTACGTAGTTTTTCAGTGATCTACGGCTCTGTTTATTAAATGCCGCTCAATTTCTGTTCCTGAATATTACTGTTAAACCTACCTGAAAAATGTAAAGCACAGTTAATTTTAATTATATCTTGTTGTTGTATTTGTTTGTGACATTGCTTGTCAGTAGTGTGTTTTTATTTTATTACTGACTTTTATTTTTTAAATCTTAGATTTTTTTTTTATAAATTGTAAGTATTTGTAAATATCTTCCTCACAATGTAAATATGGATCAACAACATTATAAAAAAATAAAATAAACCCATTAGAGCCACCTAAAGGGGGAATTCACAACCCCTCCCCCCATTTTCCAAAATGAAATTCAGGCCCTGTTGGATTGCTTTATTGCTTTCCATACTGAAAAGATAGAAATCTGCATTATAATGGACTTTGATTAATTATTGAACGAGTTTGTCTGAGTTTTAGTCAGTCAGTGTTTTGTAAAGCGAACAGCAAACTGCTTATGAACGCACTGATTAGCTGAGCGTACAGTTTTAGCGTTTACTGCACTTTGATATTCTTCTTGTTATTTCCTTACAGCGGCTAATGAAACGGAAGTAGCACACAGTCACAGAAAACCACTTACTTCCGCATTGAACAATGATGTGGATTGGAATGTCCCTGTTTTAATGCAAGTAGAAAACTTCATTATAAAGTAAGCTCGTTCAGGGACTTGTTTATTATACAGATATTGTATAATTTAAACTGCATTATTTCTGTGTTTGCTTGGTTTTCTTTTTAGTTTATATAACTCTTGTATCATCCCAACTATGTTTTTGCCATGAAGATAGGTTTAGATGCTGACATGGCAATTAAATAAATAACTCCTACTGTCTCAAGTAAACAAATCTCTAGACATTTTTTTTTACAACTTTTAATTTATTCCTTAGATTCTTTACTTGCTCTTTAAAAGGTCTTCACGTTTTCAGTTTACCTCAATAAAACTTGCAGAAACCCTTCGTGTCATTGTCTGCATCTGGTAAACGTGTGAGCTGTGTGTGGTCAAAGCGCAGAGTGGGATTGAAGAGGAAACTTTTATCTTTATTTCATCTGTGCTACACACACAGATGATGTCTCAGCCTGTAGACTTTCTCCTGTCCCACCATAAAGTGACCAAAAACATCCAAATTACTTGTGGAAGGAGAGACTTGAGTATTATTATTATGTCATGTGTTTGCATTGATAAGCATTATCTTCAGAAAAGTGTAGTTTTGAGTGTAGTCAGTGGTTAATTGATCATTTATTATTATTCTCTTTGCTCCTTGTAAATGACTGCTGGATTGCTAAAGAGTAAAGATAATGGCGGATGTAATCTGTTTGTTCTGCTATTAGTAGGATAGGGTTTCACTAATGTCGTCATGCATGGTTTGCACATCCTTATTCTGTGCTGACTGATGACTGATCCTCAAACCATCCATGAGGTGACTTCTCAATATGAGGTTTACATTGGGAGTAAATCACTTGCATATGCAACTAAATCTTCACTCTGGGTGACTGATTAATGTCTAGGCCTATATTGTTTGCCACTGACTAATACATTTCTAGATTTACTCGCGAGTACAAGGTTATATTTTCACTCGCTGAACAATCTGACATAACGCACTACATGTAAATGATTCTTCTTGTTATATTTCCCTGTCAAAATAAGAACAGGTAGAAGATATGCCGGGTTCACCTGTAGTAGGCGGAGCTAATGCACAGACTGCAATCTCATTGGCTGGCGCTCAACTATTAGTGTCCCTGTTTTGATTTCAGCAAATCAGTTTGAGCAAACAACGTGATTGATATTCATGAACCCAGCAGCTTATCAATTAATTGTATATTGTAATTAGTGGCAGGAGTAGGAGTAGGAGTAGGAGTAGGAGTAGGAGTAGGAGTAGGAGTAGGAGTAGGAGTAGGAGTAGGAGTAGGAGTAGGAGTAGGAGTAGGAGTAGGAGTAGTATTTAATCAGTAATATCTATATCAGGGAACTACACTGCGACCAAAATGGTCACATATGCGACCTTTTGAAATGCCATTGCGACCCTAAATTTTATGGGGTCGCAAATGTATCACTGATTATTTTTGTACCTACTTATGTGTTATGCTATAATTTAATATGAGCATTTATTAAAACAGAAATGTGTATTTTAACAATACGTTTTATAACGTGCTCCTTGCATTCAACACATCAGGTTGGCTTGCCAATTATAAACATTCAAAAAAGTTAAAAGCATTCAAACACAAGATGCGGTAAAGCTGAACCGAGCAGCTGGTTACTCGCGCACTGTGTTTGGTGCGCATGAGAAAGTCGCGCCTCACGAACAACACTGAACCGAGCTCTCCTTCAGGACGTTCGCGTCCTCCTGCACATGAACGAACAAATACAAATCGCAGTTTAAATAGGAAAAAAGCGAAAGAGCTCAATTCATCACCGCGGTGTTCTGGTGTTCAGGGAGCGGAGATGGGTCTCAAAGTCTTCTTGCTTTTGTACCGACAATAAATACATACAAAATATGTCAAAATACCCGTCTTGAAAAGTGTTTTGAAAAAGGCTGTGGTCATGTCTTAAGTGTAAGTAAAGAGTTGGAAAGAAATCAGATGTGTTTCATTATAATGGATGCATTGTCTCTTAAAGTGACCGCGCCTAATTTACTAGCTCTGCTGTCAGTGTCTTTAAAGGGGGGGGGGGGGGGGGGGGGTGAAATGCTCGTTTTCACTCAATATCCTGTTAATCTTGAGTACCTATAGAGTAGTACTGCATCCTTCATAACTCCAGAAAGTCTTTAGTTTTATTATATTTATAAGAGAAAGATAGTCTGTACCAATTTTTCCCGGAAAAAAAAGGGGGCCTAGAGGCGTGACGTGTGGGCGGAGCTAAAGAATCACGAGCGCCAGTAGGCTTTTGCGTTGAGAGTGTTTGGAAACTGTGACATTATCGTGAGGGAAAAACCATCATCCAAAACAAACCATGGCTTACAGTCAGATTCAGCCGTTTATTTATGATCCACAATCAGATCCAGAGGCTGAAATTTAACAAGAGCAGCATCAGCAAAGGCGTCTCTATGTGGTATGTACTAAAACTGTATATATTTGCTTAGCGGTTTTGGAAAATGACTAAGTTCCACTTTGTCGTCTTTTTTTTTTTTTTTTTTTTTTTTTTTAAGCTGTACATGTGGAAAGTGCAGTTTGATGACAACATCGCATGTTGTTTACTTGATGTGCTTACGCGCCGATAGCTAAGTTAACAACACAGAGATATTTGAAGCAGTTTTACTCACCGCATGCGGTTCCAACACACGATCGTGACCCTTTTTCGTTGGGACTGCATCATCCTTAAGAAATAAACGATGTGCAAATCCGGCGTCAAACTGGGCCTTGTTTGTAAAACAAGCATGTTCGAAATGCAGGGAACAAACACAAACACTTGCACAACTCCGTTGATGCTCTGTAAAAATAAACTCCATTCACTGGTCCCTTAATGCTGTTTCTCTTTTGGTAATCTGTGCAGGGTTGTCTTGCCCTGGCAACCGTGATCAGTGAAGTCTGTTGTGCTCTCAGTGCTCTGTTATACGGGAGCGCGCGCTCTTCCGGCAGAAGTGCCTCAGGACCCATATAAGGAAATTCCGCTCCATCTAACGTCACACAGAGCCATACTCGACAAACCGG
This sequence comes from Carassius auratus, assembly GCF_003368295.1. Taxonomy (NCBI): domain Eukaryota; kingdom Metazoa; phylum Chordata; class Actinopteri; order Cypriniformes; family Cyprinidae; genus Carassius; species Carassius auratus. The sequence goes on along the minus strand of NC_039298.1, from coordinate 2,724,608 downwards.
AAGGAGTATTTTTGGAACAAAAATACTCCTTCAAACGTACAACTTAATTTTTGAAACTTTGTCCATGTTTAGCATGGGAATCCAACTCTTTAACAGTGTAAAAAATATAGTAAATCACTCACTGCTCTTGAATGAATTATTTTGTAGTTTTAACAAGAATTTATCCACAGTGAATCCAAAAATCTGATAGAATTGATTATATTGTTTTACTAGTGGGTGCAGACACTAGTTCATTAATGTAAGTGAGTATAGCAAAATACAGTGATCTGTGAAATATTATTCCAAAAAGTTCTTCATACTGTAGACTACCAGTGAAATGTATTAATAATGATAATAATAATAATAATAATAATAATAATAATAATAAATTAGGGACCTGACCAGGTTTTGCTTAAGTGTTCTTTAATTGCTATGCAACCTTTTCACACCACAGACTGAACAAAATTAAGCATTGGTAACTGTTCAACAACGTATTGATAGTTGTGTAAATATTGTCATACTGACAGTTGTCTGAAGTTATGATTGATTGCATTTAGGGCTGTCACTTTTAGTTCGAAAATCGATTGCACAGTCGATCGGACCAACTAAAAAAGGTTTCGAAAAGGAAAATAGGGAAGTGATTTTAACCAAATATGTACACTATTAATTTTAAAATAATTAAACAATAAAAAAATAGATGTAACAAAACTCACAAAAAAGCAGAAAAAGAAAATCAAGAAATCCGAAAGTGCAGTATGCCTTCCGAGAGCTAGACAAACAATACCAGCAATTTTACGATCCTGTAAGACCCAGTGATGTCAAAAGCAACCTCTTATGCTGCGTTCACACCAAATGCGAATATAGCGTCTGGCGCGAATGATTTCAGTGTAGATGCATTCACGCGCATCTGGAGGTCTCGCGGCGCAGTAGACGAGTTATTAGATATGAAAAGGGCCATTGCAAGCTGAGAGCAACTGGCTTTTGTGCTGGAAATTGGCAGTAATACCCCCACCTTGTGCAGCTGTACCTGAGTGTCCCTGGGACATCAGTGCGGTCTTCTCAACAGCTGGACATATAGTGAATAAAAAACGCTCTGCTCTGGACCCCAAAAATGTTTATCGACTTGTTTTCCTGGCCTTATTTTGCGCATTACATTATGCCTGCCTAGTGTCGGTTACGTTCAATAAAAAAAAAACACACATGGCCTGTTCTCAAGTCCATTTAAATTTTCATGTTTTGAACAGTTGTTTGAAATGGATTGAATCATTATTTAAAATAATTTTGGAGATTTTTGAATTGCCTAAATCTTAAATGCAGCTGGGTTGAAGCTTGCAGTGATGTTTTTCTTTTTTTGTTGTGGCAGCCGTCCCCTCTGCATATATATTTATTTGAGATTGTTGCACTCCTGTTGCTGTTTATTCTGCACGAAACTTCATGCCAATAAATAAGAAATATTGCTGACTTGTGCGTTTCCAGTCAGTGTTGAGTACTCGAGACTCGGACTCGGTCTTGGACTCGGTCTCGAGACCGTATTTTAATGGTCTCGGTCTTGTCATGGACTCGTGTGCATTTGGACTCGGTATTGACTCGGACTCGAACATATTAGGAATCGGACTCATGCCCGAGTCCACTCGAGTCCCATTAAAAATATTTCATGATTATTATAACTGTATGTTAATGTTTCTTTAAACTGATGTATGATTGACACATCGAATGACTTTTGATTTTCTTGTGACGTGAGACCAGTGGCGGATACAGAACGTCATTAATAGGTGGGCCTGGTGAATATACGGAGGGGCCTCTGGTTTTTTTAATCAAATACACCTGATTCCCGGGCTCCGTATTACAGAGCTTTCACACAGCGCGCGGATGCGGTCCGGCGATCCGTTCCATGTGCGGTGCAGTGCAGAGATCGTTTTCGCACCGATGTATTTCTGATGTGATGCACGCGCTGAATTAAAGTGACAGGCTGATAGTGCATGGTTCGTGGTCAAAATGAACACAGATTGAAATGAAAATGTAATAATCTCACCATAAATGCGTTTACACAGTCATCTTTTTTTACTTTAGGACCAGGGTAAAGCAATGAAATTTGTTTTACTTCAACAAGGCGACATAATGAACAACTCTCGTCTCATTCATGGTATATGTGAAAAAACTATTTATTTGTGACATGCCATAAAATGTTTGCGATTTTAATAAAAGTACTACATGGTTAAATATTTTACCACTTGTTTGAGCAACTTCATATATAAATCTATATAAGTAGCGCTGAATAATACGTTGTTTAAATTGTTAAAACGTCTATTAAAGAGTGTATATGTACGAACAGAATCGCAATGCTGACAAACCTTTTTTTTTTTTTTATAAAAGTGTCTGATAACTTCTGGATTTGAAATACAAATAGTGAGTATGTGTTTGTGGTAGCCTACATTCGTGGATCAGTCACACACTGCAAACACGGAGTATGTGTGTTTCACAGTGTAACAGTGGCATTAAGCCACTAAGTCAGTGCGCGCACTGAGAGCGTGTGGCCAGCCTTAAATGTCCTCAGGAAACTATTAATATTATATTATTTATTAATTCGTTATTATTAAAATTACAAAAAAAAAAAAAAAAAAAAGATTTGTTTTTATTAATCTGATTGGGCGGGCCACCAGTGCCCACCCATAAATCCGGGCCTGCGTGAGACGTTAGCATAATGTTAGTGCAGAGGCAGCTGGATTAAAAAAAAATGTCTGTTACATCAAGCATAATTCAGTTTGCATATAAGAACCACAAAGAGTTTGTATGCAGCAAGACTCTAAAAAAGAAACATTCTGGGATATGCAAATTCTGTGGTACATCAATCACCGAGGCAAAGGGAACAACTTCCAATTTTCATCGACATGTGGAGCGAAAGCACAAAGAAAGGTAAGATTAAGAACTCATAATTTCTTGTAGTATATGCATACATTTTACGCATCAGCTAATGCTTAGTTCGGCCGCAGCCCAGAAGTCCACTTTTTAGTCCGGCTCCCGCCAGTTTCTCTCCCACACCTTGACCCGCCCGCCCCGCTCGCTTCTATCAGATATCCTACTTTGTAAAAATAACACAGTTGAGAGAAATAATGTAGCAATGTGGCTATCTGGAAAGCGGGATCACTACAGGCGGATGGCAGGATTTTAGGTTAAAATGGTCACAGAAAAAACCAAATATCGTTTAATTAAATTCTATAATGAAAACAGACACAGACTGACTGTCTCAACACTAAATATCTCCCCCCAAAAAAATGTCTGACAGAAGGCATTGAACTTATATGGCATTTCATCCAGCTCTCTTCCCCTTGCACATACACACTTTTGCATGAACATTTCCTGGACAGTCAGTTGGCTCTTGTGTGTATGCCCTCCGTAAAAATAAAAAAAAACTTCGACTATTGTGTATTTTACCCTGCATTAAAACGCACCATCCAGTGGAATTAGCATTAGATTATCCGTTGCTGTTACACAAAGTGATGAAATGGTAACGCTTAAACGCAGATTGGCTGCACTTTAAATCTTAAAAGTAAACAATAGGCAGGAGCAGGACCATAATGACCATAACCTTAACCAATCTCTCTGGTCTCGGTCTTGACCCTTTCTGAACTCGGTCTTGACTCGGACTCGACCCTTTCTGAACTCGGTCTTGACTCGGACTCGACCCTTTCTGAACTCGGTCTTGACTCGGACTCGACCCTCTCTGGACTCGATCTGGACTCGGACTCGAATGAGCTGGTCTCGACTACAACACTGTTTCCAGTGCTCTCTTTACGTTAGTCCGTTACACAGTTTAACTCTGAGTTATTGTCATATTTTATTACCAATTTCTAAACTATAAGAAATAAACTCTGATAGTGTGAGAAATGTTGAAGGTGTCTGAATACATTTTGGTCTGACTGTGTATTTTATTTTACAGTGAAGACTATGCAGTTCTATTTTAAATCAGTTTCTTAAGAAAAAAAAAAAAAAAAAGGTAAACCTTGTGTAAATCACACAAATAAATAAATAGAACGAACATACAGTACATATTAAACCATTTCAAACAGGGCCCACTGTACAACCTGCACCAGGGCCCTCTAACCCCAGCTACGGCCCTGGGTTAAGATACCAAGACAGAGCAATACAGTTTCATTATTGCTCATTATTGTCCAGAGTGGCTTACTATAAATAATTTGTGCGACCAAATCATGTTTTGCGTCAGTATCTGAAATAGTAGTGCAAGTGCCACAGTGGAAAAGGTTAGTGTAGTTCCCTGTGTGTGTGTGTGTATGTGTATATATATATATATATATATATATATACAATTTTAAGCAGTCAAAAGGGAAATGTCCAACACATGCCAAAACATTTCTATTAATATCATTAGATAACATGACACATAACCTCACCTCCATAATCATTACACTGGTGGCCGTAAGTATTTTGAAAGAAGTCTCTTTAATGCTTAAAAAACATTTCTTATTATCAATGTCTGTACTCCTCCATCTTTTCCACAGAATAGGAGTAAAATTAATTCTCAAAATAGCCTTTTAAAAACCAGCACAATGTTTTTGTACACCTCTGGGAATAACTTAACTTCTCTGAAGACTGGCTCCTGATCTGAATGTTCCCTGGTCTGTGTATTCATGTCCACAAACACAAAAGCACTCAGTCCTTCAGTGGAGATCAATATACAATACTATATTAAAACTGAGAGAGATAGGAAAAACTTCCACATTAATGTGAATTTATTTTTAGCCTACATTTTGAAACCTTAAATACTTTAAACAGATGCCAAATAAAATGGCCGTTTGTTCCCTTTGCAAAACCGTTATGGTGTACCACGGCAGCACAAATGCGATGCATGTGCACCACAGAGGAAAACATCCTGGTGCTCTCCGGTGTTAGGCCGGTGACAAACTGGCTGCGTGGCGGCAGCCTCGCGTTTTCTGTGTCTTTACACACCTGAAGCGCGCCTGATGCGGCGCTGGCGCACTGCTGCTGTAGAGGGAGACCGTTGACAGACCAGGCTCTTGTCTTCATGACAACAATATCTATACTTCATGTTGAGCATAAATATAAAGCCTACTGATAAACGACACCATCAACAGTATTGACGGCAAAATAGACTGTTTGACAGGTGCAATATTTGAAAATCGATAATTACTTATTTATTTTTTTAATTACATTTATATCTGAATTTATGTCAATAGAGTTTCAAACATCAAAGTGTCATGGATTAATATGTATTTGTGTACAAAATGACATATAAAAATATTTTCCTATCCTATTTTGCCTGGAAACGCTTCCAACACGCTTGTGTCGCGTGAAAAAATAGGAGTTAGTTATATTGCTAGCATGCACACGTTCTAATCACTAACATTCTATCATTAAATAGTGTTTAATTATAATAATAATATAATGCTTGATTGACTGATGTTAGCATTCTGATATTTAATGAGCTTTGGTGGAAGAATGTGTATGTGTAAAATATTATCAGTTTGGGAAGTACACAACAAACTTTACTCTCCAATGGCGATTATATTGCCAAGGTGTGCGTAGAGGGCTGGCCAAGTGAACCGTGTTTTCATGACCAGTGGATTTCTTCTCATGAAACTCTTTGGGATTGGTTTGCCTCTAGACATGTCTACCCATTTTGATTACAAGTCAGTAGCTGAGCTGAGCAGAAATTGCACTTAAACAAATGCCTAAAGTTGTTGACTGCTTCAGTTATATTCATAGCCACATCATGGCTTATGTAATTGCTTACTTGTATCACTGTGAGTAAATGTGTACCAGTTTAACAGCATATCCCAATATAATGATTATTCGGGCTCAAGCCTGGAGGGCGAGAGCCCTATTGTTTTCCTTAGGATTATTTGTTATTATTATTATTATTATTATTTTTCTTCAAGGTTTCGGGGGCTTTTGGGGCCCTTAACATGCTCAAAAACTCTTGAAAATTGGCACACACCTTGGAACCTGCGGCCATTAGGGCCGAGCATACTCCTCTGAGGAACTCCACCCGTTCAACACAAAACTCGGTGAACACGATCTCAAGACATTGGGGATGCTAAATTGTGAAGAGATTTTTGATATCTCGAACGGTTTGCCCGTGGCGAAGCGTTGAAATTATGGCGAGAAATGAGAAACAGGAAATGTATAATAACATCCACATACATTTGCTGAATTTGATCAAACTTAATTGGTTTGTTCGTTGTATGATACCGATCGTATATATGTGACTATTAGGAGTCAAAGTTATAGCGCCACCAACTGGCAGCAGGAAGTGAATCATTTTCAGAACGCTTTGAATTCAGCATCTTATTTTTACTTGATTTGCTTCAAACTTCATCAGAATAATGACAAAACACGGCCCAAGAAAATCTGTCGTGGGGATATTTATATCTAATATAGTGTTGCCATGGCAACGTGTCAAACTTGAATGTTCTGTTCTGGTGATTTTTAGGCAGATAACTAGCTCAGATTTACATGAAACTCATGTAACAGATGTCAGTATTAAAGATAGCTAGACCATGGCAAAAGCTTTTAAAAGGGCGTGGAAGAGGTACTCTATAGCGCCACCTTTTGTCAAAAGTGGGGGGGTTAGTTTTAGCTACAGACACCAAACTTGGTACATAAATTGTTCTTATCAAGACGGACAACTTTCTAATTCGCAGTCATAAGCTATGACCAACAGGAAGTTGGCTATTTTGACTTGAATATGGATTTTTGGGAATTTTCTTTTGTGAATTAATGCATACTCCTCCCAGGGGAAGTATACTATACACACCAAACTTTGTGTACATTAAGAAAAAACATTGAGGAACTTAAATTGCGAATGAATTTTGGATAGCTTGAACTGTTTTGTCGTGGTGATTTTTTGAAATAACAGTAAAAAGTGAAACATTAATCGTCTTGTATTTTTAAATTGCAGCTTCCAAACCTTTAAAAAACATTTTTCATTTAGAAAACCAGTGATTCTGAGGAAATATGCATAGTTTCATGACTTTACAGCACTGTATGATTAAAAGAAAATTAAAAAACTGTCAGACATCTGATCTCACTCTGTCACTCTGTGTGAGGAATGTGTGCGTGCTGACTGTGTGTGTGTGAAGGGGGTCGCACACCGGTCAAGAAGCGCAGCGCCGCGTCGCGTCGCGTCTTTAAAATTCGAACACATTATTCTCTATGTGAGTACACACACCGGCGGGGCCATTCGGCGTCTGTCCGCGGCGCCCAGCTACGACTCGGAACGCTGTTCAAATTTCTGCCGCGCCACAGAGCGCCATCCGCATAGTTTTATATTAAAAAACCCAGATATTATAAACTGAAACTGAAATTAAAGTACAGCACACTTGTTTCATTCAAATAAAACATTACAAAGTGTTTGGTTACGTTTTCAGCAGCACAGTTGCCTAGACAACAGATACAACAACAGATTATTTTCATTAATTAACGTTAAGAACTCAGCTTTTATCAATTAAAATCATATATTTAAAATTAAAATAATAGATGAAGTTAAAACTCTCCCATCTTGCTGCGAAATTGAGCTCACGCATATAGAATGTGCGCGTCCAGTGTGCGATACCTCGAGTTGTCCTACATGTGGCGCGTCTCGTCCGGTGTGCGACCGCCTTGAGTGTGAGTGGGGGAGAGGTGTGAGGTGTGAGGTGAGTGGCAGACAAGACAGGGAGAGAGAGAGGGACTTAAACATATATTTTTTTTTTCTTGTTGTTGCTAATTGTGCTGTTTTCATTAAAGCTTAAGAAATATCTTAGGCCTTATCCTTTTCTGACAGTTTCAGGGATTAAAAAAATTCTAAAAATACCTATTTTAGCTGCAAATAATAATTTCAAACTCATTTGATACTGACCTCTGACACCCTGTGACATGACATTTATTTGAATTTACATAATCTCATGGATGTAACAGTAAAACTGTTCAGCTCACAGATCAAGATTAAGCTGTGATGCAAGCAGAACTATTTCACAAATGCTTAAAGGTTAATGAAATCATAACAAAACACTTTTAAATTATTTAAGGATTTGGTAACACTTTAAATAATTTCTCAATTGTTAACATTAGTAAATGCATTGGTAACACTTCATAATAGCTGCACTCCTAGCTAAGCATTAGTAAATAGCCAGTTCATGCTTTATATATCCTTCTCCCAAAATTAATATTTTATTAAGCATTTTATAAATACAGCTATAATTAAATTGTTCATAGTTTATATGCACATTTATTTTGAGGAGATTAAAGGCTGTTATCTTCCAAAATAAAAAATAAATAAAAAAATAAAAATAAACAAACACAGAACTAAAAAGGGAATCATTAATTGGCTTGTATTTTTAAAGTGCAGCTTCCAAACATTTCAAAGCATTTTTTCATACAGAGATCAAATCATTCTGAGGAAATATGCATAGTTTCACGACTTTACAACACTGTATGGACAACAGAAAATTTAAAAACTGTCAGACTTCTTAACTAACATGATCTCACTCTGGCCACTCTGTCTGTGTGAGGGAAGGGAGGGGGAGAGGGAGGGGGAGTGTGAGGGGGTTGGTGACTGACTGCATTTTTGGTGACTGACAGTGTGTGTGAATTGTAGGGAGGGGAGGGGCTATCTGGCAGAGAGAGAGACAGAGAGAGAGAGAGAGAGAGAGAGAGACCTAATCATCTCTTTAATCATCAGGGGGAAAAAAATCAGTATTTTAAATGTTTATTGTTTTTGTTGTTGCTAATGGTGGTGTTTTTTTCCCCTTTCATTACAGCTTAAGAAATATCTTAGGCCTATCCTTTTCTGACAGTTTTAGGGATTTAAAAACATCCTAAGAATCCTTATTTGTGCTGCAAATAATAATTTCAAACTCATTTGATACTGACCTATGACATCCTGTGACATGACATGACATTTATCTGAACTTAAGAGTTATGAATCTACATCCGTCTGCATGGACTCTTGTTTGTAGGTGTTCTAAACTTGCTTACTCCTATTATCAATGGCAACGGCATTGGAAAGCCAGTACATTATATACATATATATATATATATATATATATATATATATATATATATATATATATATATATATATATATATATATATATATATATATATATATTGCATTTGTTTATATTTCATTTTTGTAAATAACTTAATTTATAAATGATAAAAAGATCCTTAAAAAAGTATGAAAATACAATGATTGAACTTTATAGATGTGCTCAAGAACAAACATTTATAGCTGTATTTATTAACTGCTTAATAATGCATATTAAAGGAGTGCTATTATGTTGTTTCACACTTTCAACTTTAGTTAGTCTGTAATGTTGCTGTTTCAGCATAAAAAAGTTCTGCAAAGATTCAAAGCTCAAAGTCCAATTCAATAGGATAATTTTATTTAACAAAAGTCACATTTTAGAAAAAAAACAAAGAACAACTTGTTTGGACTACAACAAATATTTTCCAGGACTTGTGATATCACAAATACGGACGAATGGGATGTAAATTGGTTGAGCTGCACTAGAAAAGGCAATGAGTGTGATATATACGTAGTTGACCATGAAGACTGGAAAAGAAAAAAACTCTGTATATTCAGGTGTGAAGAATTATTAGCCATTTTTCCTTTACTGATAAAATGAGTCAAAAACAAAGGTTTAACTCAGACTGAAAATCCAAAATTATTAGATCCCCATGAGAAATATTCAAAATAAGTGCAGTACTGTAATTACAGAGTTAAGACATGACCACTGGACAGTAAAATGCTTACTGGGTAACAGGGGTCAGAAAAAAACAAGTGGAGAAGAACAGAAACACATTAACTGGAAAATAATTAAGAATTAAAGTGAATAATTAGGTGTGAAACTATCAGGGAGCATTTAGTCTACAGTCCCACCATTTTTCAGAGCTGCAACTTTCCTGGAGTCTCCAGAATTACAAAGTGTCAGGTTCTGAGAGACTTAAAAGATCCCAAAAATGACTTAATTAGAATAGCATGAAATATTGTGAAATACTATATATTGAGACTTTATATATAGGCTTTATGAACAGATGGGTTCTGAGTGACTCTTGTACGACGCTTTGAGGAATATATCTTCCAGAATCTAGCATTAGATTTAGGAGCTTATTTTTATTCCATCTCCTATCCTGAAAAGTCTGTCTTGCAGAATTGACTAAAAATTAATATTCACATTAATTCTTAATGCGTAACTAAAGTTATATAGATTGTTCTGTGAATGTGATTTCAAAGTCTAGATGATTCGGATTAACCCTTTAACTGCTGTATCCTTTAAAACCTGACTGCCAGAGGGCTATTGTGAATGCATGTGCCCGCTGGGCACAGTTTACCTGATGCCACAGAGGTGGCGTTGCACTGATGGCTTGAGCCCGCCATCGCTGCTTGCAGCTATATTTATTATTATTATTTTATTATTTTAATCATTTACTATACATTTACAACTATAATGACTATATAAGGAAAGGGCAAACAGACAAAGATCACACACTATTCTCGACTAAATAACTTATTTAACTTTCATAAGTGTAGCGGACCTCATCTGAATAATTACCAAATCTTTACTGAGGTTTTAAGTTTACTGTGTCCTTTTGCACTCTAAACAAAACACAACAGGAGAACTGCACCTTTAACTCCTTCTGTTTCATTATCATCAACACACATCGAGTTACACAAAGCACTTATAACAACTAACAGTAAACCGATATATGCAAATCTCATACCTTTTCAAGGGCATGTAATAAACGAACAAACGTTAAATCTGAAGAACTGTTTTTATTAGCCATATATCTCCATAGACTAGAAAACCCATCACAATAAGAGTCCCGCCTTAGTAAAGGAGATCTCTTACATATTAAAAAAATATATATATATATTAAAATGTATACAGAAACAAATCAGAAGATTAATCTTAATAGAGTCTGTTACAATAAAGGATTAATATGTATTTAATCTATATAGTGAAGTGTTTTTACATTTGTTTCTTTATTTCTGTACCTGAAAACGGTTAAACCTCCCTATAAAGCAGTGTTTGTTTAATACGTATCTTTGTTGTGTTGTATTCACGAAGGACTGGTGAATGTTAAATGGATCCAATCCATGTTTGTTAGAAATTATTTGATGATGCAGCAATAAAACTGCTAGTATAATTTAATGCAGATGTTTTTGAACTTTGCTGATTTAAAACATGATCAAAAAAACTGTCTTTTTTGATGCCAAATTTCAAATGAGAGAGGAAGTGACAAATATCGGAAGCGGACAATAAGTGTTAGTTAAAATCCGTATGGGCCCCAAAAAAGACATATCGGTGCATCCCTAATATCTAGTAGTAAAGAGGAAGATATGATCGGTTCATGTGTGCTCCTCGCTGCTACTTGAGTTAAAGTGCTTAAGGAGTGATTTATTACTGTGATTTATTGAATGGAAGGCATACTACATATAACATTAATGCAGGTTTTGTTCAGGCATCAATTGGAAAATGTCTTGAATCAAATCATCCAGTCTTGGGATCTAGGAATCCCATTGCAAAATGCATAAATGTGAATGTAACCATTGGAATTGTTGGTTCATTAAAATGAGAATCGATTACGATCGAGAAATCGATTTTGTCAGCCCAGCTCTAGTGCTCTGCCAGATTTGGGAAATGAATGATAGTGTAACCCTCCTAGAGCACATGTTTACCTGACTATAACCAGTCTGAAACAAACACCTGCTTCTGTAATTCTGTTTAAAGTACTGGTTTGATTGATGTGTACCAGTCCACTCTGTCTTTGCTGCTATTGACCTTACCCGATGATCTGCTCTTGCACATCGCATCTCTCTTGCAGTTGTATATATTTAGACACAGAGAGTAATGCAGTGCAAGTAATTTCATTGTTCAATGAGACTGTCATAGACAGCAACATCATTTGTGCACCCTCTGCTCCCCTGTGCTCTCCAGACCAGCAGTTTTTATTAGAGATGTTCCGATACCCTTTTTCTCTTCCCGATACCGATTCCGATACCTGGGCTCAGGGTATCGGCCGATACCGAGTACTGATCCGATACCTGGGTGTATATCTGTATATACAGCTGTATATATTACTAGCCCTGTGTAAATTGCTAGAATTTTTTTATGGTGTGCTTCAGACAGATCCCTCAATAAAACATGAACAAATACATGGTGAACTACTGTATTTATTACAGTATTTTTATTATCTAACATGAATTTGACAGTATTATTTATTTTCTTATGCAAAAAAGAACTTCAAATGCAGCCAAAAATCTAACACCGCAAACTAAAAAAGGTATTTAAGTTTTACAATATAACTGTATAAAAAAACTGCAACAAATAAGTCTAGGAATATAAAAAAAGATCTATTAATCAGATAATCTCTAACAAGTAAAAAACAAGTAAAAAACAAGCAACCATCTAGGCATAATTATTATTATTATAGAGATGTATTATTATTACTGTAGGCTACAACAGTAGCTTTATATATTGTCAATTTACTCATGTAAACCAAACATTTATTTTCATGGGCTGCCATGAAGATCTTTGAGTGTCTGTGTTTATGATATGACAGTATTCTCAAATGAAACGGTAAATTCTCATGAAGTGACGGTTTATGCGTTCGTGTCCTCATGACACACAGCAGAGACTACAAAACAGCGAGCTCTCGCGCATCTGTGCCAGTCACCCACAGAGATGTAGATTTTGCGGGAGTAATATTTAAATAGTATTTTGCAGTTTAATATTCACAGACACTAGTATATATTCGGCTACTGTCTGGAGCCCTGCGTTTTGACTTACACGGAAGCAACTGAACGCAGTTGCCGGTACTGAATATACTCGAGAGTCTGTAACTACCGGTACTACAGAGACATACTGCTAACCACTGATCTATAATATAGTAGCGGCTTCACTGTCTTTTGGCAGTTTAGAATGTGATGAGTGATCCAGTCATATTTAGATAAGGGCTGCTAACGCGTTTTCATTTCTTCTTCGCTGCTCTAAACAGGGGTTGCTTGTGGCAACACAGCACAACTTCCTGTGTTTTCAATGCATTTTGAGCAGCGAAGAAGAACCGTGCAGCGGTTAGGCAAAGCTTGCGGTCATAACTAGGTCTTTTTTAAGAAAATGGTATCGGATCGGTATATGGGTTCATGTACTCGCCGATGCCGATGCCAGAATTTGTTGTGGTATCGGAGATATTTCCGATACTAGTATCGGAATCGGAACAACTCTAGTTTTTATTGCTAGAACGGAGTTGATCGTTCCGCTCTGAAACGCTCTTTTGTTAGGTGGAAGGGCACAGAACTGATACTGTAACACAAAAACATGCAGAAAAACCACTACAATCGAAGTGGCATCATTTTTTATATCAATTTTACATTACAGTAATTTACATAAAGTGTAGTTTATCTGCATTTAGAATTGTAGTTGTATTTCTTTTATTTTTATTAATGAATTGTATATTAACTTTTGAATGCATGCTTGCAAGTTTTCTGAATTTATATTTATTTTCTATTTTATTATGTGCTGGAATGGACAAGGCACGGTATGTTTTGTTGGTTTTACTGTAGTTATTACATGGGATACTTGAGCATGATTGGTCAATCGCTGCATTCACAGGAAGCAAGGTTTCCTTCATTGCTTCACAACTCGTGTCACTCTAGTTTATATCTCGATGGTGTGCTGTCTGTACATTAACCCTTTACTTGCTTCATTCGTGGTTTCTCATGGTGTCATTCATTGTCAGACTTTAAAATACATTGCAGCCATTGTGTTTGTGAAATGATATGTAGTGTTTGTTACTAATCAAGCAATCTGTCTCTTATTTCCTCAGGAAAACCTCTACCTGCTGCTGTTGACGCACGAATGGAAAACCGAGGTAAGTGGGTGGATTATGTCAAAAAGGCTAAAGAAATACCAGTGATTGGTCACAGTTTCATGTGGATGGAACTGGTTTAGATTAATTAGATTCTCGAAGTCTTTTGACCAAGATTCAACGACTTGACTAATCAATAACAAAATTAGTTTTCACTCATTTTCACTGTGGGTAATTCGCAGTTAGTTAGTTTGTTTCAGTCCAGTGTTTGGTTTTATTCATGATCGTAGAGTGGAGTCAGTGATCCTCTGTTAAGTTTGCTTTATATCTGGTGTCTTCCATCAAAGGTCAAGTGCTTTTCTCTGATAACAATGAAGGACATTTAAAAATCAAAGCCTCCTTCTGGTTTTGTTTGTACAGACTGTTTTTACCTTCAGATTTTGGGTTGTGTGTATAGGCAACAGCACATATGAGCAGTGCTGGGCGGTAACTAATGACTTATCAACGCGTTACTGTAATTTGATTACTTTTTTAGTAACGGAGTAATCAAACGTGTTATGATTTTCTAAATAATAATTAGAGTATAGTTACAAGCCGAGGTCTCTGTACGTTACTGCTGTGTTACATTGCTGACAGAATGCAGTGTTTTTTAATCTAGAGCTTGTGGAAAGGATGTAGCACACACACTGTTGAGTCAAATAGCAGTGGATTAGAGACCTTCTCCAACGAGACCTGACGCAAGACCTGATAGAGCAGAGACTCGTGTGTGAGCGGGATTCGGGAGAGGAAAATGATCCACGGGACTCCAGTAAAGTAGAAATATCTATTTTAAAATGTCTAATCTAAAATATAAACGAATAGCAGGCACAAGTGCATGCAGAGTTTCTATTTAGGCTATAACACGTGTTTGCAGCGTTGTGCAATGCAGTGCTGAAATTTGCATGCTCACATTTCCTCTCATTAAAACACACAAATTGTAGACATTAGGAAATATTAATTCTGCATATATTTGTGTTATAACAGAGATTTGTGAGATTGCGATGTTGTCTTTTAGAGATTATAAATGCAGAGCTCATAATTCAATATTTCCACTACTGGTAAAAAGTTTCTCATTAATAAAATCAATACTTTTCTTGAGCAAGGATGCATTTGAGTCGTCCGTACTGTATTTCCTCCAGTGACAAGCCTAATCTAAAACCTTTATAGACAGCATTTTTTTTATTATTATTTTATAATTACTATTTTATGCTCTTTTTGTTATTTATATAAATATATAATTGTACTTAAATTAATTTCCCACAGCATAATTCAATATTATATCCCATTTTATTCAAAAAGCAATAAAATACCATTGTATTTTTTGATATTTTTTGTTCGTAATGAAAGTTATATTCAGGGATTATACCAGGAAGTGGAATGACTCTTTAGTTACATGAGTTTCTGCTGGAAATAGTCCCAAGAGATTTCCTTAATAGGATTTAGTCACCTGTTTTAGGCTGATTTCTTCCATAGACTCTTGTCCTCAGTGTTGGGACAGAGAGAGGGATATCAGGACAGCAGATCGGGAAAGAACAATGTTGTGTCTAATGCTGGGACAGATCACATGCACTAAAAAAATGCAGGGTTGTTTCAGACCAACTTTGGGTCAAATATGGACTAACCCAACTTTTTGGTAAACCACCATACTCCAGGAATCTTTGATTTTAAAATGTCGAATTTCTAATCACGGTTACGATTATGGATGCCACGATTACATAATCGTTCAAAATAAACAAAGAATTAATAATGCCCACTTGCATTATTCTGTGTGCTTAAGAGGTGTTTGCAGTGCGCGGTTTAACAAACACAAAAACACTGGAACGTAGGATATTCCTATTGATGTATGTTAAAGGAGTGATGGACTATAATTACATTATTTTGTTAATTATTCTATCAGTTGATGTGGATTTGTAATTGAATGTATTTGTCAAAACAAACACCATAAAAACCATATACAGTAGTTTGGCTTTTTTTTTTTTTTTTTTACTTTCACGCTTAGAAACAATGTAAACGAAACCAGTATTGCTGTATTTAAATAATTCATATCATAAGAAAAAAGTGTGTGTGTGTGTGTGTGTCAGTAGGGCTGGGCGATATATCGAATATTAGCGATAATATCTGAATAATTTTGACGGCGATGTACAATTTGAATATATCGGGAATATCGAATATTTCAAATTCAGGCATACTTTCCCAAAAGAACGCGCCGAATGTCCAAAAAAGGAACCTGTAACTGCTCTACGCCCCTCTACTACGAGAGCTTAATGATAGCGGTTGCCAGATAACAAGAGTTTAAATCTCCGAATCAGAGCTCTACTGTTACAAGGATACATTTTCTGCCCGGTGTTTGCTTATTTTAAGCAATCTGGCAACCATGCACACGTGCTCACTCCTCATTGCGCAAGAGCCGCCGACGATAATCTGAATTGAGCGATCTAATGAAAGCGTCGTTCAGCCGGTCTGTGTTCTGTCGTGAGATCTCAACTGTATTGTTTGCATTTGTGATCACAAAATAAATGCACTTATCGACTGCTGATGTTTGAATAGAAAAACATAGGCTATGGCCATAGGAATTTCACTGATATGTTTACAAGTTTCCATAATATAGACAGAGAGAATGCAAAAGTCTTTGGTATTCATTTATATATATATTTATTTATAAGAAATAGCTATGTGCTTCATCAACTAGCTCCCCATCTAAGAGGGTTTTTAGTGTCAGTAGGAACATAGTTTCATGCCACAGAGCTTCTCTTAAAACTGCAGACAGTTGACAGACTTGTGTTCTTAGCATAAAAACTTGTAAAAAAAAAAAAAAGGATGTTTATGCTTCAAAATGTATTACTGTCGGTTCAGTTGCCTTTAAAAATGTTTGTCCTTCATTCAGTAATCACGAGTTGAGTTGGAAGGACATTCACTGGTCAAAAAGTGTGGTTAGTTTACTTCTTGCAAGAGACCATTATAGATTATATGTAACTGTCACACAGTGAGTCAGTGCAAACTAAATCATGTTATGTATTGCAATATTGTTATTTTAGTTGGAGATAAAAAAACATATTTTGTCTGGATCTATTCAGTTATTCATAACATTGCACCTTCTCTTTATCACAGACTCAGAACTGAGTTTCAGGATGGAGCTGTGCTTTTGGTTTAATGATTTTATTGTTTGTAATTCATGTATTTGCATGAACTGAATCAAATTCCAGTAACACACTGTGTCCTTCAGATGGTGCTGGTGTAAGTTATTTGACTCTAGCTGCAAAAGAGCCAGTGAAAATCTGTGTTCTTTCAGCCTATATCTGTGTTACAGTTACTGTATCTGTTACTATACAACAAAAGAGCTTATTAGGCTATTAATGGGGCCTCTGCATTACAGGGGTTGTCACGTTATTACATTTGGTAGACATGTTTCCCATCGAACCCATGGGCTTGGTGCTGGTTTCACCATGCATTCTCTATAGAAAAGATCATTGCAGTTGTTCAAATTCTATTGAATTATTCTGTGATCCTTCTGAGAGAAGAAAAACAGTCAGCTGCACCTCAAGAAAGTCATGGTTTCTGCTGTTTTAATAAAACTGCGTGCATGTGCGCATGCGCTTTTAATGGTTTTTGGTTTTAATGCCTGAAATAAGGTCTGTGGTTAGCTCACTGTATATTATTATTTTATACAATTTAAATATAAAAATAGTATATTAAATAGTATATTTTGTAATATTTAGTGATTTTTATAGGGCTGGACCAGAATATTCGATTCTTCGTCCGGTTGGTTGGCATTAGATTTTCCATTTTGAGATTCTAAAAAATGTTTTAATTATTTTTGTTGTGGTTGTTTTTTATTTTTATTTTTAAAACGGTCTTTATTCGTGCTTGAATATAGCTGTTTGTTTTGTTTTTTTTTTACTATTGGGCCGAATGGTTCCAAGGACTGTCAGGTACGGTTACAGTTGCATTTCCGCGTGAGCCTACGGTGCGGCACAATTACAAACTGTTCTGGGCCCAGGCGCACTACGATCAGTATATATAAGAAAGAAAGAAACTGTCTGACAGTTTGGTCTGTGGAGGAATAATTTGCGCTTACTGATATTATACTCGTCGTCACCTTCTGTTTATTTTGTTTTCACAGTCAAGATTTGTTGTAAGATTTGTTGTTTGGTTTCAAGATTTGTTATTGAATGAAGTAAATCTAAGATAAAAAAGGAGTCCCAAAAACAGAATTATCTGATCATATTGTTTTCTAAGCTTGTGTCTGGAATTATTTCTGTGCTTCTACGTTTGGGTGGGATTATAGTAATTTGGGATTTTTTTTTTTTTTTGTAGTGAAGACATGTCAGGGAGATTTTGTGTGGGGTTTTTTTGGCCAAGTCTCACCCAACCTTTTCTTTTAGATAGAAAAAAGAAAAAATAATCTTTTTGTGGGACACTTTGAGCTTGGTACTGTAACTTTGCAGATACATGCACAAACGACTACATAACACACTAAAGAAAAAGGAAAACCAAAAATTGTATTGATGTTGTGCACCAATGATGCTAGAAAGGAAATTGACACAACTACGATCACTACATTTTTTTTTTTTTTTTACTTTGTAGCACTGGTGCTCCCAACTTCAAAAAGTTAGGAGCACCAGCAAATTTAGGATTTTATCCTTACATTAACTTTAATGCAGATTTTAGATTGGTTAATATAAGCTGTCAATCACTCCGCTAACTGCCATTCACCACGATCGCTATCACCAGCACCATTATTTGTAACTTTAGGTGGTACACAAAAGAATCTGTCAGTGTTCCTTTTTTCTCTCTTTTCTCTCTCTGTTCTTTAGCCCTTCACATTCCTCGCTATAGTTAGTTCCCTTTCACCTGACCGCAGAAAGCAGTGACCGGTTAATATTAGCTGTCAATCACCCAATCTAAAATCTGTATTCAAGTTAAGAATGTAAAAATGAAGTTTAATTGGTTAACGTTTCATAGAACGGCAGACAGGTCACCGTATTAACACTCTGAAGGCACATACTAGAGAAATTAAAACTACACTCGCACAAATGCTCCCATATATATTTTGAGGTCGCACAGATAAAAGTTCCGGAGCATATGCGACCAAAATGTCGTTTGTTTGAAGCTTTTGGTTACATTGAAGTCATACAATCATGGTGTAGTTGGTTTATATATTTCCAACCTTAATTGCACTAGCATTTATAAGTGTGTGTGTGTGTGTGATATTACTTAAGGTTTTTTTTTTTAAAATACAGACTTGCTTCATCTTGTTTTCTCTAAGGAGATGTGTCCCCTTCCTCAGTTTAACCTGACTGTGGGAAAGTTGAGCAGTTGGAAGCTGTCTCGAGTGCTTTAAAGGGCAGTGCTGTTAACACGCTCCGCTGGCAGAATAACACTGTCTGCTCTCTTTATCTGAAGTTCAGACCTCTAGAGTTTTTCTCATTTCTGTCATTATTATTTGGGATACTTGGGAAATCTTTTAATTGACACTTAAACTAGTTGTTTATATACTAAGAGCATTTATCATGTAACGTTAAGTTTTGTATCTTGTTTAATGAACCAGTTTTATCTATCTTGCTTCGTTCAGTCCTGGTCTGGATTTTGTCTGCTGACAGCTTAAATGAGTTTATCCGAGCGCTGGTGGTGTGTGTGTGTGTGTGTGTCTCTGTGTGTGTGTGAGAGAGAGAGAGAGAGAGAAAGGCGAGAGAGCGAGAGAGAGAGAGATTCATTGCAAACCTGGCTCTGACTGGCACTAAAGACAGCCAGCTTTGCTCTTCTGTCCTCCTCCATCTCAGTGCTTCACCTCTCAGATCCCAGACTCCCACACATAACTCGAGCCACATCATGTCCTGTGTGGACAACTCCCTTCTTCAGAGGGATTTAATGGAACTGCTCTACATAGTGATCTCTTTGATTTACCTCTTTTATGTGCCACATACTGTACCGTTCAAAATATTTAGGTTAAAAGTATATTTTTTAAACATTTTAGAAGTTTGTTTTTGATTTAGTGTACAATAAAAACAAAAATATTGTAAATATCTGTTACTGTTGATCTATTTAATGCATTATTGCTGATCTTAGTGACCCCACACTGGACACTTAAACCACACTCACGTCTAAATGTCACTGCATTAATGAAAAATAACACAAGTGGCATTTATTTCTAAGAAAGCATTGACACATTTCAAGCGTTAAAGTTCCCAAAAAATACGTTTGTGATAAAACCATTATAGGAGCCCTAGAGGCCATGCATTTTTATTTTATTTTTTTATGTACTCAACATAGCAAAATAGTGTAGATTGTCAGGTGTCATTTAGAGTAGTGCATGATTTGAGAAAACACTTTACTCGTTGGTAAACTGCGCTTGGCATTGCATCTTTTGATGATTTGGTTAAATTGATATTAGAACGATTTAAAATCTCTAAAAACATTGCTACATATATAAGTGAACAAAGTCAAGTCACCTGAACAGGCATCAGTGTTGGCTGATGATTACGTACTTCCTCACCGAAGCGGTTTTATTGATTGGTGCTTACAGGGAGATGCTCGGTCAAGTACATTTCTGAGTTGTTTTCCTACAGGGAAGTTTGATCTACATAAGTCATGTAGTTACTGTCGTGAAAAGTACTGGAAAGCAGATCGTTCTGTACTCAAGAACAAACCTAGATGTGGGGTTAATAAATTACCTAAATCATTAAATTCAGTGGCTTCCGTTCCGTACATAATCAGCCTGTGCCTCCACCTCACTATCTGTCTCACACCCCGTAACTTGAGCCCTCTGTGATGTCACTTCCTGCCAGTCAAGCGCTCAACCTCGCCCCTGCTCATATTGCAGCCACTCTCAGGTTTCACTGCACCATCTGATGCATTTTGGGAGATGAAGGTGTATAGCAACCTAGGGGCAAGACACTAGAGCCCGGCTCCCGTCTCCTGCAGTCCTGCTCCGGAAAAATACTGCACCAGGAATGACCGGCATCCTGACCAGCTGATGTGCTTCAGACAAGAGGCGTATGTTATTTATGAAGTCAAGGCTGCTGAGGGGAGGGACCTTCAGGAGTTTGTTGACTCGGAGCGAGCGAGCCACTTAAACAGAAGTTGTGGAGTAAGAAGGAGGGACGAACTGCTGAGCGTGAGCTCCAGTATCTAGGATTACAGAGCGAGAGTACCTGCTCACTGAGAATAGTGAAACTGTTTTGTGCCCTCCCTGCCGCGGGCCCGGGACAGGCAGAGGACAGGGCACACGGGACACAGGGTACAGGGCACGATTATGGGACAGGGAGCGAGTACTCGGACTTTAAACCCGAACCCTGCCTACATAACAGGTGAGTTATTTCAGACAGGATGTGGATTCCAGAATATGAAGATGATAATACATTAGTTTTATTCCTCACAGTTGAGCCGTACCAGATGAGTTTAGCTTTTTCGCTGGAGGTGATCTGCCGATATCGGTTATGCCGATGCCAACTGTACGTGTGTGAATGATCGCAGGTGTACGCGTATAGTCATGAAGGAAGGAGTAAGAGACAGACATGGGCAGGTGGGGTGCACATGCTGATGGAATGTGCTGATTGTGCCGTCATTCTCATGTTCACTTCCTCTCAGATTAGACTTTATCAGTTGATATGAGAACGAGCTGTGCCTTAGCTCTCTATAGCGGTCTCCGCATTGCTTTTTTTTAGTCATGTATGACCATGTGTTTGGTGCAGCCGTGTTCAAGGAGAAAACCTGTTTGCGCTGGCTTGATTCAGGCTGACTCAAGTGGTTTCTTGTTGACAGTGTTTTCCAGCTCTGTAAATCACGGCATGATGAGTCTAAACCCAAACATGCAGCCTCGTCGTTCATTTACTGCGACAGAACACAGACTGAGGCTGTGGAGCGCATTCATAAACCTATTCGTATGTAAACGCATCAGTGAACACATCAGTTTACTTAAGAATAGTTTTATGAAGGACATGCACAAATAGTTTTTGACCGAGGTCTTGGGTAGCATTGTACTGTTGCTGCTGTATACACAAAAGCAATGTGCCTTTTAACAACCAGCACGCATGGTGTGCTGAACTGTGCCCAAAAGTGTGCTCAACATCAACTGAAACAGAAATCGCCTTGTAATATTTGAACAATATTACAGTTTTTATGTATTCTCGATCAAATAAAGCAGCCTTGGTGAGCATAAGAGCCTCATTCAGAAACATACAACAGATATTACTGACCCCAACCATCTGCAGCAAAAATATTTCTATCATTAGGCTCACATTTCTGTTCATCCCTCGGTTTCTGGCAAGCAGCTTCTGATAGAGGTGTTGCTGTAAATCTTCAGTTTGTTCTCCGTCAAACGTCATCACGTGGCGTATTCTCTTCTCGCTTATCGTTTGATCATTCATGAGCTCGTTCAGTTCTCCATAGACTCTCGACCTCTGTGTTTATTTACACACAGTGTGTCCTCGACGTCTGTGTGTGATGTTCTCTAGCATTATCATAGCTGTACGTTGAGTTCAGGGCAGTCGACTGATCCGTTTCTCACGTACTGTATGCCACTGATATGAGAGGAATGCACTGTGTTCCTGAAACAAAGAGCTCATTGAGGCTCACTTCGTAGAAACACTGATTGAGATGTGTGTGTCAGGTGAAGATCAGTGCTTGCCTGTGTTGGCTATATTGTGGCCTGTTCTCTGATTTATTACTTTATATTTCAGTTTTATCAAGGTTGTGGTGCCATAACAATGAGCCAGCCTGTTTTCTCTTGTCACCGTGCCTTTCTTTTCCCAAATATCACGAGAACAGTGCGTTTTACAGCAAGCAGTAAGTAGACCAAGTCAGAGCTTGTAGTTTTTTCCTATTTTAATGTGTTTTTGCGTACCTTCATTAAAAGGTTATTTCCACATGTGTGAAGTGTTTTCGTTGGAAAAATCCCATTTGAGTGAAGTAATCGAGGTCTGTGTGCTGTCAAACACTTGCCAAATCAGTTAAGAGCATCTAGGCCAACGAGGTTGCCAAACCCATACACATTCCTAAGCTCCCCGTGTGTCATACACAACCTGCCTTGTCTTGTGTCTTCAGACCAGTTCAACGGTCTCGCTCTCGTTATTCACACTAATAGACATCGTTTGCACAATGAGAAGCACAGCCTTCTTTTTCCTATATTACAACATCTTAGCGTTTGTTCAAACAAGGGACATATTGCAAATATTATAGATTCTGTGGAGCAAGTATAGAGGAAACAAGAACATATTTGTGTTTACAACACATCTAATTACACTTAATTTAACAATTTGTAAAATTCAGTCCCATGCAAAACATGCTAGGTATTAAAACTTTACTGTCTAGTTAAGTCGACAATTTTTTCTACTAGAAAAAAAAAGAAAGAAAGATTCATCTTATTTTAGTGAAGTGTATATATATATATATATATATATGCTATTTTTGAGGCCCAGGTATGACAGCAGGAGAAAGAAGTTGTGATATTGCGGCAACAAATTGGCCTAAAATTATGAAAGCTGTTATAAATGTGCAATTAATTAATTAGTCATGGGAACAAATTCGTAATTTGTGGCCACTGTATCTTATCTTATTTTTCTCTCTTCTTCAGAGCTTTGTATGAATCTGACCCAGTATAAACCAAGTATGAAAACTACTTTTTTCTAGTGCTGGGCGGTAAACCGGTTCATAGCAAAAACTGGTATATATTTTACCGTTACGATGTTAATTTTGAATATACCGCCATACCAGTGTATTTAATTACTAGGCTTTCGGAACTAGGCTTCAAAACCGCAATTGAGGAGTCTATGGGTGACGTCACGGACACAACGTCCATATTTTTTTACAGTCTATGGGATAAACGCAGCAGTGCTGTGTTGTTACGTTATAACGCCTGTTTCACACACAGTCCAGCTGCACGCGGTTGCGGTCCGTCAGTACGTTTCAGGAGTGGTGCGTCTGCAGCAGTGCAGCGATTGTTAACGTACTGAGTCTATTTTTGCTGTGCTGCAGGCACTGAATTAAAGTGAAAGTGCATTGTTCGCGGGAAAAATGAAGCTGGATTGACATGGAAACACAGTCACATAGGTTTTTGGCTAGGTTTAAAACAAGAAAAAGAGTAACAAGAATATCAACCAGCAAAAAATGCATTGTACACCTGATTATGCATAAACCGGAAATAAACCGGAAAACCGGTATAATTTTGTAAAAAACTGTGATATACATTTTTGGTCAAACCGCCCATCACTACTTTTGTCCTACTGTTATTTGGAAAGGGTGTAGATGTTATGATTTGTCCTGGTGCTGTGCTGTGATAGTGTTGCTGTTCATAAACTGAAGGTCAAGGGAACATTATTTTATTTTCCTCGTAACACTGTCGATAAACCTTAAAGGGATAGTTCACCCAAAAAAGATAATTCTTTCATCATTTACTCGCCCTCGTGTCGTTCCAAACCTGTATGCGCTGCTTTATGTTGAACATAAAAGAAGATATTTTGAAGATTGCCGGAAATCAAACGGTCGGTGGTTGCCGTTGACTTCCATAGTATTATTTTGTTCCTATAAAGCAAAAAGAGAAAGCAACTCATCCAGGTTTGGAACAACATGAGGGTAAGTAAATGATGACAGCATTTTCATTGTTGGGTGAACTACCCCTTTAACTTGTTATCCAGGTTGTATTTATCTGTCTGTTTTCCCATGATAGCTGATCACATTAACCCAACATTAATTAAACCAGCGAGGTGAACACGATCTGTGGTTAGTGTTTATCTTTATTTGGCGGTTAAATCCGTACGGTGACCAGCCGAATGTCTGAAATGCACATTAACGGGTGGCACCTCTCAGATTCCTGCATGTGGGATGCTGTGAAACACCATGAAAATGGCCTGGTGGCTTGATACGGTCTAGTTATGTTGTTATATACTGAAGCACACTTTTATACCCCTCAATCTGCAGCTACAGGTCGAGGGTTTAGTAAAACTATAAATCACTCATCGCTCATGGCTTGTTTGAGTAAAGTTTCAGCATCCATGTATCTTTTCCTGAATCAACACCCACTGTTGTTACATGTGACTCATTAGGCTGTTGAAAGGGTTGCAGTTGTTTTGTCAATCCATTTAAGCAACACATTACACTTACAATTACAATAAATGTTTTTCTCTTGCCGTGAACGTGTGGTGGGTGTGTAACGTTAGCCAGGTTTCTGTAGTGAGTCAGTGCTTGTGCTCCTGCTGTTCTCATGTGTAATATCAGTTATGTCTCACTGTAATTGAGCACATGCTTTGACCGTCATCATGCCAGGACGTCCTGTAGTTGGATTTGCATTGTTTGTATCTAGATGGTTCTTACACTCTTGGATTAAGTATATGATGTAATATATGATTAATATATTTATGCATTTAGCAGACGCATAAATGATGCATATATGATGAGTATGGTTTATGAAAATATTTTCTCGTAAGAAAAAAAAAATCGATGAGAGGCTCTGTGTTACAGTCATTGTAAATGCACAACACAGGGCTATTAATTCAGTTAATTGGATTTTCTGACTAGTATGTATTATTAAGTTTTAACACTGCTTTCATATGACCGTTTGGTATTAAATAGCATTCGTATGCTATTCAAATGACAAAAAATATTGAATGCATTCTGCTTTACGCTAATATAGAATGTGTCACAGGTTTGTTTAACAGGATTTTACAGTTGTGCACAACCTTAAAATTACAGTTAGCCATTTTAGTTTCATTTTGTTGCCTTTTTTTTCCCATCGTCACTGTCTGATTAGAAATGCATGATAAATATGCAAACTTCTCTCTCTCTTTCGTCCTGTTCCTCCCCAGGTGATGAAGTGGATCATAGCGTCCCGGAGAGCGATGGAGCAGGAAACCCTGTGGCGAAGGGCAAGGGCAAGTTCCCCAGCCTGGGCAATTTTTTCAAACCCTGGAAGTGGAGGAAGAAGAGAAGCAGCGAAAAGTTCAAGGAGACATCTGAAGGTACTTGTCTGTTGATTTCTGACTCTTAAACTACACTAGTGATTAGTTTTGATTTGTTATTAATCACAATTGTCAATTTGGAGGGGAGGTTAAATTAGGATTCCTCATAAACTCGCTGTCTTTCGAAACCAGTGGCTCAAATGATTAATGTGTGTCTGCTCTCTTTGTGAACGATCAGTGCTGGAGAGGAAGATTTCGATGAGGAAACCCAGAGAGGAGCTGATCGAGCGAGGGTTACTGAAGGACATCCCAGAAAATAGTACGGCAACCCAGCTTGCTCATGGTATCGCATTGTTTTGAATTTAATGGCTTGAAATGTTTATTTTTCTTTATGCTGGTTATTCTTTCTTTATCGTTTTGAAAACACATAATAAGCTGCTCTGTGGTGTTTCAGAAGGGTTCACAGTCGATGAAGACCAGGATTATTAAAGTCCGCAGAATGATCCCACATCAGAGAAAAAATTATAATTGCGAGGAGGCATTACGCACAAACACTTGAAACATTCTGTTAAAACTGAGAAATCTTCATTTTGATTTCATGGTGACTAAAATTGTGTTTTTTCAGGCCTGGAAAAGTCCATTATAAATGCATAATACATAAGAATAAACATATGTAGTGGATACACATTTTACTGTCCAATAATTACATAATCTTGAAAGAAACTAAAGTTGAAATGCTTCGTCTTTGTCTGTTTCAGAGAGTAATGACGTGAATCACAAAGCTCCTCCGGTGAAGAACGGCCACACTGCTCCAGTGCCTGGAGAGCGCAGGTCAGACACAGGGTCAGAGGTCAAGGCGCCGTCTTCACGGCCACAAGGAGAAGAACAGAGGAACAGCCTCGCACCCGAACCGGAGCGCCGCAACCGAGCGCCCTCCGACGTCAGTCGCAACCGCCAGCCGCTGGACGTGGACGCTCGGACGCGGATACCACCCGACACAGACCGACGCAGCCGACCCGAGTCAGACCTGGAGAGACCAGCGGGATCTTTACAGAGAGAGAGACCAGGACAGGAGGAGGGACGATATCGGCGGGAGGAAAGAGACGAGAAAGCAGGCAAGGACCGAGAACGACGGGATAGAAAAGATGACCGGGAAGGAAGAGGCGAACGCAGAGATGAACGAGATAGACGAGACAGGAGGCCGGATAAAGAGGACGGGTATGGAAAAGGTGAGCGAGAGGAACGCGAGAAAGAGAGGAGGAATGACAGGGAAAAGCGGGAAGAGAAAGACTTGAGAGAAAACAAGGACAGAAAACAGCCACGGGACAGGAAAGAGGATCACGAAAGACGGGATGAGCCCGAGAGAGTAGACGAGCGAAAGGAGCAGAACGAGAGGAGAGAAGACCGGGATCGGGATAGACGCGAGGAAAGAGACCGGAAAGATGAGAGAGAACGGAGAGACGTCAGGAGGCCAGAGCCTGTGAAACATGTGTCCGATGGGAAACTCTTCCGGCCTCAGTCAGAACAGGAGATGCGTCCTCTTTCTCAGAAGAGCTCGTCTGACATCGGACTGAAGGTCCGGCCCTTTTCAGAGGCCGTCCAGAGCAGCACACTGCCACGATACACACCTGCAGAGGAGGAGTCCAGGGCACGCACAGGTACAACTCTCCATTCATCACGATAGATGTGTGAGCAACACAGGCTTTACTAGGGGTTTTAATATTCACATGCATATAGAGCTAGACTAATTATAAAATAATATACCTCTACCCTGGAAAAATATGACTGACGCTAGAACAAGCCAATCTGTCACGCCACATTAAAGAGCACCAAAACTATATTTATTGCTGGAATCTCATAATAAAACTGACTTAGAATTTGAAAGCTCAAACTGTTTCATATAAAAAACAAAAGCAAGGCACAAAGTTTATTGTGATTATTGGCTGGGTGGCACATTACAAATAATGTTTAGTGAAGTTTTGTCAAATCTAATATTGAACACATTTTAAAAAATAAAGTACAAAAAAAAAAAAAATATATATATATATATATATATATATATATATATATATATATATATATATATATATATATATATATATATACACAATTAAATGAAATTGCGTTTGAGCACTAAATCCAAATTCAGCACTAGATGAAGATTTCTCCACATGCATTTTACATCAGGTTAAAGTTTCTTGATGGGCGTTATAAAATATGTATACAATATCATGCTGTTCATTTTAAAGACATGATTAATTAAATTACATTTATTTATTTGATGTAATATTTATTGAATTCTAAATAAATTAGAAAATTTGAATACATTTGAAAAATGATAATTGTAACTTGATGAAAAATACATTTGTAATGTGGCTGTGTATTGGTAACACACTGACCTACAGAAATCTGCTTGATTGAACATGACTTCTATGTTAGCTGCGCTTCATTCATCAGTTATTGAGAGTGGACCCTTTTCTGCTTGTTGAAAAAGCAATAGTTAAGCGTCCCTAGTGTTGACAATCAAAAATCCAAACCGACAGTTTTTTGATATTGTTGAAAATAACCCCATGAATTACTTTTGTTACTTTTCATAGCTTTATTATTATTATTATTATTATTATTATTGTTATTATTAACTGCCCTGCTACCTCTTGTTAGCTCTTTATCCTGTCTGTCAAAAGAATGGGATCATAATATATTTCAGTTAGACTTGTTCCGATTCCGATACTAGTATCGGAAATATCACTGATACCACAACTAATTCTGGCATTAGCGAGTCAAATTCTGTCAAATTCATGTCAGATAATAAAAATACCATAATAAATACAGTAGTTCACCATGTATTTGTTCATGTTTTATTAAGGGATTTGTCTGAAGCACACCATAAAATAATTCTAGCAATTAACACTGCTGTATATACAGATACACACCCAGGTATCGGATCAGTACTCGGTATCGGAATCGGTATCGGAAAAGAAAAAGGGTATCGGAACATCTCTAATTTCAGTGTTGGTGTCCATTTTTATTTATTTTTTGCTATCAGGAGACATATTTTCACTAGTGTCATGTTTGCTTAAGCTCTTTAAAGCAGCTTATATCCGGTTCTTGAGAAACAGTATTTAGTTTGATGCTGATTATAAAATTCATGCAGTTGTATTTCAGAGGGAAAAGGTTTCTAGAACTGCGCTAGAAGTTTTGCTCACGGCACAGCGATAGTAAAGACCCCATGAAACAGCTTGATTCCTGTATTGGTATATCAGCTATTGAAACAGGAAGTGTACATCCATTAGCGCATTATTGTGCCGTATATTTGGCATATTTATGCCCTCAAGCCACAAAACTGTAATTTTGACTCACCGGGGTCTTTAAACGCTCCTGCACCTCGCTGTCATTCTGTCCACATGCCGCCCCATGCCTGATTCACTCATGCTTGCCGCTGTGACCGTGCTGTGCTCTTGTGTGTTTATGTGTGTTTGTGCATGTGTCTTGTGCTCACCATTAGGATCAGTGGGTGTGCGGTTTGTTCCCGAGCCCAAACCTGCACCAATCACCTCCACTAAAGAGTCCCAGCTGCCCCCTAAACAGGCCATTCTCCCTCCAAAGTGGCTGATGGGTTCCTCCTCCACTGAGACTGCTCCGGTCCCATCCTCCTCCTCCTCCTCATCATCATCGTCTTCATCATCATCCTCTGCTCCTCCCATTGCTAAGCCTCCTCCTCGGACTGTGTCTTTAAACGTAGACGACTCCTCCCGCAATAATCCCAGTCCTCCCGTAACAGCAGGAGACTGTGAAGTCCCTCCCACTGCTCCCTCCCAATCCACCCCTCCCACGGCACCCTCCCACTCCAACCCTCCCACTGCTCCCTCCCAATCCACCCCTCCTGCCCCCAAACAGCCACCAGTGCCCCCTCCCAAACCCACCCAGCACAACAGCAACACAGCGCTGCAAGGTGAGTCATTATTGTCCTGTCAGCTCTCGCTCCTGAACTGCAACTGTAAAGTGTATGTGGCTTCATGCTGCTTTCCTAATAGACCTGAGCCAGAGTAGTGCAGAATGATAAGAGTATGACCTGGATATATCAGGGGGGGGGGTTAAAATGGTGATTTCAAGGTCTGGAAAAGAAGGGATTACATTTTTTTTTTTTTGGTTGTGTTTTTTTTATATATATAATTTAATTTTGAATGACTGGAAAACTATGAATATTGTGGAAAATCCTTGTTTCAATCCTTGTGCAAGTGAACTAGTGCCAGAAAAAAAAGCTTAAGAAAAAAGCTGAGATGTTTCAAGATCATTTCTAATAATTTCATGGGTATATTCCTGAGTGCAGTTCTTGAAAAATTCTTAAGAATTAATCAAATATTTTCTTGAGAACATGGTATAGTTTTCTTCAGAAGAAACTGATTGTTCTGTGATTGTGGCTGAAGACTTGCTGATCAGGTCCATACGCCTCAAAGGCCGTCTTTTGTGCTGCCTTCAGATTACTGCAATTATCATATTAAACCTGCACACTATTTACCTTGTGTAAAACATATTTTTTGTAAATCCCAGAATATTCCGATGTCATCAACACAAACTTATTTTATGTTGCATGCACAATTTAAATTATGGAAATAGATTGGATATGCTGCATATGTCTACTGCATAATATCTTTGCAGTGGCTTTCAAAAATTGTGTGAATGAGTGAATGTGTCATTTGTCTGTGTGCAAGTGTGTGTGTGTGTGTGTGTGTGTGTGTGCTACTAGAGTGAGCGTATGAGCGATTCTAAACTTAAAAACAAGGTCCCCATTTGAGTCATTTTTAGTCGAGTTGTCTCAAGAAAAAGTCGTGTCACACATACTCATAATGACTCATGCACACTTCTAGGAAAGTAATAGGTATTATAGGAGCTGTTGTTATGGTACAATGCTTAATGCTTAAACACATTCCCCTCAGGAGATTTAAGATGTGTTTGTATTTATCATGATATAGTTCTTTTTAAGATTTTTTTTGGTCTTTAAAAAAGGTAAGAACAGTGTTTTTGGGAATACATGTATGCAGCACTGCACTGTAAACAGCTGGGTCTGGACCATCTCCATACATACTGTACATATCCCTGACTGTCGTACATTGTCTTCATCATGGACTGTCATTCTGTCGATCGTTGTCCATGCACCGCCTGCCTGTGTGGTCATACCGCGCTTTCATTGTTTCAGTCATCGGCTGTATTGTGTCCTGTCCTGCAGTGTTTTGTTTTGACTTAGTACAGATTCATATTTAATTCATATTTAATTAACAGAGCTTCATTTTACTGCTAATGCAGCTTCCATTCATTCATGACAGAGACAGACATGATTTAGCTCGGACAATACCAGACCCAATTCAGACTTGGAGTTGTTTATGTACACATTTTCTATCTAAAAAAAAAAAAAATCACATCAGGACTTTTGATTCTCAGCACAAAGTCTGGTGCACACTGTAGATGTCTTGGGTCATATTACAGTATTAAGGCTTTTAGTTTGAAGAAACCTCTGTGGCATTGAGCAAAGATTATACTGACACAGAATCAGGTTAGTTAATAGTAGATGAAGGTCTGTGTGTTCAGTGAATCAGGTGTGCTAGTGTCTGCTGCTGCCTCCCTCTGAAGCCCAGAAACAGATGAGCATTCCTGTGAGATGACAGGCTCAGGCATGTACACTGTTCACTGAGCTGCTTCATGTCTCACACACACCTGTCTCTGAGAGCTGCAGTGGCCCCGGGGTCAGCCACTTCTGAGGAAATACACACAGCTACACTCAGACACCATGCTTGTTGTCTGACAGGTTTTGAATGTACTATAAACAACAAATCACACAAACATGGCCAAAGAAAAACTCGGAAAGAGATGAAAAAAAAAGTGAGTGTGTGTTTCTGTTTCCTGTAGAATTAAAGTGTCCCTATTATGGATTTTTCATGCAGTGTGTAACACCGCTACAAGTGAATGAAAACATCCTTCAAAGTTTAAATCTGAAAGTGCAGTGTTTATAAAGTTATTGTCTCTCAAAAGAAAGAGTTGATTCTTAATCATTGAAACAAATCGTTTTTCTTTTTCTTTTATTTTCTTTTATTTATTTTTTTTATAGGTATTCTACACCGTTTCATAATAGGGCTGCACGATTATGACAAAAATCATAATTGTCGACTGATCCCTTGAAATTGTAATTGCGATTTATTAATTACGATTACCACAATATACATTGAACGATGTTTATACCATTGTTTGATGAAGCTGCGTGCCGTATTTTTATATAAACAAAACAAGCTGAAAACACTTACTCTGCTTTTCTATAGTATTAAGCCTCAAATGTCAAATATACATTGGATTGGTTTCTCCTTTTAATTATAAAAAAGTAAAACTATGAATGGTGTTGTACTAAAAGTAAAATTAAAACAATTGAAAAACCCTTAAGATAACATGTAGACAGAAAAAAAAAAAGCATCTTAAGCACAGAGAACAACATAACTGGACTTTGAACGATTAATTGTTGTTTTGAACGATTACATCATTATGAGATCCATAATTGTAATTGTGATTAGAAATTCGATTAATTGTGCAGCCCTATTTCATGTTGACGTGAAACATTAGCTTATTGCCCGCCCACTTGTTGGTCTGAATGAAAATGCTAATTCATTCTTTGCCACTAGATGCCGCTTTTGGAGCGGTAAAAGTAGCGGTTTTCCTGGGAACACTGAACACAAAGCAGCACTGCGCTCAAAAACGCTGCTTTATCAGGGTTACAGGAATGATGACATGAAACTGAGATCAGTCAGACCAATCACCACAGATTAGCATCACGCAAATGAGGGGTTTGGAAAAATGAATAGTTTAGTGAATCGTTTGGGAGTTGTTTAACAAGTAAGGTAAAAATAAATGCATATAATAAGCTGTACTTTTGTTCACAGCGTTTATGTTGTTAGCATAATGGAGGGTTCTGGATGTATTTTCCCCTTTCATTTTCTACATTTTAGAAAATCCTTCAGTCAAAGTTCTAATCCGTGAACCACATTATGGATGAAAGTAACCATATATTATGTTTAAATGTTTGATTAGTTGAATCCGTGAGTTCAGTTCATTAATATGCAGCTAATTTTGTATCGGTTGTTCCAGTAGATTGTGTTAACCGAATTAAACTAGAAGAGAGCTCACTGTGATGGTTTAAAGTGTCATTGTGGAAAGTTAACTTTAGACATGCTGTGGCCCAGTGGCATGAGAGGCAGGCAGCAGCTGCCCAAGTGTCAGAAACACAGCACACACATCCCTGTTTAACCACATCTATTTATAGACGCCCCTAGTCCAGATACCAGGACAATCCCATTACAGTTGAATTTCTTGAACAGTTGAGAGACTGAGAAAATATTAAAACTGAATGAGGCTATTGACTTTAATGATCTGTATTCTTAGATTTGCCTTTTTTTTTTTTTTTTTTTGGTGAGGCTGGTTTGGTTTTAAATACAGTCGAATACCAATTGAAGTGTTTCCCACAAACTGGTTTATACTGGTTTTGTTGTTGGAAGTTTTAAATTTTTCACTTTTTTAATGCCGCGTTTCCACTGAAATTACCCGGAACATTTTTACCAGGAGCTTTTTTACCCCCAGACCTGTTGCTTTCTGTGTTTCCACCACGGTGTAAAGTACCATGAAGATTAGGCAAATAAACTAGTGACGTAGGTCTGCGTGTTTCTCAATATAAATTACGCTGATTTTGGACGTGCGTCCTCAATAGTTCAGACTGTGCGCATTCACGAATCCGGTAATTCTGCAAACAACAGCGTACTTGATAACTTCAGTCAGCTCACCTTGACTACTGCAATTTTCCTCTCTGTATATTTACAATAAAACTAAATAGGATATCAAATACCACTGTATTTCGTTTTCAATTTTAAAATAATAATAACCGCAGAAATGTACTTTGTTAGTTGAGGGATATGTGTATATACAGCCTACATTACAATGAAACGAAATACTATATCGATTGCTTTTTATTTTCATTTTAACATCTAGATAAATTGAATATAGACCAAAGATAACCTGTTAGATTTACCCAAAACAAATGATATTGTATGTTTAACCACTAGAGACATCAGAGCCAGCGGCACACATCAGAAAGTCTATCCCAGGAGAGGCTGCTCTCTGTGGATACATGAGGACTGAGCTCCCGCTGATCGAGTGGAGCTGACCGTCTACGAGATTGGCGAAACACATTTTTAAATAGGCGCTGTCTTTATAAAAAAAACACAGATTTGAGTTTCAAACAACTACATTCTCGCCTGAAATACTTTTAAAATTACATTTCATGACACAATAACAGTAATATTTTGAAAATGATCCGAATAAATGGTGGTTGAACTCAACCAATGCTGCGTGAACTTAACCAATCAGGATGTTTAGCGCCCAAGTCCCGCCCCGGAAAGTTCCGGAACTTTGAAAAAGTATCACCTCGCCAGCAGGGACTTTCTGAGGGGCTTTTTTTTTACCCGGAACTTTTAGTTCCTGGTTCCTGCGGTGGAAACACTCCGAGTACCAGCCCAAAGTCCCTAGTTCCTGGGTAAAGTTCCTGTGGTGGAAACACGGCTTAAGATGACATTTTCTCACTTAATTTCTGAGAAATTCTGTCATCAATCAAGGGTATCATACAAACCCTTAAGACTTTTATTATTCTTCAAAACACAACACAAATAAATTTTTCATTCCTCTATTTAAAGTGATTCCATCAAAACTTTGACATTTCAAGCATTTCATAAGGTCACTGTAAATAAATATAGTACATAATAAAAATCCAAATACATCAAGCAGTTCAATCCAAGTCTTCTAAATAGAAGTAATTATGTTATATGATAAACCAATTTAATTTCAGCATTTATTTGTGTATATACATTGCTGCAAGAGCAAACCTCATTCGTTTTCACACATCAAACCTTTGTGCTTTCATTTGCCATATTTGATTAGCTCTATGAATGCGGGTTGATCAGTGTTAATAAGTGAATAAAAGCTTTTATTACATCTGTTCACCATATTACACCAAAGTGATCTCTTCAGAGGACAGATTTTAATTTAGGGATTGGAGGTTTTCATAGGTGTCACCTGTTGAACTGGACCAGTGTCCAAGTGTTGTTTGAGATGCTAAAAACACATTTCCCTTCGTCCACCCTAAAGCTTCAACGTTACAAAGATCTTACAAAGCTTCGCCTCCTCAGTACTGGACGAGATGGAGATGGCAGGCAGACTCTGGAGGCTATCTCTCCCTGCCCACCTACCTCAGCCAAAGGGGTGCTCAGCTCCGCCCAGGTAGCCCTGGTGCCGTCCCGTCCCACACCAGCTGGCATGCATGTCCTAATGCTCTAATAATCTCACAGAGTCATGCTT
This sequence comes from Carassius auratus, assembly GCF_003368295.1. Taxonomy (NCBI): domain Eukaryota; kingdom Metazoa; phylum Chordata; class Actinopteri; order Cypriniformes; family Cyprinidae; genus Carassius; species Carassius auratus. The sequence goes on along the minus strand of NC_039298.1, from coordinate 2,689,485 downwards.
GTTTACACACCCATACTCAAGATCTCCATGATCCTGCTCCAAATCACTGCAATTACTGAAAACTAATGAATGGAGTTCAGTTCATCCTGTTTAAAGGATATGATGATTACATGTAACCATGATTGAAGATTAACAGAATAACCAGTAAAGACCATTCAGAATCAATCTGGTTGACATCTGAAAATGTACCTGTATACTAACATTTCACCCTCTTGCAGAATAAAAAAATTGAGTGAGTGTCACTGAACAGCAAGTACAGAGTGGCAGCGTTCACTGTCTAGAGGTTTTTTTAGAGGTTTCGATAGAGATCTGGCATGCACATAAGGTGAAGATTTTTGACATTTAGCCCAGAAACATTCTACAAAGTCTACAAATTCAGACATGAATGCTTGGCCCGAATGTTGCAAGTGCATACTAACACTCAGTCAGACAGGAGTTATTTTCTTCACGTCTGTGTATTAACATGGCATTAAGAAACAAAGTGGGGTTGGTTTAGATTTAATGTTCATTTTAACTAACTTTACAAATTCTGAAAGTGATTCAGGTGATATTGTTGCTCTGTGCCATTGTTATAGTTGTGATGTGGACTTCACCAGTTATTGACAATTATTAAAACTTTATAGTTATTGTTAGATTTACCATCCTTGGTGTGAACAAGTCTTTCCTATGTCATCTGTTGTGGCAGCATTCAGACTGTAACTCATTTCTAGCTAGGATTTGCGTTCATAAACATGCATAGAGTAGTGCGTTTTAAACCTTAACTATTAATGAGAACAGGAACAACCATATATGGACAAAGAAAGGAGAAACCACAATCCACAGTCCACGGGGGTGTGACACACTTAGCCTTATAACAAATGAAGCAAGCATTGCAGCAAGCCCCAATATTAGCTTTTCCAAACCTTGCCCTCATATTTCAAATTTATACTGATGCCATTAATGTTGGTTAGAAATCTTGGTTCAAAATCTGGAATGTGAGGAATGGGCCATTGCTTTTGCTTCTAGGGCATTGAAGGGAACAGAGCATACGTGTTTGACAGTTAATGGTAAATCTCTTATCTTTAGAGTATTATCTGTAAAATCTATTATCTTAGTATATTAAATCCCTCCTCATCTTGTACTAATATCATATGATTAATTCCATGGCATGCAAATCATTGGTTTAGAATCCTAGCATGGCTCTTTCATACAGACTAATCTGCAGGTGTGTTTTAACCCTCATTTCTTGTAGTTTATTTTGATTATATTTATATATTTTTTTATTTATTTTTTCTATAGTGGATCCCTCTCAAGTCCCGGTCCAAGTCAAGCGATCTCCTCCCGTTCCTCCAAAGAGGATGACTCCTGTGACCAAACACCACTCAGATGACTCTTCGGCCAATCAGCATGAGCCTCCGTCTCCAGGCCCCACCTCCATCCCAGTCCCAGCCCCTGCTTCTGTCCCGCCCCCTGCCCAATCAGATGACAGTAGAAACTCAAACTCTGAAGCACTCTCTCCTCCTCCGAACCATATCCCGCCAACCCCTCCTCGTGCCCACCCACCCCCTGAGGTCCCCCACGTGGACCCGCCCAGCCCTACCACAGAGCCGCCCTCTCATCTGCCCTTACCTCTGTACTTGCGTATCCAGAAAGCCTTGAGCAGCCCAGGCCCAGTCCAGGCCAACCCGGAGGGATCCCAGCGAGCTCATTCGCTTCTGTTTGAATTACCGCCGGACTTTCTCACGGAGGCCCCAGGAGGGGGGCGGTACTCTCTTCCCGTCACTATCGAACCTCTGCGACTGTGAGTGTGCACATCAGTTTATCTCAACACAGTGTTCTCTGCTCTTGAATGCTTGTAGCAGATTGCTACTTTTTGCATCCCACGGAGAAATGTTGCTTATGTGTACATATTAGACCTAAAGGAATAGTTCACCCCAAAATTATTTTTTCCTGGAAATATCATCACCCTCAGGCCATCTGATATGTAGCTGAGTTTGTTTCTTCATCATAACAGATTTGGATAAATGTAGCATAACATCCACTTGCTCACTATTGATGGACTGGAGTGGTGTGGATTACTTGTGGATTATTGTAATGCTTTTATCAGCTGTTTGGACTCTCATACTGATGGTACCCATTCACTGGAGAGGATCCACTGGTGAGCTACATGCTACATTTCTCCAGATCTGTTGCCATGAATAAATAAACTCATCTCTTGGGGGCCTGAGGGCTAATGCATTTTTTTTCCCCCACTTTAATTTTCAGTGACTATAGCCGACTAGTACGTACAGTCTGTGCCTATGTGAGGGGAAGTTACTCTCCAGTCCAGCAGGTGGCAGTAATCTATTAGTTGAAAAGAGAAATCAGAAGTGCTATGCCGTCAGCTATTCAAAACAATTACAAAGCAATACACATGCTTGCCTCTTCTACACCAATCTCATTAGAGTGATCTCTTTTGAGATCTTGGTTTGTCGTTGCCTTTAAATCGTCCTAGTCATGCTACATACTCTACACTACATTTATAATACGTCACATGCTTGCTGTGTGTTGCGTTAAATATATACACAACCACACACCATTCATATGTTCTGTGTTTTTATGATCATCATGTATTGTTTAGGCCTGAAGATGATGATTTTGACATTGAAGAAGAGCTGGAGAAGCTGCGACCCGCCCCTCGGCCCACACAGCAGCCGGAGCTGGAGGCGCGCAGTCGTCGCTGTCTGGTGGGAGACCCGCGGGTCACTATCATTCCTGAAGATGCGGGACATGCAAACAGTGATGATGAGGACGGTGGGAGTGATTCGGATGGACCCATCCTTTACAGAGACGACGATGAAGAAGATGAGGATGTTCCCATGAGTATGATCCTTTTATACGGTCTGAGCCACTGTATGAGTGTTATTTACTTAATGTCCTGCACTAATATATTCATTAAAAACAGCACTTTTCTGTTGCCACAGCAACTTTTCTTTTATGGCAAAAATCATTAGGAAATTGAATCAATATTATGTTCCATGAAGGTATTTTGTAAATTTCCTACCGTAAATATTTAAAAACTTAATTTTTGATTAGTAATATGCATTGCAAATAATTCATTTGGACAACTTTAAAGGCGATTTTCTCATTTCTATTTTTTTTTTCACACCCTCAGATTCCAGGTTAGGGTTATCATAACAATGGAAAGATTATTTATTCAGCTTTCAGATGATGTATAAATCTCGGTTTCGGAAAATTGACACTTGAGACTTGTTTTGTGTGTATATATATATATATATATATATATATATATATATATATATATATATATATATATATATATATATATTTACATTACACTTTTATTCAACAAAGAAATATTAAGTTGGTCAAGATGTTTTCAATGTTACAAATGATTACAAATAAATACGAATAAATAGATTTAACTGTTTTCATTGATTCAACTTGACTAATAATCGCACGACTACGACAATATACTGTATGGTTTATCGGAGTTCGTCTTATTAAAACGTTTCTTATAATAAAGTATATAATAATGCAATGCTAATCACCATAGCCTTTATCATTGCTTATAATACTCTGAAATATAGTATTCTGTGTAAGTAGAAGGATTTATTTCAAACACTCAGCTGACGTTATGAAGTGAGTTTGGAGTAAAAACGTTATTAGATGTGGTATTTTCACGTGCTTTCAGATTGAGTAGCATTTACTACACAGAGCCGTAGTTCACTGACAAGCAGCGCAAACAGCTGTCATTATCCTAGAATGATTTATTCGATTTTAAGTAAAATTAAATAATATGTGAATATGAACGTGATTTTGTGTAGCTTGTCAGTGAACTACGGCTCTGTGTAGTAAATGCTGCTCCATCTGAAAACACGTGATTGAGATTTACTGCTAATCACAGAACCGGCTTTACTGACAAGATACACATGACAATCACATTCGATTAATAGTGCAGCCCTACATTAAAAACCTTTTGAATGGTATAGGGCTGGTTATCAGTACCGATATCAATACCGATACCTTGACTTCGATGCAGGAACCGATATTTTTGACTCTTGTGTATGATTGGCCCACAAGTCAATCTAATGTGTACAAGAAAAAGTAATGTGTGTGTGTATCTCGTCAGGTGGTCTCGCGCTCCGTGTGAAGCGTAAGGACACTTTGGCACTGAAGCTGGAGCGTCAGCTGGAGAAGGAGCAGTCTCCGGACCAGGAGAACATCACCTGGAACAACAAAGAGCAGTGGGAAGCTGTCCGCAGCAAGATCGGCACCGCACTCACAAGGTCTGCGTTCACCGCGGGTTTATGGGTCTCTCTACTGTCCACACTGACACTCAGAGGCATAGCAATAGGGCAGGCAATTGCCCAAAGAATAGATTGTTTAAATAATCAGAAATGTTAATATTAACGGAGAGACTATTTACATTAAGTGCAAAAATCCCATCTCGTTGGCAGAGCCTATTAACAGTAACTCTGCCCACAGTGTCTGTTTGGGGCAGACCACATCACAAAACACGCACAACAGAAACAGTGGCGACGTTTATTCATTATCTGCACTCAATATGTTATTATTGCATACTATTGAATGATTTAATATACAATACTGAGTAGTGATCGACCGATATTGGTTTTTTATAACCGATACCGATTATTTGCATGTTTATGTACCCGATAACCGATATGCAGAACCGATATTTATTTACTGTTATACTTCTGTTTCTGACAATTATTACAACACAAATGAGCATTTTATTTATAACAATCACTCCCTCCTTGCATACAAAAAAAAAAACTTTATATGTATACACAAATAAATAGAGGGGTCTGAGTCCAAAAAATTTAAGTGCACTGTTACTAAGTGTCTTTGTTTTAAAATAAAAGCTTTGATGAGGTAAAAAAATAAAAACGGGTAAAAAAAAATAAAGCACAAAAATGATTCTAACATATTGGTGGGGGCGGGAGGGCTATTTAGGAGTGCATAGCTATTTAGTAGTGTATCTTAATACTCCCAGTTAAGCAGAACTAGGTTTTAGTGTAGAAAACAGAGTCTTTCAGCATTCTGCCCTGTAAGCCTGCTTCCTTCAAAAATGTCATGCAGTGGCCGTGCTTGAGGCTTCCTGATCATCAACCCAGTCAGGTGCTGAGCAATATGAACAAACTTTTATCCCGAGACTATATAAAGTTAAACAGCACTTGTCAGTTGGCATTTTATGATCTAGATTCAATCTAACGTTAGATCATGAAATGCCAACTGACAAAGTGCTGTTTGACTATAATTTAATCAACCGCGATCGCGCATGGAGATAATAAATAATTAATTTCCACAAAGCTGAATATATGTATATGTGTATTAGAGAAATAATTGTTATGTAGTAAATGATAATATAATCTAGTGTGTTTAAACAAGATAATCTTGTCAAAATTTTCATTCAGTGGCATTGCTTGAGGCTTCCTGATCATCAACCCTGCTGAGCAATATGAACGAACTTTTTTTCCCGAGACTATATAAAGTTAAACAGCACTTGTCAGTTGGCATTTTATGATCTAAATTTAATCTAATGTTTAATCATGAAATGCCAACTGACAAAGTGCTGTTTGATTATAACTTAATCAACCGCGATCGCGCATGGAGATAATAAATAATTAATTTCCACAAAGCGGTAGGCTATATTTATATGTGTATAAGCGAAATAATTGTTATGTAGTAAATGAAAATATAATCTAGGGTGTTTAAACAAGATAATCTTGTCAAAAGTTTCATTCAGTGGCCGTGCTTAAGCCTCCAGATCATCCGTCAGTTGCTAAGCAATATGAACGAACTTTCTCTTCTAGACTAATGGTGAGCAAATACAACAGATAGAGAATTAAATTCAACGCTTTTCAGAATCAGAATCAGAATGAGCTTTATTGCCAGGTATGTTTACACATAGCCTACGAGGAATTTGTTTTCGTGACAGAAGCTCCGCAGTACAACAGAATAACAGCGACAGAACATAAAACACATAATAAAAGAATAAAAAAAAAACATTTTTTTATTTTCAACATGCACTCATTCATGTCTGTTTTATTTAATTCATGTAAAGATATGTCTTTATTGGGGCAGGACATGACGAACACTACGTAACTCAATGAGTTCGTCTCAATTGTTTAGAAACAAGCTGCATAAATTAACTATATCAGGAATTTATGTCTCAGATCTCATTTGTGCATGTCTGTTATGTTAAATAAAGTTGATTAATTAAAGCAAACCAAGTAGAACATATACTTTACCTGTGCACTGAGTTCCCTGCTAACAACATTACGTAACTGTTACGTAACTGCGACGTAATCTGGTGACCAAAGTTTCGTCGTGGCGACGTAACTAGTTACGTCGTGGCAACCGGAAAAGTGAAAGGTGCGTATACGTCGCCACAACGTAACTTTGTGACGTTGCCAGTAAGTAACTGCGACGTCGTGGCAACGTCGCGGATCGGTGGTCGTGTGCTGGTAATCAGTTGGTCATTTTTTTATAATTATTCTATGGGCGGACATGCAGCACTTGAACCTAATTTATGTCCTCATATGCCCAAACTAATTTAAAGGCTGTTTCAGTAGCTGTGAATGATGAATACTCAAAATGAATTCAGTTAATTTATTAACAAGCAAATATGAACAGTAATACACCCAGATTATTAATAAAAACAGGATATACAGCGACATATGAATGAAAGCATTCAGCCCAAACAGAAGCACATAGATTGAGATATATTAATAATAAATACATTTCCATATATTTAAATATCTATACCCTTCTGTAAGCATCCGGGGTCAAAACATTATGCACAAACATGCAAGTCTTAGTAAGCACTCAGCACATTGCATTTAAATATTGTCATTAACAATAAACACATTTATCAACTAATCACAAGCTCCCACAATAATACATCAGCTAATCACACCCTTAACCAAACCACTACAAATAATTCATTGAAAATAATATGCAATAGCTTATGAACAGATGTATTATACCAAATCAAGTTTAATGAATCTCACACCTATCATACAGCATTATGGCCAGTTCACACTGCCACAAAAATATATCTAAATATATATATAATATATCTTACTTTCTCTATTCTTGCAATATTCATGTGTTCGTGTCCCCGAGTAATATCTGCATTCCCCGAAGTCTGAAGAGAACACAGTATGTTAGTAGACAGCAATCCTCGTGAGAGAGAAGTCTGGTGTGGAGGGTGGATCTGGAACTGACTTCTCTTGATTATCTGTCTTCACAAACTGCCCTGAAATACAGTTCAAACATTAACAATGATTGTTATAAATGTAATGTAAGGCTCTTACATTCATAATGCTCATTTTGGAAATATAGTTAATATCAGTAATATGCAGCATGCACGATACAAGGAAGTGGTCAGTAACAACACTTTGAGGTATGATATCTATATCAGTAAGGCTACCTTTAAGAAAAAATAAAATGAATAAATTAAGTTGTGTTATGCATTCAAATAGTTAGACATGCTAAAATACAGAATTTGTTAACAATAATAATAAAAAATAATATGCTGGGGAAAAAAGAAACATTTCATAGGGCCCTAAACATGTTTTTTTTTTTTTTACTTTTAATAAATTGATGTGAAAATGCATGTTCTACGAAAAAGGAGTAGAGAAAAATGAAATATTTATTTTATCATTGAGGATTTCTTAAAAAAAAAAAAAAATCTCGTCTCGCTCTCATGAACTCAGTCTCGTGTCTCGTCTCGTCTTGTGGGATAAGTGTCTCGTCACAACCCTAGTAGCCAGAGCAAGAGATACATTAGATTTCTTTTGCATGTCTGACAGTGTAACATTAAGCTGAAGTATTTCTAATGAGTTAAACCTGTATCCTGTTTTCTGGGTAACATTGAGAATATCACTATATATTGTTGCAACACCTCCACCACGACCAGTCTGACAGGGCTCATGCTTATAACAGTAGTTTGGTGGAGTTTAGACTAATGCTAAATCAAAAATGCCTATCAAAATTAACACTGGAACAAACACAATCTCTATTGATTGGACAGAACAAGTACTTCTATTTGAGCGTGTAGAACAAAAGTCATCATAGCAGTTATTTGATAATTGGCTTACTAGTCACATGGAGCGAAGTGTCCTGGAGATGTTGTCCAACAGGAGATCTAAAAAGCCTAGGACGCTCCCAGAAAAGATTCCAATTATTAACAAAAAGCAGTTTCTGTTCTTTACACCATGACAATAACCATTCGTTTAAAGCAAAAAGTCTGCTGAACCTTTCATGTCCTCATCTATACGTGGGAAGTGGTCCTGACACGATGATCATCATGCAGGCGATATGCTGCGCACTGTCTTGATCAGGCTCCTGAAGTCCCTCTTCAGCGTCTCTGTCTGCCGCAGCATTGTGTCGTTAACGCCGGCGTGAAACATGTCCACTCCGATGCTCCCCTCACCCTTCAGGATCATGGAAATCTGTGTAGAAATATCAAGAACATGAGCACCAGGGAAACAGTGAGTGTGGACTTTACCTTCAGCTAACATAGCACGAACGTGCCGGACGATGGAGTCTCCGATGATCACAGCGTTGTGTTCTGTCTCACGAAGTGGAGCGAATCGGGTTCTGGTGGAGATCCTGAAGACCGGAGGCGGCGGATGGAGAGAGGTCGTCGCCCAGGGCCTGGTTCATGTCTTACACTGTGAAATAGGGTGAAGGACATCTGGGAAGATCTCATCCTGGATACACCGGGAACCACACAGAGTAGAGGTGGTAGGAGGGTTAGCTGTATACTTACCCTGGACTTATGAGCATCAACCCCTGAATATTTCCAGCACAGCTCTCCACTCGCTCATCTGGGCCTGCTTCTCCACGATATCATGGATCTGTTTCTTCACGGCCTCCAGCTCCTTATTAGAAATAAACAAACTAGAGAATAGGGGAAATGCAGAAAAGAAAAACAGTAATATGGAAAACATACAAAAATATCTTAAGATACCGGAATTCACATGTTTAGATTTTAGAGATGCATGATGATATATTGTAAAAAATAAATATGAAGTTATTTAATAAGCTTTGTAGCATCACCTGTGTTTTCTATCTCTGTCAGCAGCTCCCATTAGACACTTTCTTGGAACTTCCCCTCTATTTTAGAGGGTTTTTAAGACACTCCTGAAATCAATGTAAAAAATGTTTTATCAATATTTGTTTACAATGATAAATCAGAACAAGCTTGAAACAGTGGTTTGAAATAGTTTCAGCCCATTTTAGACCGTAAGTGACGTCACTGATAGACTCTACAGTGCAGACTTTTAGGTTAAATTAATTAGCTTAACTTTACTTCATTTGTCTATTGACAAATTACCATCAAAAACATTTACAAAGCAATCAAAACCGATCCTTTACGCATAAGATGTAATTAAAAGCCCAGACTTTCATTAAAAAGAGCTCAAATCTAATATGCTATAACGTTAATTATGTTTCTATGCTAGCGTAATACTTGATAGCAGACATTTCAAGAAAAATACCATAATCACAGAGGTATAAATATTAATAAAAAGTACTTAAAGTAGACTGTGGATAATATTAACGTGTTACTTAACAAATCTGTCGCAGTTGTTGACCTTTTCTTTGGTATAACTGACGAGAAACAGAGAAAATGTCAGACGAGACCTCTCCTCTCCTCTCCAGCAGCTGATGTGTACGCGGTTGCCATGGTAACTCAACGGCTAGAAGGCCAATAAAAACAATAAAATAATAAAAAAAGGTTTTAGCGACGTTAGACTTTTGTTTTTACTTTGTTTTATACATTTTATCAACCCACTTATTTATTATAAATTGTAAGACTCACCTCAGAAAGCTAAATTCTCCTGTCAGACACAGTTGAAGTGAAAAGTGCCTCAAACAAACGCGCTGTCCTTCTGATACAACAGTCTCTGCCGCAGATGAGATGATGAGCCAGTCTGTGTCATTATTTCACGTTATAACTCCATACGAGATAAAAAGTTTCACAACTCTTTTCTTGTCAATACTGTGCGCGCGGTGCGTCAGTTGTGGAAGCGCGCGCCTGTATGTCACGTCATTAAAAGCTTAAAAGCATGTCCATATTCTGACTTGTTGAAAATAAACATATTTTATCTTTAAGGAACGTTTAATCTTGTGTCTGACGTTTAAATCACACTTTTTAAATAGCTCTATACTCAGAGAGCATATAAAGAACGTACAAAAAATATGGTAATGATATTACGTGCATACGACGTTGTAGTTACGTTGCCAGTAAGTCATGAAGTTACCAATATATTACCAATAGAGGACCTATCTGGGACGTTCTTGGTTATCTGGTCACGTTGGAAGGACGTACTGACGACGTTGTGAGTTGGTAATGTGATGGTAATAAAATTACGGGAATGCGACGTCGTAGTTACGTTGTCAATTGGTAAGTCATGGAATTACCAAAAATTACCAGTACGTTACGTAACTGTTACGTCGTGTGTTAGCAGGGTTGTTGTTGACTGATCTCCTCAGACGCCCGGGCTGCAATGGCGGAAATCTCAAAACGGCCACAAGATGGCGCCGTAAATCGGCGAATCCGATATTACAAAACCGATACCCGATTATGGAAAAATGCTTAAATATCGGGAAAAATATTGGTAAACAGATACATCGGTCGATCACTAATACTGAGGTGCAACTATCTCTTGCTATAGTGTAAATAACATATATCGCTAAGAAAATGTTATAACCATATACTAACTGTATATTTCCAATATATATATATATGGATATAAATATAAAGATTGCACTGTATTTTGAACATTGTGTTATATTTGTATCCTCTATTATAAAGTAATTTTTTTACTTAAAGAATAAGGATTTTTATGTTGGGAAAAACAAAACAAAAACTATGTATGTTCTGTTAGATGTGTCTTGGCTAGTTTTTGTTTGTTGTAGTCTTATGATGAAGACACTGTGTGTATTTTGTGTGTTCTCACAGGAGGTTGAGTCAGAGACCCACCGCACAAGAGCTTGAGCAGAGAAACATCCTGCTAGGTCAGTCTCACAGCCCTGGTCTCCTAATGCTCTGGATACTTCCAGTAAAACATAATAATAAAATTTGGCATGCTCTTCTGTTTCAGCCAAGAATGAAGCTGACCGACGAGCAGAAAGGAGTGAAATCAAGCGCAGACTGACCAGAAAGGTTTGGAGGCACACATCCATAACTTATTAGGTTTTTTTTTTTTTTACTTCTAAAGGTCTTGTTTGACATCAGTTTTGTTTACAAATACACTTCTGTTCAAATGCTTGGAGACGTTAAGATTTTCTTTTGTTTAAATTCAGTCTCTTCTGCTCACCAGGTCTGCATTTAATTGATCAAAATACAGTAAAAAAACAGTAATATAGGGAACTATTATTACGATTTAAAATAACTTTTATATTTAATATATTTTAAGATGTAATGTGTTCCCCTGATGGCAAAGCTGATTTTTCAGCAGCCTTAACTTTTTGTGCTTCAGAACCATTTAAACATCGGTAATATCAGAAAACAATTGTGCTGCTTCATAGGTTTGTTTTTATATGTTTTTTTAGGATTCTTTAATGAATAGAAATAAAAAAAAAAAATACAGCATTCATGTGCAATAGACTTAAGAGTATTAAGACTTAAAGAGTCCAAGTTTTTGTCTTGTCTTTTTGGGAAAAAAAAGTTTGAATGGTGTCCCTGTGTTAAAAGTTTTGTTAATCGGGAAATTTAAATTATTATATTAAATTTTGCTCATGTAGGTTATCTCTCTTTTTTTTTCATAATAAAAACTAATTAAATCACTTGTGTTAGAGAGTTAAAATTCTAAATGTAATGTAATACATATTCATATATAAATGCTTCACGACTCACTCCTTCATAACTGTCAGTGAAAAGTGGACAAAGGAAAATGGAAACTAACCAAGTTATGGTTTTCACACTCTTTCCATTAGGGGCAAAACTATTTTGCTCGTGGTGAAAGTAGGCACTAATCTTACTGAGCTTGAAAACAATGGTTGTTGTGTGTGTGTGCAGTTGTCCCAGAGGCCCACGGTGGCCGAGCTGCAGGCCAGAAAGATCCTGCGCTTTCATGAGTATGTGGAGTCCACTCACGCTCAAGACTACGACCGGCGCGCAGACAAACCCTGGACCAAACTCACCCCTGCTGACAAGGTCCGGCCCAATCACTGCTCTCATTTTTGATAAGGCATTTATCGACCATACTGATGTTAAAGTATTGCAATAGTTGTTGATTTGACCATGACATCCTCAGAAATGTGTTTTGTTACTCGGTACAAGCAGTGATACCCTGAACGCTGGTGATGTTCTTCTCTTGTCCTCTTCCAGGCGGCCATAAGAAAAGAGCTGAACGAGTTTAAGAGCTCAGAAATGGAAGTTCACGTGGAGAGCAGGATATACACCAGGTCCGAGACTTTCAGCACTTTTTCACTTGGAATAAATGAAGAAGTATTTAAACACACAAGAATAATGAGCTGTTAATGGGCACTTGGGTCAATTACTTCACGTGAACACCATAACCCAGCAGCCAATACCTGATTAACAAACATTATGTAAATATACCTGAAAACAATTATTTAAAATGAATTAAATTAAATTTGTGCATTTAGCAGACGCTTTTATCCAAAGCGACTTACAGTGCATTCAGGCTATCAGTTTTTACCTATCATGTGTTCCCAGGGATTCGAACCCACAACATTGCGCTTGATATTGCATTGCTCTACCACTTGAGCTACAGGAACGCATCTTTTTTTATAAAAATACCATAAAAACAGTGATATTGTGAAATATTCAGTGTTATTTTCGTAGCAGAATGTTTTATCACGTTTAGTTAGGACACTGTATTCAGATCAAATCAAAACGAACACTAGAAATATTGTAACCATGAACTGTTTTCTATGTGATTATATGTAAACATGTAGTTTATTCCTGTAATCAAAACTGATCCTTCAGTAATCATTCTAATCTGCTGATTTACTGCTAAAGAAACCTTTCAAATGAAACGAATGCTTCAAAGAACAGCATATATTTCAAACACAGCTATTTCGGGACATTATATTGTCATGTTTTGATCAATTCAGTGGGTCCTTGAAAAAAAGCTTAGTTACTTCTACAACAATCTTTCTGAAAGTGATGAATAGAGAAATAGAGAGTTGTTCGTAGAACAGTATGGGGCGGACACCTTTTTTTTCTGATTAAAGGGGATAATTGGAAAATAATGATCATTGTCTTCAACCATCAGCTGGACTTTATGATGAAAATGTCATGTCTTTTTCCACTTGGCAGGTTTCATCGGCCATAATCGTCATCTGAGAGGAGGAAGCAGCTAAAAGCCTGATCTCACCGCAGCATCCTGTTTGCCATGATCCAGGCCAGCCGCTCAGTGCTCTGGACAGGAAGTGATGCGGGTGTGTGCAGGAAGCTGCTACTCTTTCATTCAGACACTTGGGGAGCAGGTTTAGAGGACCAGCGCTCTGCAGAGTATTTCCAGGAGAAGAGGACACAGGACTGGTTTAATTGTCTTCATGGTGCACACGTTTCTGAGATCAAGAATAGGCTTGTGTACATAACAATAATACTTTTATGGAAATTATGACACTGGTGATTAAACTGTTTGAGTGGTGAGCGATTGTGAGAGATGTGGTTGGTTGGGTGTGTGTGAAAGTGTGTGTGTGTGTGTGTGTAATGATAAATGCTGTCCACTTCTGCCTTAACACTGGTGCATGACTTTCTTTAGCATGACTTCTGAGGAATACAGAAGACGGTCTGTTGACAGCTGCATTTAGCACTGTTTCTCACGCTGAACACACACTTACTGGTGTGTGTGGGTCTGAAAGCACATCTTTGATATTCTCAGGACATCAGCACACAGTCTCACTTTCTCTTTATGTGCATTTTACTGTAAATCACCATAGTTTTACCTTTTCACACTGATAAAACACCTGCTTTAATCTTTGTTACTCTCTCTTTTTAACCGTATAGCACTCCACTTTAGATATTTTAAAGTGAATCCCACAAAAACAGTCCATATTTTATCCCTGAAATCATAAGAATGTTTTTTTAGCATGGAGAAAATTAAGTCTATACATCAGAAAGCATTGTGATATTATTTGCATCATTTAAGCATCATTTCCCCCTTAATTATTCTAATAGTATGTTTCTCATGTGCATTAAACTCAATGGTAAATATTGTTACTGTAATAGATTTTTTTTTATTACAGTAAAATACTAAAATACACTTTTTTTCATATAAACATGGATTAAAAGCAATTAAAAAACATCAAGTTACCATAATAAAATGTTTTATTTATTTTTATTTCATTTTCTTTTTTGTCATATCACTGGAATGATTTTTTTTTTTCTTCACAATGCCAAACATTTGAATGATCCTAAAGCTCCTTCTTTAAGCAAAGCGTTATTTTCTTTTTTTCTTTTTTGGTGTCAACATATTGTTGACCGTTTTCATGAGATTCAGCTCTTGATGATGATATAATTCACCATGCATTGAACAATTGAAAACAAAATGGTTGATGTTACATCATGCAGTTATTGTAAAAATCATGCGTTTTTGAGTGGTACAGAAGATGAAACTCATTTCCATGTCACTGCTTGTGTAATGCTACACGTTTTGTAGGCCAGAGGACCTGTGCACTGTATAGAGACATGCTGTAGATTCAATTGTATTGTATATCTCGTCTTCCTGATATCAGAAATGTGTTTGAATTGTAATTATAGTGTTACACTATCCTGTTTTTATAAGGTACAAACAGAATGACTACAGGTTAAGTGATACAATGACATGGTACAGAACAGCTGTATAGATACTTTTTTATGTAAAGCTATATTAAAAGGTCTGTCGATTAATACATGTGCATTCATTTCACTTCACAACTGTGAGCATCGTTTGGTTGATTTTGGGGGTTATTTTACATAAAGAATCTGGTTGTGTACTCATACACAGAACATATCAGTGTTACTTGGACACAAAGTTCAATTTGATTCTCTTTTACAACTTTAGTAAATGTGTTCATCAACAAACGCTGTTTTTGGACATCAATGTTGTAATGTCATGGGTTTTGGGATGTTTACCATTTGCAATATTACTTGTGGCCTGTAGAGGGCACTATTGATCCGCTCAGAATTACTGGCTGTCTTCTGTTTCTTTTACCTGATCAAGAATTTCTTGCACTATATTTCAATGGCCGTGTGATGGTGATCCTTGTTCTTATAGCGTTGTGGGTTTAAACCGGGACGTATCAGCACTTGTGTCAGTCTGCCGTGGTTTCAGAGTGAAATCTAGCTTCTTTATGAACACTCAAAAGCTTTTGAAATGTTAATTAATAAGCGTGTAAGGGGGGCATGCCATTGTGGCCTCTTTATTGATACGCCCACCCATCATCACATGTTGAAGTTTGCCTGTATCGTGAGTTTTTAATGGCTCACCCTCTTCAGTCCCTCCTCTCTCAACCACATACTGTCTCTCTTACTCTCTTACGTCCCAGTTAAGGCCCGTTCACACCAAGAATGATAACTATAACTACATTTTGAATAATCCTTCTAATGTTATGAGAATGTGGATGTCCACACCAGAGCTATAATAATGACAGACGTCACAATTATACCGGTTTTACAGTATATGACGGTATTTATTTCCATGCACGACCGGGTGTAAACCACATTCTCTACTGGAGGTCAGACTGCACGAGAAGAGTGAAAAAGGAGAAAGGAAAAGGAGAGAGCAGGGAAAAGATGAAGGAGAAAATGGAAGAAGGTGAAGATGAAAATTGGATTTGATTTTCCCATATCCTCACATAACAAGACAAATGAAGTAGAATCAGTTTGTCTGTAGACTGATTTCAGCGATGGAAGTGGGCGGCTACTGTTGGTTTTCATTTCCAACTGTCTGGCTCCATCCAAATCTATACTTGATTTGACTTGTATACATAATCGAAAAGATTATTTTATTTATGTTTTTATTATTATTTTATTTATTTTTTCATTTAAGAAATAATAGCCATTGGTCTGTATGAATATTTATAACAGTCTTTAAAAAAAGTCTGAATTCCTTTTTTATTTTATTATTATTATTATTATTATTTTACTACAGTAAGCTGCTTTAATGTTTGCAAACCATGCTGTATTTATAGGACAGGTGTAATATGCAGTATATATTTTCCTAATAGCAGAATAAACTTTAAACAATATTTCACTGCATAAAGCAGGGGTCTCCAAACTCTGTTGTGGAGGGCCGGTGTGCTGCAGAGTTTCGCTCTAAATCTAATTAAACACACCTGAAGCAGCTAATCAAAGTCTTGCTAGTTTTGAATTCCAAAATAAATTGGAAATGAAATCAAATATTTTAAAAGTGCTCAACAGATGTTTAAGTGCTATAATAAGTGTCCGGTGCATCTACCAAATGTGAAAAAGAAGAACCCAGTAAGTTTTGTATGACTTTCTCTGCAAGCATGTGAGAAAATGAGCTGATCAGATTTCTCTCACTTTCTGACATAAGAAGGGGTTCTCATTATAATATTACCACTCATTAATCTGCTCGTTTCCACCTATGGTGCTCAGAAACACTGCTGTTTTCGCAAGCGACAGCCGTGTACTTGTTCAGATGCTGTGGCAAAACTTAGCAGAAAACATGCTAAATGTTCTGTCGCTGGCTGCACAGATGAATGAAAATTATTAGTTTTAGTCCTAACCTCGGATGAGACAAGAGAGGAGTGGATTTATTTTATTTTTAGAGGAAATCCTGGAAGGATGTTGAGGTGGGAAATAACTTATAATTTAAAGAGACATTCTTCCTCTTCTGGAAGAGTGGAGGTTGCTCCGCCTCCTGCTGTGGAGGAGGCGGAGCTTGGATGGAGAAGCAAGGAGGGGGCGGAGGCATGCGGCTGCTGAACATGGGAGGGGGCGGAGGGCAGCCGTACATAGGGGACGGAGCCGAGAGGTTAAAGGGGCAAGGCGGTGGTGGAGGGGGCAGAGCTGTTTTTGACAAGGCAAAAAGGGAATTGTTTACAAAGCCATTGAGTGTTTTTAAGCAAAATATGTTATAGATCTTTCATGAAGACCCTAATAAATCATGCCAACATGTGGAAAATGTCCATCCAATGAGCCTTTTAAACTACGTGAAACATTTATCAACTTTAAAACCACAAGTTAACCAACATGCTCACAGTAAAACGGTTCTAAAAACCACAAAGACACTGATGAAATTTGACCACTTCGTGAACAGTCCGACATGGCCAAACAACAAGGCCCCAAGTGAGTCCAATAAAACTTTGGATCAAAAAAAAGAAGAACAGTTCAGCTCCAGGTGCTGTCTCATCACAGGATGCAAAGAGTGGCTAGAAATATCGGAAAGAACCTCTCTGGCAGACACAGGACCATTTCTAGACAATTTGACCCCCTTTGCTTGAAACATTGATTTAAAGGGTCAGATGCATTATAAATTTGTTATTTGTTGTTTTAAATTTGTTGCATTTGTTACCCCAAACTACATATAAAAGCCTGATCAGTGGCATAAAAGTAATCAATGCAGCTACTTAGTCATTTGCCACTCATTAACATATGAACTTTCCCTTTAAATAGTGACAATCTACCCTCTGTGAATGACACTGTTCCCATTAAGTGCTGTTAGAAGTGATTGAATTAATTCAGCATTTCAAACCTGCGTAAGGATGCATTAAACTCGACAAAGCGGTTTAATAAAGTGAATTAGCTTTTTTACTATACCGTTATTTGTTTAATTGGCTGTTAAAGTTGATATGGGAAAATTACATGACACACTGATCCTTTAACAATGCATTGTGCACAAAAACGTACACCTTTGGACAAATCTCACAACCTGATATATCAATTGCCACAACTACTGCCTAAACAAAATACAGATTTTATTGCACTTTATTTACTCTACCGATATTTTAAATTGGTCTTTAAACTTAGCTTAATTGCATGGCAAAAAAAAATAAAAAATAAAAAATTTGCACAAAACAATTAGGCAGAAATTTACAGCGCTCTGATTTATGAATATGAGTTAGCAAATCTTTAGCCATCCACTAGGGGGCAATCTGAGTCGACAGGTAGAGCAGAGTTGGCTTGCGTATCAGTCACGCTTAATTACAGTGTAAGATGATTAACATTTAGCCGTGTCAGAAATCCAACCACGTTTTGTCGTACCTCAGAAAACCCTTAGCCATCACATTGAATCACGTAAACTGTTTATATATTTATGTTTCAGCATAATTATGCACGCTATACCAGGAGCAGTTCTAAACACTTTTTATGTGGGTTTCAGCCCCCCATCTGTCAACGTAGACCCTAAAAACTGCATTAGCGATCAGGCCAGTGCTACTTCCTCAAGAAAGTTGTTCATTCTCACGCATTTTAAGTCTTGTCAGTTTAAACACTAAAGTTTTTTTTAAGTAATTTGAGCCCAAGACATCTCAATGTGGTACTCACGTGCTGTGATAAAGCATTTTTTATGGCGTTATTTCACTGACAAATGTCGAGAGCGCTTTATTGTAGCGCGAAAGCACATTAATACTATGCGTGAGCGCAAATGTCTCCGCTCATGCGTGGATTTACTTTGCTCTCGCACAAAACCAGATGCGCGAGGCATGGAAATGGCAAAAACTGCATACAAACCTAAATACAAATAAAAAAAGAGATATAGTAAAACAAAGTAGCAAGTAGCAACAACAACCAGTTTATGTTAAAACAAAATGCAAAAAAAATAAAAAAATCAAGGAAAGGCCCTGCACAAATCTGTTTTGAAACTACTTTTTAAAAGTGCATAATGATAACCTTTGACAACGTTTAATTCAGGTGCGAAAATAATCAATATATGGCGCATGAGCACAGAGAGATTTGAGAGTGCACGGGACACCGTTTGAGCGAGAGGAGAGACACGTTTTAAGTGCGCACACTCTCTTCGGGTGAGAGCAGCGTACACACCCCCTGTTTGTCCTGGATTGAAGCCTTATTCAATCACGTAGTGAAACTGCATGGCTATCGGTTTGTGCACTGGATATAAATGAACCAATTGACAGGTGTCGACAGAGCTGTGTTTGCGGTAAACACTGGGCCCATTCTAGTGCCCAAACAGAAAAGCACTATGATAACGCAAGAAATAAAACACACCTTTTTGCCAAAAGAGCAGTTTTCCTCTCACATCACTCACAAGTATTGTGTCCCCACGCAGCGACTAAGCACTCAAACCAATCCAACCTCTGTCCATCCAGGCCAGAAAATGTCAAGCCATTCCTGTAGTGTCAGAATGGATTTTGGGGTTAATAACACACGGCTATTTCCTTCAGTTCACACGAAGGCCCCCGCACTTCAGTCGAGTGGTCACCACTCCGGTACACAGCAAGGATGCTCACGTTCTGCGGGCCGAAGTAACAAATTTGTTGTTGGAAGGAGCCATAGAGATCGTTCCCCCAGCTCAACACAACTCAGGTTTTTACAGCCGTTACTTCCTCATCCCCAAAAAGGATGGTGGCCTTCACCCCATCCTCGATCTAAGATGTCTGAATCGTGCTCTCATGAGACAGCACTTCAGAATGATCACACTGAAACAGATCCTCTCACAAATATTCTCAGGGGACTTGTTCTTTTCTCTGGATCTGAAAGAAGCTTACTTTCACATCCAAATAGCCCTCTTGTCACAGGCCAGTCTTGAGATTTGCCTTCAAGGGTGTGGCTTACCAATACAAGGTCCTCCCTTTTGGGCTATCCTTGTCCCCTCGCATGTTTACGAAGTACATGGATGCAGCTCTCTCCACTCTAAGATAGAAGGGAATCCTCATTCTCTGTAACCTTGATGACTGGCTTGTTCTAGCCCAGTCAGAGGTGGAGACCTTGCATCACAATGACGTCCATTTTGAGGTAATAATTTATCATAGTCACACAGCCTGTTAGAAGCTATAAATACTATTAAAATTTGAGAATTAACTTGAGCTAGTCTACGGATGCACGAGTGAACACTGCACATTTTAGGCACTTCAGATCAAAGCCTCAGTGGTCTAACAGTGCTCGTCAATGTCAAAATGACTGAGATGGCCAATCAAATCAAAGTAGGCGGGGTTTACTGTTCACAAAAGCAGAGCGCGAAGCATCAGTTTAATGTTAAAGAGAGTGAGGTAAGATGAAGCTGCAATTCATTTAATATTAGTCAACTTTTAATAATACATTTTACGATAGAAATGTTAACTGACTGACAGCTACATCCAGTGATGATATGGTCATTTTGAGAGAGAGAGAGAGAAAGAGAGATTTGTCTGCTTCTGTCTCTCTCTACAAACAATGAAGTAATTTTGCACCCTTGTTGTTAAGAAATATAATGTAACGATTCAGTCTCGATTAATAAGTTTTACTGTTGGCACAGTGGTTAACCAGAAAAAAAAAAGGCACATCATGCCGAAAAGGTTGCGACCCCTGGCATAGTCGTTATTTACGGATCTGATTCAGGCATTGCTACAGTCCCAGAGGACAGCAGCGAAGCCGAATCTTCCTCGCCATAGCGCGCCGGTTCACCCTCCGATGCAGCAATCAACATACAGTCATTGGGAGGAGCACCAAAGGATATTGCTGGTACTCTTCTTTTAGAGGGCCGAACACATTCCATTGGCAGCTCAACTGGTTGCAGAGTGCAACAGGAGCGATGGTCCCCAGAGGGTTGATTGCCTGGAGGGTTTACCATCACTGTTACCCTCAGACCGCCCTCGTTACTGCCTGAAGAAGCCCCCGCTAGACTGCCACCATGACAAAGTGATCGCTCTGCTCCAAAGCGAAAAGCTGAATATGCGCTGCACCTGCTGCCTACTTATACTCACGCTGTGATCAGCAGCAGTTGGATTTAATAATCACATGCCAAATGTGCATTGGCTCATTTAATTTACACTTGAAGTGGATTGGTCTTTCTAAGCGAGATCCCAATTCGTTGATCATCTGACGTGATGTCAAAACTGAAACTCAAATGGAATGGGGGAAAACTGGAAAAAAAAGGAAACTGGGGATTATGCCAACTCCGGTCCGGATCTTGTATCTGGATCTTACAGAGATTCAAGATGAACCCTGCAAGGACATCATCACTTTATTGTGTCCATTGTTTCTGCTTAAATGAAAACATGACTTCAACTAACTGGTATTATTACAAAAAAGCTAATTATCACCCAGCTTTAATTTGCATAATGAGACATAAAAATATTAATATATTCTAAACAGTAACATCATCAATCTCTGTATAACTGCTTTGATACAATGAAACAATTGAATTTCAATAAATAAATATATATTTTTTTTTTTTTTTTTTTCGGCAAATTGCTTATCCTATGGTGCCAAATGCTCATGGAATAATCATGTACTTCTATTCAGAAGTAATGCATTCATGTAATCAGTATTGTTTTTGTGAATGCTGGCAGGGATGCTAGTAAACGCAGGTGGTTGATAGAGCAGTAGAGGAAAGCTGATAATCAAAGCAAGAAGATGCTTTAAAGTTTTGGTCTTTGTTAAATAAGCAGTTATTCTGTGTCTCATCACAGTAGTTTTTGTTCACCGACAATCCATTAAAGGACTGTGGAATAAGGAATTGGATGGAATCCACTTTGACAGAAAAAACAACAGTTTTATTTATTTCATAGCCACTGGTTTCAAGCAAGCAGATGGAAAGACAAACATAAAACAATACCAAATACAAACAGATTGCATATGTAAAGGGCAGATGAATGTAACGCTTTGCTGTTTCATTCTATGGGAATGATTTTATTAAAGTGCAGCAGGCTGTTTGAGCTCCAATGCTTTTGTTTACAATGTTGTCTATCATTGCTCTCATTTCTGAATCTCTGAGTACTGAGAGTTTACGTTCAGTTATAGAGTTTTAGGAGGTGTGTTGTTATCATTTACCTTCTGGAGGACATATTTTGTTACATTAATTTCTCCCACATGCTTTAGAGCAGTTTTATGTATGTTAATTATGGATCATCACAATGGCAAACATAGTAATACATCATTTTTATTATAAAAAAAAAAAATGTCTTATTCTTTGTTTCGCTACACGCCTCA
This sequence comes from Carassius auratus, assembly GCF_003368295.1. Lineage (NCBI taxonomy): Eukaryota > Metazoa > Chordata > Actinopteri > Cypriniformes > Cyprinidae > Carassius > Carassius auratus. Next base: position 2,667,398 of record NC_039298.1, on the reverse strand, counting down.
CCATATATTAGCTGGACTTTGTTTTCTGTACAGTATATGGTCATGATGTGAACACGCAATAACAATTAGTCTTCATGCAGACTTCAAAATTAATTTCCAAGTCCTAAATCAAAATGTCATTCCTAATCACATTTAATCAGGATTTAATTAATTAATCGTATAGCCTCTGATTATTACAAACCTGAAGAAGCCAGAAATGCACAGACAGTACCAGCCAGCAGACACTTGATCTGTTCTATTGCAGACAATTAGCATGAGTCCACAGGAAGCCTTGAATTTCAGAAAGGTGCGCGACCTCCTGTCAGCCATGCTGAAAAACTCTTAAAACTCTTTTTATCCATGCAGTTTGAATTTTTAGACAGATGAATAACTCTGCAGTCTATCTTCTGATTTCTGGGCCATTGAAATAAAGGACAGAAGGGGGACAGAGGCACTAAACGTGCACCCAGATCAGTGGGAGAGGAAGGACAGACTGATAAGAGTGCATGTTAATCACAACAGACACGGCAGACCGGAATGAGTCGACCTGCTGTGTAACTGTGTTTGTGTGTTTCGCAACACATGCTGGGGTGCGTCTCAAATGCATCGCTGCCCCCCTCCCTGTCTGTTCCCTGCACGTCCTCCCAATCTGCCACAGAGTCTGTACATCACAGATAGGCTGGAGCAAAATTGTTTATATCTTATCATGTAGCACATATTCCTGTTTTCTATTCTGTTATTACTGGATGCTCGTCCGACTCCGCGTTCTGATATGAAGAACAGCTTTTCAATTTCATGTCAAAGTTGCACTTTGAGTATAAACAAGCGTGCTGACAAGATACTTTTGCATTTTGAGTTCAATATATAATCAAGATACCCGTCTATCCATGGAAAACAGTGTTTACTGCTTGATTGCACGTTCATTTATTTATTTTTTAGTTTTTTAGTCCATCGGATTGAAACATGCAGACATTTGTCCTCAAATATACTGAATGTGTTGTTTTGGTAAAACAATTTCAGAATATAATTATTTAATCTTTCATGATCAAAAAAAGAAGCAAAAATATTTTATATGTGAAGTAGTATATCAATTATTAACAATTTTAATAATAAAACAACACATATTTTAACTTTAAGCTCAAATTTCTTTATAAATAATTAAAATGTCAATATTATTTGTTCTTCATAAATTGTATTTTACATACAAAAAATATCAGCTGTATGCAAATTGGCAAAAATTTGGTTTTCAACCACTGAAAATGGGTAAAATTCAACAAGTTGGGCATGGGGTCACAGTGGGCTCTACATATCTCTGGGACTTAACAATTTAGGGCCTTGAAGATGAAGATTACAAATGAAAAGTTTATTAAGAACAAATATTTTTAAGATTTCTTGAGTTACAGGCATGCAAACGTTGGAAAAATAATATGTTTGGCACCGACACAGACAGGAATGCTCTATGCAATTTTTTTGGTAGAGAGACCAGACAGGGACGTCTGGTTGAGTTGACACAGAATGACCCAAAGTCCTTTTTAAAAATACTAGCAATGAAATGATGCAATAACAATATAAATAAAAATTAAGAAATACAAATGTAGAAAATTTGAGATAAATTAATCCAAATGAAATAAAATTAAATAAAGGCATACATTAAGAGGGAGATAACATAAATAAAGGCAAAATAGAAGAGTAAAACGCAATGCAGAAAAATGGGTGTATGTATTCCCTCTCTACTAAACAGAATCAGTCACGGCCAGTACTGCAGAAATATAAAATAAAATAGATCGCTCACTTTTAAGACTAGTCCAAGCTGCACCTCAGCTGTGGGAGGCATAATAGCTAAATGTCCTCTCAGCGTGCATCAAGTGAACCCTTATTTTAACTGGGATGCTCCTGGTGATCTGAATAAAGCTCTGTTTGGTTTACAATCTACCAGCATTTCTGCAAGATATTTTTTTTCGGTCCTAAGCCAATATGGGATTTTTATACAATCAAAAATACTTTAAAATCGATTGGAAATGACACTAGAAGCAGTGTTTAGTATTTAGGCCAGTGAAGAATCCAGCAGTAATCTACCCTGCTGGTAATGAATGTATGAATAACCTTATTTTGTTCTTGTTTGGAGAAAATTTATATGATTTATGCAATTTTTTTCTGGATAGAAATAGGCTGATATAGCTCAAAAAATATCAAACCAGCTTATTTAGCAAATGTTCATAATATCAGCGGTAATAAAACACGTGGATTCAAGCATTAAATGCATCTCTTCTTGCCAAAAGGCAAAAACATCTGCAAATGTATCAGGCTAATCAAGTTGACAACACTATTAGTTATTTCTGCATTAAGTTTTCCATCGATGAATCCATCACAAGCTAAGTATGTTTTCTTGCGTCCAACTCCGTTCTGGCGAATGATTTGTGCAGCGCTGAAGAGCTTCATTACGTCCTCTGTTTGCATGGGGAGGAGCACGTCACATAATCACACAGGCGCTAACGCTAATGCTAATTCAGTGCGGTGAATGATGGCCTTTCAGGTGGAGTGCTTTGAAGTAATCCCACTATCTATTAAGCTTTCGCCTTGCTGCATAAACTGGATTCATAATGAAAAACAAAGAAGTGAAAACAAGTGCATGGAAAGGGAAACAGGAGCTGGGGAATGGCTGCTTCTGGAATACAGATAGGATTGCTGCTGATTACAAATAGATACTCTGTGATTGACTGGACTAAAAATATCCTTCATATGAGAGGCTTCATGTGGGAAGTTAATAGTGATCATATTTAGGTTGCATCTGTTAGTTTACGATACTTATGGTAACGCTTTAGTAGAGGTACCAGTTCTCACCATTAACTACTGTAGTTGCTTATTAGTATGCATATTACTAGCATATTGTCTGTTTATTAGTACTTATAAAGCACATATTCTGTGCATAAATGTGCATCATGACTGCTGTGGTTTCACATGTTTGGTAACCCATAACTTTCATTTATAATTAACAAATATTATATAAAGCTTAACATATTATTAGTTTTTATATATTCGAGCTAGAAATATTAGATAATGTTCTTGTTGATGTTTACTTACTTAAAGTTACTTAGTTAATGATTAACATGATTAATGTAAACTGAAATGCTTACAAATGTCAGTAAACTTTCAGTTCATATGATCTTCATTTGTTGGCCTTTGTTTGTTGTGTAGACCTCTATTTACACATCTTAACAAACAATCTATTCATTGTTTGTTCATGTTTTGGCAGTACCCAATCTAAAGTAGAAATTATTCATCATTTGCTAATGTTTATAAACGTTTACAAATCATTAATACCTTAAATAGCAGTCATCTCAATGGCAAAAAGAGCCTGTCCTCCAACAAAAAACGACCATATAGGTCATTTGTGCAAGCATTTATTACGACCTATATTTACGTTTTAAAGTTAAGCACCATCTAGCGGGCGTAAAAATAATGACAGTATCGCGTTGCGTCTGTCGTCATGAATTGACGTATAACGTCATTACCAATCAAAACGCACGTTTATTTAAATGCAGTGTGTGGGCGTTTTACACCAATCTCATAGTATTTCCTACATATTTTACTACTGTAGGTGACTTATTCGTTCGAATGACCACACTTACTCCAAACCCCTAAACCTAACCCTCACAGAAATCATGCTAAATTATTTTGCGTGCACGTCAATTCCATGGGATCAAATCCATGATAGCATGATTACATATCAAGGTATAACGCAATAATCTACCAACTGAGCTACATGAAACGCAAATCAGAGTGCAAATAAAAGAGTACAAAACATTAATATGAAAACGACCTTTTGCCGATAGGTGCGCAATTGTAGGATACGCTCTGATGGGTCGTATTTCAGGGATTTGGACAAACGACCCATACGAGCGTATTGGTTGGAGGACAGGTTGATTTTACATGTAGATTCACACTGAAGGCATCCAAACATGTGGAATTATATATGTAATTATATTCATAACAAAAAAAGTGTGAAACAACTGAAAATATGTCATATTGTAGGTTCTTCAAAGTAGCCACCTTTAGCTTTGATTACTGCTTTGCACACTCTTGGCGTTCTCTTGATGAGCTTCAAGAGGTAGTCACCTGAAATGGTCTTCAACAGTCTTGAAGGAGTTCCCCGAGAGATGCTTAGCACTTGTTGGCCCTTTTTGCCTTGTGTCTGTGGTCCAGCTCACCCCTAAACCATCTGGATTGGGTTCAGGTCCGGTGACTGTGGAGGCCAGGTCATCTGGAGCAGCACCCCATCACTCTCCTTCTTGGTCAAATAGCCCTTGATGCCTTCAGTGTGACTCTACAATTATCATAGTCATCAAAATAAAGAAAACATATGAGAAGATGTGTCCAAACTTTTGGTCTGTACTGTATATATATAAATATTATGATTTGTTTTCTCCTGATTATTTATGATTCAAGGAATATCCTGTTTAATGATAAACTGTATATAAATATATATAAAATAAACAGATTGAACCATGTTCCCTTATAATAATCAAACTGACCACTGTCTCACATCACGACAGTGGAGCACATTTGTCTCATCACGATGAGACAAAACCAATAAAATCCATTACAAATAAGGTATTTGTTGCATCCAGTGGGGATAATTACTATTATAATGATCGTAATCATTATTATAATGACTGATTATAATGACTTATACTGTCCTTTTACACATTGCATTGCGTATTGCTCCGCATAAACATAAAAACATTTCTGCATTTGTGATCGAAGAAACTACAAACAACAAGCGCTACTTTAAACTGATAAAAACTCACATTTGAGTCATCAGTTTCAAACTCTTTACATTTGAAAACTAACTTACAGACTGTGAGTCAGAACAGCAGGCATTGTAGTCTTCCCTCAGGAAACCAGGATCATAAAATACGCTGTACACATGTGAATATTTGGGTTGAACTGTTCTGTAACAGTGTTGTAAATAGAATTTAACCACTGATTTCTAGTTGTTTCCTCTTTTTGCCCTGTTGGTCTCTACTGGTAATTGGTTGCCTTCTATTGGTTGCTTATCAAAACCAATAAATCCTAATGGAATATGTCCCATAAGAAACTACAGAAAACCATTTTTAATGGGTTTTAATGGTTAAAAGGTGGTTTGTAATGTAATACTGTGATGGTTTTATTGTTACTGTTTTGTTTTGTTTTTTTCAGTAGGGACATAAGCCTATATCAGTTTGTGGCTGCTGTGTGTCACATGACAAGCATGAGAGACCGCCCCCCCCCCCCCCTTACTTGTGCCCCCTCATAAACGATGCCCCTGACACTACAATGCAAAATTATTTGTCAAATAAATGAAACATGATGAAACATTGATTTTAACTGAAATTGTTAAAGATTACTTCTATGCAGCGATACATGACATGGTGTATGATGACTGAATGATTGCAAACAATGCATATGATTGCTAATATGAAATACTGAAAGTAAACAAAGCAGACACCTGATACAGTGAGAGTCTACATGTACATTTCTCATTTGGCCCTCGCAGATTTTGATGACAAATATTTGAGTTCACAATGAAACCTCCAGCTTTTCACTCTTTTCCAGACATTGTTATCTTGCCAAATCTGATCACAGCTTAGCCTTTCCTGAAATCGCTTCTGAAATTTGTAAGAAATCGCCGACATTATGGAGTTGTTCACTCAGCTGAAATCTTCAATAAGAAGAAGACATAAACAGAAGTCCTTGATCATCTACTGCTGTCTAGGAGAAACAACTGAGATATTTTTCTTTCCTGTGGGTCTAGTTTTTAATATATTCTGAAGCAGTACCTTATTGCTCCAGTAAACTGTTAACCATTACAATGCCACTGGGTTTTGGCTTTCATCTGTTTAAACAGTGAATACTTGCTGTGCAGTGGCACTGAAACAAGTCGATTAATTAGAATCCCCCCGGCCTCCATCAAGAGTGCAGACCTGCTCGCCTGCCCTGATTTGAACAGCATCTCAGGGGTCGGTCACACACCCCACCAACATCCTCAGCCCCCCACAGCTCTCTCAGATGCAGCCGTTGCCAATGGTAACATCTTTAATTGTTTTGCAGAGACGGTGAGCCGCTATCAAGGCCAGTGCGGCTAATGTGATTCCTATTGGAGCATGTGAACATAGTCTGTCTGTTATCTAAGGTACTGCCTGCTTGAACTTAATGACCACATATGTTTCTCATTAGCAGTATTTATTATCAGAGCATATAAACCTTGAATTAAACGAATTAAATTTAATCCTATCCTATTTCTCATCGTCTGTAGCTATGCTGGATTTAGCATGGAATCATTACACCGTACAACATGAAAGATAATTAGTTGCTCCCAGAAGGACATGAAGACTTTGAAGTCCCCTTTGAGGTTAATTACTGACTTGTTCAGCTTGTTCGCCATGGGGTCTAATCATTTATAATGGAAAAGCACCACAATGAATGGCCACATTTGAAGAGATAGTTCAGATAAAATAAAATAAAAATAAAAAAATAAAACAAAAATTTCCAATCTCTCTTTTTAATATTGTTAAATAAAATAATAAATAATATTAAAGTATTATCAAATAATAATAATAATAATAATAATAATAATAATAATAATAATATACTAAGTGTTGTTTTTTATCTAAATATATTTTAAACATCTTTTAACATCTAGTTTAATTTAACAAGTGAAACAAGTGAAGTATAACACTCACTATTTTATAACTATATATAATTTAAATAATAATAATAATAATAATAATAATTATTATAATTGGTCAATGGGGTAACAAAACATAATTTAGATACTTTATATATATATATATATATATATATATATATATATATATATATATATATATATATATATATAATAATAATAATAATAATAATAATAATAATAATAATAATAATAATATATACAATTTCCCTTTTTGCAACGATGGGATTGGCAGACATCTATCAACACTAGTTCATTAGCGGTTCTGCATTGACACAGGCTGGACAGAAGTCTATAGTCTTTTGCATATGTGGCTCAGAGAGTTGTGTTGTAATGAGGGCGAATGAGAAGACAAAATGTGAGTTGAGGAAAGAACTTTATGTATGAATCGCAATTATTTGTAGCACACATAAAATTGGTATAGCCACATTTCGTTTGAGTTTGCTAATTGCTGTGCATCACATATTTTTGCCACGTCCTTTACTAGCACAGCACATGCAGTGGTGGATAAATATAAAGCTGGTACTTGAATAAAAGTAGGGTAAAATTTAGTTTAGAAAGATCTGAAAGAAAGGTCTGTTGACTTTAGAAATCTTTGTTGCATCATATGCCAATGTTGACTGTTCAAAAATGGGGAATTAACCTCTTGTGGTTTTTACCTAAGGTTTGTATGGCCATAACTCAAGAGGTATTAAATATCTTGTTATTACTTTAGATTTTAGTACTTTAGATACTTAATCTTAACCCTTTCGAGTCGATTAACGCATATATGCGTTTTGAGTCATTTTCACCTGATAACCCCGAAAAGAACTTAAATTACACTCTCAGTTTTAATCGGACAGATAAGAGCAATACATCAATCGAATCTGTAAAGGGTCTAGTTTTTTTTGGATACAGACATAATAACAAAAAACCTTTGTGCACTTATAAAATAAATATAACAAACAAGGTGCGCTGTCTACAGTCTTTGTCTCCGCTGATCGTCATGTACAAACATTTCATTAAAATGAACTGTAACTCCGTGAATACTCAACGAAGAGACATGAGAGAGATATCTATAGAAAGCCTGGAATGTCTACTTTTAAACTAAACAAGTGCTGCCGAAAACAAATATTCTGAAATAAAGTAATCCATATGAAAACAACGCAATGTCTGTTTTTCATATCTCCGCTCATTATATCTAATGTGACCACGCCCCCGCGCTTAACGCGCTATTCAGATTCAAACTGAAGCGCGCGGCTTGAATACGCCCACACAGAAGAAAAAGCAGCGAGACTATTCTTCAAGTTTTTATTTTATTTTACTGTTTGCTTCGCGATGAGAGGACTAAGACATAATTCACCCCAAAAAGATGTGATGTGGTTGAGGATTTGAGAAATGGATTTCCTCAGAAAAAAGAATGAAGCACTTTATTCAGCAGAGATCATAAACATGAGTAAGTCTCTTTTTATTTATTTGTACTAGTTTTCACATAACGTGTAAACATTTTACTAGTTAGACTTTTTCCAAATACTTTTTCCAAACTATAATTCCTGACTAAATGTATAATCAAGTGAAACATTATGAAGTTTCAATAACAACAATACTATACCATTCAAAAGCTTGATGTAAATAATATAAATGTGACAAATAGAGATAACTCTAACAAATGTAAAAACAATGCAGTTCTTTCGATTTATTCCCCCTAAAAAAAACCTGAAAAATATTATCAGCTCTTTTCAACATTAATAATAATAATAATAATAATGATGATGATAATAAATGGGGTTTATTTGGTAGAAAATAAGATTGTTAAAAGGATTTCTGAAGGATTGTGTGACTGGAGTAAGGATGCCTAAAAATGAGTTTGAAAGTCAGCTTTGATTGTTCCTAATAAACTGTTTAACTGCTCCCCCAAGTGGATATTAAATTATGTTGTGGGAAACTTAAATATATTCTTAATAAACTACAAACATAAAATTATATACTTTTATTTTGTTCTCACATTCTTTCTCGTAAGTCCTCCCTCAGAGTGGCACAGTTGAATGAGAGGCTCATTATGCAGATCATTATGCAGGCCTTTGTCTTCTCAGGTGTAAATCACAATGATATTCATGATAGTTGACGCCTACTCGCATATGACTTTTACCAACAAAAAGTGTTTTAGAAAATTTAAATCAATATATTGTTTTCTGTGAGTGAGTAAACAAGATGATTTTCACATCATTCAGAAAGAAAAATTCTAGGCTACAAGCTCCAGTTCTCAACTTTTCCGGCAACCAATTTTATGTATGTGTTTTATTGCCTTATTCAAGTGATTTAACATTTTTAGTTTTTCACTAACCATGCATAACATTTTTTTTCACAAAAATACAATCATGTACATGCATGCATTTCACATATTATTATAGCCCAGTTTGTGCTGATTACAGTGAGATTAGACTTTACCCATTTAGATATTTATAAGAAACTGAAAAAAGCACCAATGTCAGGGCATGACAAAACTTCTCAAGGCCCCAAAAATACCCTTAGACTCCAGAGGGTTAACTTTTGTTTCCCATTGAAAATGGTTTGTACAGTATTAAAACCATTATGCCTATGAAGCATTTCCTAGAAATATTGAAAACATACGTATATGTAAAAGAAAATGGTTTTTAAACTTAATCTGTGCTGGTTAAATCAGACATTATGAGTACTAATATGCATTATAATTAGTATTATATATAGTAGTTTAAAAACATAATAACAGCAACATGACATGACAATAGGCAAGTTTAGGTTGTGAATTAATGAATTGGAGAGATCCCTTGGAAATATTAAATGTGGTGCGGGATATAATGGGGTCATGCCTGATTACTTTGAAATGTAATTCACTGCCAAGTAGGACAAACACATCTCATGGCTATTTATAACTGTTTTATGTTTTGGCAAATTGGAGGTTAATTCATATTAATTTGTACTCTCATTTGTATATTTTGGTATATCTGCTTTTCGGATCTTCAAGCTTTGCCCTTTATTGTATATATCTGTTTTTGGATATATCTGTACAAAATCAACACCTTATAAAATGTGTTATAGTGAGATTGTTTTGCCAGCAAAGTTGAACACAAACTGATTAATTAGTTTGGATTTTTTATCAGCTAATATCATTTGTTCCTCTCTCAGGTAATGTAAAGCCATAGAGGATTATATTAATGAGCCGATTGCTTTGAATTGTATTCTGCCATTTGTTTGTACAATACATCTGTAGCAGAAGTTATTTACCGCACCATCATTATAAAGAACCATTTCCTATGAACACTTTTCACAAGACTGTGATGATCCGCTTCAATGCGTCATCACTAAATATATATGATGAAGGTGTGTGTGTGTGTTTATTTATAACACTATACTTTGCATATATTACCTTTGCATCAAATAAATCTAAACAAAACCTAGCTAGCGCTAACATGGTGTTTCTAATACAGCTTCTGTGGGAGTTATGGTAAATTTGACATCGTTCTCTAATTAACTGTCTCTATTTTGTGAGATTTTCCTTTGATATTTGAGCAAATGAGAATGCAATATATATATATATATATATATATATATATATATATACAGTGGCGTAGCCAGGGGAGGGGCCATGGGGGCACTGGCCCCTCCTGAAAACTGATTGGCCCCCCAGTGTGCCCCCACCCTTCTACTTGTCTGTCACTCACAAATTCAAATTATAATCTTTCAGCCTAGTAAATAACTCATGATTGCGTCGCGATGCTTCTCAACGAGGACCAAGAATAGCGAGCTGCTGTTTTCCAATGAAAAAAGCACCTATTTTAAATAGCTTATGTTTTTCGATTAGCGAGTTGTTGCAGTGCAAGAAGTGATTGGTACTAACGTTAATGTCTTTCAGTGTTAGACAGACCAGGTTCGATTACAATGTTATCTCCTAGAGCAGACAGATGCTATAATCATTATATTTACTATGCTCCTCTGATGCTGAATGTAAAAGGGGTTTACTGCGTGACGATTTACTTTTTTTTTTCGGCCGAACGCGCCGATATAGGCAACAACGCAATTTAAAGCAATGGTTTAAAAAAAACTATAATAGCAATTCTAATAAAGTCATTATTGAATCATGCAGTCGATTAGCGACTTTTTTCACTCAAGTGAGGTGACGAAACAAATCGTGTAATGTTTATCTAACGCTCCACACTTGAGACTTTTTTTTAAAAGTCTATGGGTGTTTTTCTATCTATCTTTTTTACTGGTCAATTTTGAGATTTGGGGCTGTTTGTCTTCAGTAACGTCTTCTTTCAGACTTGTGGTGAAAAAAAAGTCCAAAATACACATATAGGTCTTTTTTTTCTACACCTTTAGTCTATTTGCGTCTGTAGATTCCTAATAAATTCAGTTGCCGTTCTAAATCACCATGGTGCTCCGTGATTGCTGCCTGCACCATGGAAAGCTCTCTCTCTAGCTCTCTCTCCCTCCCTTCACAGAAGTTATTGACAAAACGTCATTTGATGACACCCAGAAACATTCTCAAAAAAATCATACATAATTATTTAATGCATGATTAAATAGCAAAATAAATAACTTATACTAAAATAACACTGGACTAATTAAGCTATTCTAAACTGTTTTATAGGATCCACATATTTTACATGTTAAATTAAAACTACCTTTTTGAACAAGTAGCTTTCTAACAAAGTATGGATATATGATATTTTTAAATCAATATGCTCAAGATTAATTAGCCTTGACATAAGTAGATTTTGTTTATTCATCAATGCAAATTTACTGCAAATGCTGCTATGCAAATTGAATGGGATGTGGATAATAAACAAAAACATATAATGAAATTATATTAAATTTATATTAGTTATATTAATTAATTAATTGTGTATATATTTCTATGAATTATTAATGTTATTCTGCATTTATATAAATAAGGCTATTATATATATATATTATATAAGGCTATTATAAATAAATTATATTATTATTATTTGTGAGTTGTACACTATTCATACATTGGATTATTTTATTTATTACAGTTTTTCTTTCACTTTTGTAAAGTGAAAAGTTAATACAAATTGCATTTGATTTTTTTATTTATTTAGAGCAGTGAATAACTGCTATTAAAATATAATAGGGTATCACTGTTTATTACTGAGTTTAAAGGTTACTGAACTCTTGAAATGATTTGGATATACAGTTCAAACAACACAAGATTGGCCCCTCTGTATTAATCGTGGGCCCTCTTGTGCCCCCCAGTTGAAAAAATCCTAGAATCGCCCCTGTATATATATATATATATGAATGAGCTTTATTGCCAGGTATGTTTACACATACGAGGAATTTGTTTTCGTGACAGAAGCTCCACAGTACAACAGAATGACAGAGACAGAACATAAAACACATAATAAAAGAATGAAAAATACAAATAAGTAGATAGTGAATGACAATATATAAATGACAATTGTAGGCAGGTATATTACAAAATGCAGTTATGTATGTACATGTGTATTATGTGCAAAATTTAAGTGTATACTAAGTATGTGTGTTAGATAAATAAGTGTATGTGTATATAAATATAAAGTGTAGTGTGTTCCACAGTTATTATCAGCTATTCATAAGATGGATTGCCTGAGGGAAGAAACTGGTCCTGTGTCTGGTCGTTCTAGTGCTCAGTGCTCTGTAGCGTCGACCAGATGGCAACAGTTCAAAGAGGGAGTGTGCTGCATGTGAGGGGTCCAGAGTGATTTTGACAGCCCTTTTTCTCACTCTGGATAAGTACAGTTCTTGAATAGATGGGAGAGTTGAACCGATGATTTGCTCAGCAGTCCGGACTACCCTCTGTAGTCTTCTGAGGTCAGATTTAGAAGCTGAGCTGAACCAGACAGTTACTGAAGTGCAGAGGATGGATTCGATGATGGTGGAGTAGAACTGTTTCAGCAGCTCCTGTGGCAGGTTAAACTTCTTCAGCTGGCGAAGAAAGTACAACCTCTGCTGGGCCTTTTTCACAATGGAGTCAATGTGAATGTCCCACTTCAGGTCCTGAGAGATAGTGGTTCCCAGGAACCTGAATGACTCCACTGCAGTCACAGTGCTGTTCATGATGGTGAGTGGGGGGAGTGCAAGGGGGTTTCTCCTGAAGTCCACGATCATCTCCACTGTTTTGAGCGTGTTAAGCTCCAGGTTGTTGAGACTGCACCAGACAGCCAGCTCTTTTACCTCCTGTCTGTAAGCAGACTCGTCACCGTCCTGAATGAGGCCGATGAGTGTGGTGTCATCTGCAAACTTCAGGAGCTTGACAGAGGGGTCTTTAGATGTGCAATTATTAGTGTACAGGGAGAAGAGCAGTGGGGAGAGAACACAGCCCTGGGGAGCTCCGGTGCTGATTGTACGGGTGCTGGATGTGTATTTTCCCAGCCTCACCAGCTTCTGCCTGTCTGTCAGGAAGCTGTTGATCCACTGACAGACGGAGGTGGGCACGGAGAGCTGATTTAGTTTGGGCAGGAGGAGGTTTGGGATGATCGTGTTGAAGGCCGAGCTGAAGTCCACAAACAGGATCCTCACATAAGTCCCCGGTCTGTCTAGGTGTTGCAGAACATAATGCAGTCCAATGTTTACTGCATCGTCCACAGACCTGTTTGCTCTGTAGGCAAACTGAAGAGGATCCAGCAAGGGCCCAGTGATGTCCTTCAGGTGGCCCAGCACCAGTTTTTCAAATGACTTCATGACTACAGACGTTAGAGCCACAGGCCTGTAGTCATTTAGTCCTGTAATTTTGGTTTTCTTAGGGATGGGGATGATGGTGGAGCGTTTGAAGCATGAAGGGACTTCGCACAGCTCCAGCGATCTGTTGAAGATCTGTGTGAAGATGGGGGCCAGCTGGTCAGCACAGGATTTCAGACAGGCTGGTGTAACACAATCTGGGCCTGGTGCTTTTTTCCTTTTCTGCTTCCAGAAGACCTGGCGCACCGCATCCTCACTGATCTGAATTGCAAGTGTGGGGGAGAGGGGGGAAGCAGGAGGTGAGAATGGTGAGAGTGCTTGATTGGAGAGGTGTTCAGGATGGGTTGCAGGAGCTGTTAATGGTTTGAATGTTTATTTGGAGAGGCATTCAGGGCTGGATGCAGGAGTTGTGAAGGGTGTGAATGGTTGTGTGGGGAGGCGTTCAGGGCAGGTGATGGGTGTTCTTTCAAACCTGCAGTAAAACTCGTTCAGATCGTCTGACAGTCGTTGATTCTCCACAGTGCTGGGGGGTGGTGTCTTGTAATTGGTGATCTTCTTAAGACTTTTCCACACTGATGCTGAGTCGTTGGAAGTGAACTGAGTCCTTATTTTTTCAGAATAGTTCCTCTTTAATCCACTTTTCCAGTGTGTATTTAGCCTGTTTATACAAGACATTGTCCCCCTTCACGTAAGCATCTTCTTTGGCCTGGCGGAGCTGTCTGAGTTTTGCAGTGAACCACGGTTTGTCATTATTGTAAATTAGTTGAGTCTTTGTAGGAATACACATATCCTCACAGAAACTGATATATGATGTTACGGTCTCTGTGAGTTCATCCAGATCGGTGGCAGCAGCTTCAAAAACACTCCAATCAGTGAGGTCAAAACAAGATTGTAAATCCTGCTCTGCTTCATTAGTCCATCTTTTTTACAGTCCTTGATACAGGTTTAGCTGATTTTAGTTTCTGCCTGTAGGAGGGTATAAGATGAACCAGAAGGTGATCAGAACGTCCCAAAGCTGCTCGTGGAACAGAGTGAAATGCATCCTTTATTGTGGTGTAACAGTGATCCAATATATTACTGTCTCTTGTGGGACATGTAACATGCTGTCTGTATTTTGGCAGTTCACGGGAGAGATTGGCTTTATTAAAGTCCCCGAGAATGATTAAAACAGAGTCCGGGTGTTGTTGTTCTGTGTATGTGATCTGATCAGCGAGTTTCTGTAAAGCTGAGCTCACATGCGCTTGGGGATGGATGTAAACACTGACCAGAATGAACGAGTGAAACTCCCGCGGCGAATAGAACGGCTTGCAGTTAATGAAGAGTGTTTCGAGATTTGAACAGCACGTCTTCTTTAACACAGTTACATCTGTACACCACCGTTCATTGATGTAAAAGCATGTCCCGCCGCCATGCGATTTCCCCGTTGATTCTGCGTCGCGATCCGCTCTAAACAGCTGAAAGTCCGGCAGATGGAGCGCGCTGTCCGGTATGGTGTCATTCAGCCAAGTTTCCGTGAAACACAGAGCAGCAGAGTGTGTGAAATCCTTATTTGTCCGAGAAAGCAGAAGGAGTTCGTCCGTTTTGTTAGGTAGAGAGTGGAGATTTGCCAGATGGATGCTAGGCAACAGCGTTCGAAATCCGCGCTTCCTGAGTCTGACGAGCGCTCCCGCTCGCTTCCCCCGCCTGCGCGTCCTGAAGCGTTTGATCAGCGCCGCTGCTCCTCCGATAACAATGTTCACTAAAACGTCTGAATAATTGAAACCCAGAAAAACATCTTGTGGTGCGTTCTGCCGAATGTTCAGCAGTTCATCCCTGGTGAAACTGATGGCAGGAATATAACTAAAGACAGGACAAACTAACAAAAACACAAAAACATATGCGGAGCACGTCACGGAGGCAGCCATCCTGTCTCGGCGCCACACACAAATAGATACATAATTAGCATAGCTACTGATCCAACCAAGTAAAATTTGTTTAACTCAAGCTACAGTAAATAATAATATTGAGCATTTGATCAGATACATCTGCAGTCACAGATTATGAGATGCATTATTTGAATGCTTGGCGAAAGATATGTGTTTTTAATCTAGATTTAAACAGAGAGAGTGTGTCTGAAACCCGAACATTATCAGGAAGGCTATTCCAGAGTTTGGGAGCCAATAACTTGGTAAGGACTCTAGCCGCTGCATTGTGGATTATCTGTAGCTTGTTTATTGAAGATGCAGGGCAACCACCTAGAAGTGCATTAGTAGTCCAGTCTAGAGGTCATGAATGCATGAACTAGCTTTTCTGCATCAGAAACAGATAACATGTTTCGTAGCTTGGCAATGTTTCTAAGATGGAAGAATGCTGTTTTTGTAACATGGGAAATATGGTTTTCAAAAGACAATTTGCTGTCTAATATAACACCCAGATTTCTGACTGTAGAGGAAGTAACAGTACATCCATCTAGTTGCAAACTTTAGTCTACGAGATTCTGTGTAGTGTTTTTTGGTCCAATAAGTAATATCTGAATTTAATAGGATAAAATTATTGGTCATCCAGTCGTTTACATTTTTAACACACTCTGTTAGCTTAGATAATTAAGAAGTTTTATCTGATCTCGTTGAGCTATATAGCCGAGTATCATCAGCATAACAGTGGAAACTAATCCCATATTTTCTAATAATATTACAAAGGGGCAACATCTATATTGAAAATAGCAGAGGTCCTAGGACAGATCCTTGTGGCACTCCATATTTTATTGGTGATAAATGAGATGACTCCCCATTTAAATAAACAAAGTGGTAGTGATTGGAGTGGTAGGATCTAAAACATCTTAGAGCCTGCCCCTTGAATACTTGTATAGTTTTGAAATCGATCTATGAGTATGTCATGATCTATGGTGTCGAATGCAGCACTTAGATCAAGTGAAACTAGCAGCCTTGATCTGACGCAAGAAGCAAGTCATTTTTACTTTTAACAAGTGCAGTTTTTGTCCTATGGTGGGGCCTGAAACCTGACTAAAAATCTTCATACAGATCTTTTTTTTTTTTTTTTTTTTTGCAGGAAGAGCACAATTGAGCAGACAACATTTTCAAAAATTTTTGACATAAATTGAAGATTTGTAATGGGCTATAATTTGCCACTTCACTAGGATCTAGTTGTGGTTTCTTAATAAGAGGATTTACAACCTCCAGCTTGAATGGTTTTGGGATTAATATTGAGAAGCGGTTCTTCGGCTACAGGTAATAACTCTTTCAGTAATTTAATGGGTATAGGTTCTAATAAACATGTTGTTGGTTTAGATGCAGCGATAAAATTATTTAGCTCTTCTTGCCTCATATTTGTAAACACTGCAGTTTTTATTTGGGTGCAATGGATGAAACTGAAGTATTAGACGCTGTAGAATCAACATTTGTTATTGTATTTCTGATGCTATCTATTTTATCTTTGAAGAAATTCATAAAGTCATACATTTTAACCCTCTAAGGGTATTTTTGGGGCCTGGAGAAGTTTTGTCATGCCCTGACATTTGTGCTTTTTTCAGTTGCTTATAAACATCTAAATGGCTAAAGTCTAACTGAATCAGCACAAACTGGGCTATAATAATATGTGAGCAGCATGTATGTGCATGATTGTGTTTTTGAGGGAAAAAAAATTATGCGTGGCTAGTGAAAAACTATTAAACACTGATGGGATATTTGAATCGGGTGGCATCTGGTTATTTGTTAATTTAGCCACTGTGCTAAATAAAAACCTTGGATTATTTTGGTTATTTTCAATGAGTTTGTGTACATGCTCGGCCCTGGCAGTTTTTAGAGCCTGTCTATAGTGTTAGAGACACGCCAGGTTCCACCTCCTTCCAATCACAGCGCACGCCCTCACCTGAGTACTGATCACTTGCACCTGACCCTCATCAACAAACAATCACCTCTGCACCACAAATACCACATACACACACTCAGTCAGCGTCCGGTCTCGTTCGCAACAAGGTCTTACCTTTACTTTACTTACCTCTCTCCAGCGATCTCCAGAAGTTCCCAGTCATCTCCGTGCAAGTGTGTGGTACATTTTCGCTCCTTCAGCATCTCTACCCCTCTACAATGGATCCATTCATCACTGCCTTAAACTACATCACTTTACCCAGCACTACCTGCTCCTCTGCCGGTGTCTTTCTGTTATTCTCAGCCTCCTGTGGTATTCAGTAACAGAAGACTGAATAATCTACTTCAATGCTGAATTTCTACTTCAATGCTCGCTGATCCTGGAGATGCAACCGCATTTATACCCAACCTAAAGATCCAAGGTGGCCTTTTTGATATCCCAACTGCAAGGTAAAGCACTTCAGTGGGCCGATTCTATTTGGACTCAGAATAACCCAGCTTCTTCGAACATTTCCGAGAAGTTTTTGGCAGACCAGCTTGGGACTCGTCTATTGGTGAGAAGCTTTATAACCTTAAACAGGGAAAAATGTCTGTCAATGAATATGCTCTTCAGTTCAGGACACTATCGGCCACCAGTGGATGGAACGAACAGGCCTTGCTGACTACATACTGTCAGGGATTGGAACCTTGAGTGCTGTTGCATCTCGCTGCATACGAGGACACCATCAGGCTTGAACGGTTCATTCAACTCTCCATCTGCTTCGCCACCCGTATGCAGTCGTGCCTAGAAGAGCACCAGGGCCAGGCTTACTCCAACTCGCCACTCTGTCGACCAGAGGCCGTCAGCTCCCCAGAACCAGCCAACGAACCTATGCTCGGCGACTCCTATTGACTCTCTGCGGCTGAAAGACAAAGACGGCTGGTTCAGAATCTATGCCTCTACTGTGCATCCCCGGTACTGGTACTCTACTGTGGTACTCTACTGTGAAACCACTCATCACTGTTGTGACACTTACTGCCGCTGACATCTCTCCTTCAGTATCCGCCCTCCTCGATTCTGGGTCAGCAGGCAACTTAATCTCCGGCGCCCTCTGCTGTCAACTCAAACTCGCTACCGTGGCAACTGACCTCTGCCTTGGACTGTTTCTGATTTTGGATATCCTTTGACATACATGACACTGTACTTTGATTACTGCCTTTTTTACCATTCTCTACAATAAAGACTGCATTTGGATCCTCAAATCTGTTGTCACAACGCCTCCATCATAACAACAACACACACAACCAAATGCATTTCTCTTTATAGCCTACTGTATTAATAACTCCCTCAAAATCTACCAAATCCTGTTCTGTGTTTCCATACACATCAAAGTTCTCACCCTCACTCCTGGATGTCAGTTACTTCATGTAGTCATGTTTATTTAATGCCGTAAATGTCACATATTAACACACATAATGTAAATTGTAATGCAACTTTTTATAGACACTTTGTGACTTGTGTAAAGCTGCTTTGAAATTATTTGTATTGTGAAAAGTGCTAAACAGATATACAGAATGCACAGTGAACCAGCAGGGCAAGTGTAATTCTTTCATATCTGCTGTTGCCTGAAAAGAAGCTGATGCGATCAATCGCATTTGTTATTACACATCTGTAACAATGACAGAAAATTGACAGGAATTCCCAAAACCCACACTCTGCTACCTCAGACAGTTCACAGAAGACACAAGTTACTCACCATTTATACAGAAGCATCATCTCAGACATACCAGTTCTCCCAGATCCTCCAGGAGTCTCCCGCATTTCAATAGCAGTCCAAGATGCCTGGAAATCACAGGGTGGGATGTCTGGCATCTTAAAGAGCATTAGCTGACATTAAACCTACAGTACATCTAATTCTGCAAGGATCACACTATATGACTTCATAAAATAAGTCAAATCTAGAGAAAAAGTGTCTCTTTGATTAAAATACTTAATCCCGATAAAGGTTTGAATAATCTCAATTAATAGTTTTGAAAGCCCTGGTCTATTTATTTGTTTGTGTTGGATATTTTTTTGTTCAGTGACCACAATGGAAGAATTCATCCACCGCTACAAGAATATCCTCAAGAGATTTACAAAGTTTGGATCCATGAAAAAGGTCTTCACCAAGATTAATGTTGACCACAGCACAATTGCAAGACCAGCAATAATTGCTGAGCTAGAAATCACATATCCAGACACATTTAAGGAGCTGCTCCCAACAGACGAATTAAACAAGAAGATATATGAGTTTGGAGATCTCTGCAGTAGGGTTATATAAAAAATAGAAAAATGGCTGAAACGATCATAACAAAGAAAAAACTCCTACCCTAACTCCTTTTTTTTTTTATTATTGTTTTTTTTTCATTTTCATGGGCAAGTTATCTGTTGTTTTCCATCCAAAACACTAAATATATGTGTTGAGGTTATTTTGTGACCCTCTGTTTGAGGAAGCACTGGTAATTATTATTTATTTATTTTTCACAAGTCAGAAAATTTCAGAACCCTCTGTGTGGGGAAGAACAAGATCTGTTAGTTGTCAGTTTTTATATGTATTGTGCACATGCATGAAATTAAGTATACAATTTTGAAATGTCTGTTGCAGTTTGGTAAGTTATTAAAAATGATTTGACAGAGTAATAGCACTTAACATTTAATGACAAGCTCAACTTGTACCACTTAAGAAATATATATATATATATATATATATATATATATATATATATATATATATATATATATATATATATATATATATATATATATATATATTGATGATGCTGTTATAAAATAATTTGACAGAGTATTAACACTTAATGACATTTTAATGACAAATTTAACTTGGTCAGAAAATTATTCATAACACTGTTATAATGGCCTCATGACAGCCAATGTCAAAACCCACCACATGACAGTTTAATGTAATATTAACCCATAAAGCTAAGTAGTTACTTAAGTTTCATAATTAATCTGCTATGTCATGTTTATGACAGATTTATGACAGGTTATGTTGTCTTGGTAATGTCAAGTTGTCAAAACAAAGACATCTCAAACAATTTCATCGTTGCATTAAAAATGACATAATTGAGTGAATGACACTTAATTAATGACAGTTGTCATAAACATGCATAAACCCTCCTTCATATTCATGTCATGAATCATGTCGTTATATAAGCATATTACTGAATATAAAATGATATGCATTATAATATTTTGGTCAATTCATTGTGTATTATTCATTAATATACAATAAATAATTGAATATATTGATATGACAAAATATACATTCTTTAGGTAAGGGTTCCGAAGTGATTCAATCACTTTGCATGACAAACAGAGACAAATCATGCATCATTCATACTCATGCTCAGATCAAACACGGTGGCATTTCAGTTTCATCAGATGTGAGTTGTTGTGCCAGATAACTTTGTAGAATGTGCCGTGAGCTTCTTGCGCTCTATTCCACTCAGCTGCACTGCATCCAGCTGCTTTCTAATGCAGGAGGTGTGCTGTGTGAACATCTCATTACTCATTCATTCTCTGCTGCTCGGTGGTTGCCGAGGTTTGAAGCTGCATCGACTCTGAGCTTGCTAAAACATGTTCTTGAATTGCTCAGATGGTAGGGACATTCCTCTTTACGGAATTTACTTATTGAGGCATGAATAACGTTGTTTTTATATTATGAATTAACCTAAAAAAAAAAAAAAAAGCTTTATATTACCATCTAGTGTAAATGGGAAGGGGTTCTTTAGGAAATGTGGCCACTTGAGCACATCAACATGACTATCCATCAGTCATAGCAGATGCTCACTGATGAGAACACTCATTTTTCATGAATATGGGCCTGTCTTTCTCCTGAGAGATGAGTTCGCTTTGAGCCAAACTACCCGTTGGATGTCTGTGAGGATGCATTCCTTACTCTATTTCATATTTGGTCTGATATTCATGTGTATGTGCCAGTTTTGGAAAAGTGGTATGTTTTGTTTTGGTCTCCTTATGCCTGTTAGACAGCAAGCTCAACATTTCTTGCCTTTCATTCTCTCTTCCTCCCATGTGTCTTCTGTAGATGCGTAACCCTCATGAATGGTGCATCCTGCTGCCTTCTGATAAGAGACGTGTTGTTAAAACACCTGGTTGTTATGGAGCTGCTTTCCTGTTTTTGTTTCGTTTTGGATCTTTTGAATGTGTTCTCTTCAGCTTTGGGGAATGAAAATGATTAATGGACATGTTTATCAATTAAAGAATAACATCAGTGGCAGTGTATTTGGAAAGTTAATGTTTGAATGCAAGATTGGTTGGTTTTGGTAAGCAGTAGGCTTTTTTTTTTTTTATTCATTTTTTATTAAAGAAACTATTTCGGTATATTATTACAGTTTAAAAAACTGCAAGAAACTAAAAGCAAGATATGAAAAAGAGCTGAAGTTAGACATCTCAACGATCAGGATACTGTAACATATTTCTTTGAAGTTCTTTTTGTCTGCCTTTCTTTTGGAATGTTGAATTTACAATTTCAGCTATTTTATTTTTCGTTTTGCATAACAGAACGGGTGCAAAACATTTCAGCTGTCATCTAGTATATTATTAATACTAAATAATGTTTGTTGTTTTCCCACCACCACCACCAAAAAAAAATAAATAAATAAAAATCATATAGGGGTATAAAGAATTAGATCTTGTTAGTTAAAGGCATATTTAAAAAAAAAAAAAAAAAAAAGATTAGCAGGGTGGAAAGTATTGAGTGCACAGAAATATCCTATACAATTATTATAAATGAATTAAAAATACAATAATAATAAAAATAAGTAGTACATTGAATGTTCCTATACAAATTGCCAGCTCATTTTTATAAGAAATTGGAACATGGTTTCAAAATATCAGAATAGCATACTTTTACTATTGATATTATTTTCCTTGTGCTGGTTGCTACAGCTTCTACATTGCAGTTCTCTCTTTCAAAATAGATTTAAGAGGATCTTCATGGTCAAATAAAGGTAAATACTGTAAATAAGATAAGAAGTTTAATATTTTAGCCAATATATTAGTCTATGATGTACACATTTGCTGCATAGTTGAAATGACTGATGTTGTTCTATATAGTTGTAAATAAATGACTGTAATAATATTAAAACTTCATAATCATTGGGAAGAAGGAGGCGGGAACTGGCGGACAATCAAATAAAACTTTAATAATCAAATAAACACAACCCAGCGTGGCAGCCCCTCACGACCGACTGCCACGCACAAACACAACTAAAATCCAGGCCTGGTCCTCTCTCGTCCTTCACTGTCGTCGCTCCTGTTATATATCCTTCCATCTCCTCCGTGGGACTCGAGACCGGTGGGTTGAGCAGGTGTCGCTCATTTCCAATCACTCCACCGGCCTCGCTCCATTCCTACAGCTCTCGGCCCCGGCCCACTCACCACAATGACTAATATGGTTAGGGAATTTATTAACATCCCATGCCTCAGTCACACACACACACACGCACACACACACACACACACACACACACACATACACACACACGCACGCACACACACACACACACACACACACACACACACACACACATTAAAGCTCTGTTTGTTTTGTTATGTAAAACTACATTCTAATATACTCATCATCTCACACTTTTTATCACAGGTCTTCCTCAGTACTCTTCGGGTACTATGGTGAAGCCTGGTCTTCCTGCCACTGTAGACCTGTGTGTTCCTCGAGAGAGCACACTAGAGAAGAGGAGTGTTTGTGGATTACGTAGAGAACTAAAAGTCTAAAATGTGTCATGTGGCCAGGGATGATGAAGCCACTCGATTGAGGAGTGATACATTCTCTTACAACAGAACATCAGTCCAGTAATTCAATTGTTGATATTCTATGCTGACCTGAAATGAGGTATTCACAGACAATGTGTTAGAGTCTGGAGAGATTATTTGAATCAGAAATAAACATGACATACAGTAAATACATAAGTCTTCGGAAATCATATCTTGTTTGCTACTATTTTCCTTGAGTATTTAGGCCCAAAGCGTGATGCATAGTGCTGGGTCATAACTGATTACATGTAATCTGGATTACAAAATCAGAATGCAAAAATTAAGTACTTGTAATTGGATTATGTTTTAAAATACACATCAGATTATATTATGTTTCTTATGGATTTGGTGGTATCTTTGTTTTCACAATATTGCGTATAACGGGCTTTCATTTAACCAAACACCTTAATGATGGATTTGTGTCTTACAAAAATATAGCTTTTCAGTTCATAAGATGTTATTTGATGGCATTATAACAAATGTACTGGGACAGAGGATTAGTGGAAACTGGTATTTATTGAAGGATGCAGAATAAAACAGTGGGTGAATAGTGAGTGGAGATTGAAAGAGGATCCTTGACAATGGGTATCAACTTGCCGGATGGTGTACAAAAAGTGTACAAATAGAGGTAACACTGGAGAGTAACTGGGACCACGGTATGGAGAAGGCAGATGGCTGAGAGAGAAGGTAAACACAAATGGTTAGTATTAGTAGGAGTTAACTCAAGTAATTAGCAGGTGAATGTTCCGCGGGGTAGTCACGAGATCGGACAACTGAGGATCCAAGGTGTGTGCCTTTATAGTGCTGGGGAAGATTTATAATTGGAAGGTGAACAGGTGCTGATGATTAATATTCAGGTGAGGGAGTGCATTGTGATGAGCCTGACTGACTAGTGACAGTACTCCCTTCTCCAGGGCCGACTACCCCGACGACGTGGTGGTCTTCCTCGGCCTCCGGGAGCTGGGCAATCTGGGTGCGAGGTATGGAATTCCTCTAGGAGCATAGGGTCTAGGATGTCGTCTCGAGGGACCCATGAACGTTCTTCTGGGTACTCTAATCTCCCATCACGTCGCCGGGATTTCAAGATCTCCCTTACTTTGAAGACGGCTCCTTCCTCTAGCAGTAATGGGAGAGGGGGTTCCTCTTGTCCAGCCAGGCTCTGTGGAGACAGGAGGGTGAAAGGGTTTTAGAAGTGATACATGGAATGTGGGATGCATTTTATGTTGAGGAGGGAGTTGGAGTTTGTAGGTGACTGGATTGACTTGTTCTAGGATGGTGAAAGGGCTGATCAATCTGGGACTCAGTTTCTTGCAGTGCAGGCGCTGTCGGATGTCGCGAGAGGACAGCCAGACCTTCTGTCCCTGTTGGTAGGTGGGAGTAGATGCGTGACCCAGGTTGGCTGCCGTCTTCTGTCTGCGCACTGTCCGCTGGAGGTGATTGTGTGCCTCGTCCCAGACTCTCTCGATCGCCCGGAACCAATAGTCGATGGCAGGAACATCGGAGGGGTCCCCAGACCAAGGGAAGAGTGGGGGCTGGTAACCGAGTATGCACTGAAATGGTGGAAGACCCGTGGATGGTTGGCGGAGGGAATTCTGGGCGTACTGGGCCCAGCACAGGAATTGGTTCCAGGAGTCCCGGTGGCCATGGCAGAAGGTCCGAAGGAAGAGACTTCCTGGATCTTCCTTTCTGTTCCTTTCTGCTTGTGGATTGTGGATGGTAACCTGAGGATGGCTAGAAGCTCCTGGTTACCGATGTCGTAATTTCTCTCCGTCTGTCTGAGTTTCTGGGAGAAGAAGGCACATGGATTGAGTCTTGGAGGGGTACCCTACCGCGGTGACAATACCGCTCCAACTCCAGTGGTCGAGGCATCCACTTCCAACTCGAAAGGGAGATCTGGGTCAGGCTGAACAAGGCAATGTTTCTAAGATGCAAGAATGCAGTTTTTGTAACATGGGAAATATGATTTTCACAAGACAAGTTGCTGTCTAATATAAAACCCAGATTTTTGACTGTAGAGGAAGTAACAGTACATCCGTCTAGTTGCAGATTGGAATCTACGAGATTCTGTGTAGTGTTTTTTTGGTTCAATAAGTAATATCTCTGTCTTATCCAAATTTAATAGGATAAATTTATTGGTCATCCAATCTTTTAACAATTTAAACTATTAGTTTAAATCAATCAATCAATCAATCACCTTTATTTATATAGTGCTTTAAACAAAATACATTGTGTCAAAGCACTGAACAACATTCATTTGGAAAACAGTGTCTCAATAATGCAAAATGATAGTTAAAGGCAGTTCATCATTGAATTCAGTGATGTCATCTCTGTTCAGTTGAAATAGTGTCTGTTTTTACTTGCAATCAAGTCAATGATATCGCTGTAGATGAAGTGACCCCAACTAAGCAAGCCAGAGGCGACAGCGGCAAGGAACCGAAACTCCATCGGTGACAGAATGGAGAAAAAAAACCTTGGGAGAAACCAGGCTCAGTTGGGGGGTCAGTTCTCCTCTGACCAGACGAAAACCAGTAGTTCAATTCCAGGCTGCAGCAAAGTCAGATTGTGCAGAAGAATCATCTGTTTCCTGTGGTCTTGTCCTGGTGCTCCTCTGAGACAAGGTCTTATTTATGCATTAAATAGTTAATAGTTTATTCCAAACTATTTCTGATTTACAAAGCTATGCTAATTATGTCTCTATTTGTTTCTCTGTTTTGCAACTAGGATTTACACAAGCTCCAGTCTGGATCCAGAACACCTGAGAAGAGATAATGCTGACCCCTCAGAGGCCCCCTGATGATGCTAACCCTGAAACAAGATAGAGAACTGACAAATATTGCTACTTACGCAATCACATAATAATTGCTGTTGATAGTGTTTATCATCTGTGTGACTACGCTTTGACAGTAACCACTTATAAGCTACCACTAAATATCGTAGAAACTTAATTTTCTGTAAAGTTGCTGTGCAATGATTTGTATCGTAAAAAGTGCTATACAAATAAACTTGAATTGAATTGAATTCTTGAAATATACTTTAAACTAGTAATCTTAGAATTTATTTATTTTCTTTAGTTTTTTTACATGGCACTAAAACGCCGTCATACCATTTGCACTCAAGACTATGAGTTTCTTTCTTGAGTTAGTGAGTACTGTTATACCATGGCACAGTACGTTTTTCTTTAACCTTTTTCAATTTGATGGGGGCAACAGCTTCTAATGTATCAGAGAAAATAGTCCCCATGTTGCCAGTCATTTCGTCTAGTTCAAGTGTATTTTTGGTTACACAGATTAGTTGAGATAAATCAGGCATTGGACTGCAGTTGTTAGCGTCTGAGCTAGGCTATTTGAATAAGTTTGGCTGATGCCTCCACTGGTGCTTTAAAAATTGAGAAATTTTCAACTTCTGCCACCAGCAACAGAAGTGGCGCGACGCCATTGGACCCACAGTTCAGTTCAGCAATGCATAACATCACCCATTCAGAGTTAATGAGAATGGATAATCACAATGGAAAATCAGCTATTCACTGTTTGTGTACTGAAGATCTGAATATATTGGGAGCAAAAGCACTTAATGGAGCACGTGGCATTACTAAGAGTGCTTGAGGGTCGAGGGAATGAACTAAGTCACAAATCAAAATCTGTACTGTGTAGTAGGTAGTATATTCATACTGTATAGTAGGTATTACATTTTGTAAAAAAAATTCTTTGTAGTATGCATGTGTGCTGTATGAATGAAATCTGGATGTACTTTAATTGCCATGTTGACTTTGTCACATGCCATAATAACTAAAATGCAAAAGAGCAAGTGGACGACTAGTTGATGGAACTGATCAATCAGTCAAGAGTTGCTACATCTTGCTACGCTCCCCCAAATAGAGAAGGCATTAGAAAGTCGTGCCATAATAAGTGTATCTTTAGTGCCTCAGTTTGCAAGCCAAAGCCAATTATGGGAAGGGATAAAAACTCAATTTGCGACCCTGTTTGATTGGTGAGCGCGCTGTGCTTATTCCATTCATTCGTATCATATCGTAGCCTACGCTTTAAATATTTGCCTTTTAAATAAATAATATAACGTGTAGCTATGATGTATTATTATAGGTAAAATTAGTCTTGCAACGCTCTGATTTCTGAGAGATGCACAGAGAGGCGACAACAATGCGGTGTTTGATTTGAGAACTTTTCACTCAAAGTTTACATTCATTCACTTCTGGCGCTGATCCCCTGGCTCACCTGTTATCTAGCAAACACCAGACTGTGTCAGCTTCAGCCGAGTATTCAGGCAGAATTATTCCTTGTGCGTTATTCGTTTTTTAAGCCATTATCCGTGCCATATTCGGCTTCAGGCACAACCCTAATTATTACATTACATATTTTATTTTTACATGCAACATAGATAAGGTCATATAGTAACAGCTCCACGCAATATTGTAATTATAAAATTCACGTCGTACTTGCAAACACTTTGTATTCATTATGGTTAATGCATGCTGGAGTAGGCTAGTTGATTGTTTCCGACAGAGCTCGACTAGTCTATGCAAGCCCTAGTACAGTATGACAAAAATTTCGCTGTATTTATGTGCGCATGTCCAGTAGAGCCAAACGTATCCATTCTAGCCTTGCTGCGCGCATTTGTCATATCCCGAGCTTTGCGTGTGTCTGTGCACTGTGCCAAGGCATCTGTCATATACATTTTTGACCACAGATATAATGTCAACAAAAAATAAAGTCCATAAAAATTATTTGACCTTACAGTTCCACACTTTGTTTGTTTATCCAAGTTTAGCTCCCAGGGTCGGACTGGGGGTAAAACCAGTACTCATTACCAGGGCCCCAAAGGAAGAGAGGGCCCTTGAAAAGTATGAATCTGAAATATATATTTTTTACCTGGATATTTTCATGGGTGGGGGGCATGGGGGCCCATCAGGATCACCTATGCATAGGGACCGGGATCTTGTGTAACGCCCCTGTTAGCTTTAACCCTAATTATACACACTTGAACCAGCTAATCAAGCTCTTACTAGACACGCTAATCTTCCAGGTGTGTTAAGGCCAGTTGGAGCTAAACTTTTCAGGACATTGGCCATCCAGGATCTAGTTTGGAGACCCCTGTCCTACAGAGTTGTTACTTTGCACATGCTTTTTGATCATTACAAATAATAATGTAAAATGATTTTCTTAGAATAGGAGATATGCTTTCTCTCGCATCACAAACATTATCAGTAGTTAATATGTGGTCTTGAAGAGAACCCTTTTTTCTTTCATTTGGACTCGGTCTTGGACTTGGACTCGAAACTTTTGGACTTGGACTTGACTTGGACTCGAACCTCTTTGGACACGGTCTTGACTCGGTCTCGACTAGTCCTGGACTTGGACTTGACTTGGACTCAACAAAGCTGGACTTGACTACAGCTCTATATATTAGGGGGTGTAATGATACGCGTATTCATATTGAACCGTTCGGTACGAGGCTTTCGGTTCGGTACGCGGTACGCATTATGTACCGAACGGTTCGTTGGACTTATTAATTATATTTGAAAAAAAAGAAAGAAAGTGAAATATAATGAGATGCGTTCAACAGGGTAGCGCAATAACCCAAACGACGTAACAGGCAACGCCCCTGACACCCCCGAAGAAGAAAAAAAACACCAACATATATGTTTATGTTAGGCTACTCAGTCAGGCGCTCGCTCGCTCAGTACGCGATGAGTGAGCGAGCAGTTCATGCACGGTATGCGGTGGCCAATGCGTTTAACAGACCAGAAATAGAAGATCCTCCAATAACCAACAGGTCTGGTGTTTGGGTGCACTTTGGATTCCCTGTAAGCTATAATGGTGATGGCAAGAGAGTGGTGGATAAAAAAACAACGGTATGTCACATCTACATGACAATAGGGTACACCAGCGGGAATACAAAAAAATAAATAAATAAATAAAAAAACACCAGAGGGGATACTTGAAACATGTCAACTCATTTAGTATCTGGGAAAAGACGAAAAAAAAGGAGAAACATACACGCAACAAACTATCCCCGCAGCATTTAGATAGACATTTCCAACGGATTCAAACAGGGCAAAAGACATCACCGCAGCGATTGGTAGGCTTCATTTACGTTATAGCCGCGGATATGAGACTATCTTTATATATTTACTTTTTATTTTTGTTATAAATGCAATACTTCACATTAAAATAGAGTGAAGGCATTTAAGTGAGAACTGGGCCATCTGGAGGCATTTAAAAAAAATATACCGGGCAAGTTTACTATGTCAGAAAAGTCAAACAGATGAAGCTGGTCATAACAGCATTGTGCAAGGAACCATGCAAAATTAATATTTTATTCAACTTAACTGGTACTTAACTGGTATGTTACATTGTAACAAAATATTGCAATCTGAAAAAAATAAAAATAAAAATAAAATAAAAATAAACTTCCAATTCCAATTGCACTTAGATTAAAATGTTTAAATATATTCAACTCAAATCTATGTTTTATTCAATGCATTTTTTTTTTTTTTTTGCTAAGTAGTTTTCTAAGTAGTATAATATACATTGAGCCAATCATTATCACAAAATAAACCCTAACAAGGTGATTATGACCTCAACGCAATGCAAGGGCAAGGTCTTGAATCAACCTGCTTGGGTTCATTTTGAGAAAATTACTGACTGACTACATCAATTTAGCTGGTAGCACTATACCGGATTCAGTAGCTTCTCCAACTCTGAAGGATACTGAACAGGACATTTGCAAATAGAGAAAAAGTTACAATTCAGCATCAATAGACTATTTACCAAAAGAGTGCTTATTGAACTTTACACTAGAGTGGTTTCCTCATTTCGGAGGAGAGCAGTTACATTCCACTTTACAGTTGGGATACAATGCTTACTGAAAGGTTTTATCCAGTGGCTTAGTGAATATGTTTCAGACAGATGAGAATATGCATAAATATACATGACAACTCAATGCTTATGATATATTCCCTCTTGTCTTTAACTAGCCTTCCTTGCTACATTCTCCCTACTCATTTTTTTTCATGGTCTTTTAAGAAAATGAGAATGCTATTATCTATATTTCATCATGTCTCATTTACATTCTTTTAATGATGTGTCCTTGCTTGCATCAGTGAGATGTATTTTGTGAAGTGTTACAGGATTGTATAGCTGCATGTTGTTTCTGATGCTGATCATTATGTTGAGCTCATTTATCTTCACTGGGATTTCTGCTGTTAGTCTGACACTGTCATTCAACAGAATGAAGAAATATATGCCTACTCTCAGAATAAATTACTTTTTACATGTCACTGTGGAGTGCATATTGCTTAGTCTTTCCAAAACATGCTCCATTTATTTGGATAATGCTGATGCTGTTGTAGCTGCGGTTGTTTTGTCAAGAGATTTGTTTCTTAAAGAGATTGTTCTAGTGTTACTTGAATATATTCAAGAATCTTCTCTGTGTGAAAAACACGGATTTCCATTAGGTTGTCCTCCACCAAATTGTGGAAAGGCCTAATTTATAAGCTTGCAGCAATTTTAAAGTGATACAAGAAATTGGCCCTCTCAATAAAAAAAAAGTACTTCTTGTGTTTCACCGAGGTGTCATCACACAGATGTATTCATAGATTCAACATACTCACTAAGACAGGAGCGAGTAAGCAATGTTTAATCAACCAGGAGTTCATATATTTCTACAGTCAACATTCACACAGAAAGCCTTTTTGTCAATTATCAATTATTAGTCAAAATATATGCATACACTTTTATTTATTTGAATATTAATGTTTCCAAGGATTTATACAATATAACCAGATCTAGTGCAAGCTATTGAGTTATTCTACAGTGATGGCCTGTGGAGGTTACAATTATACACTCAGCACTGCAGCATGACCAGTCTAGATACATGCAAACAACATAAATATACCTTTAACAACCAGCAAAGATAACAAGAATCTTTTGATCAATAATAAATAATAATGTGCAGATAATAAATAATCACTGTGCAGATCATTCCACAAAAACATAAAAGCTTCTCATCAAAAATTTTACAAACCTAGAAATAAGATCACATATTCTGCTATCTGGCATTGTGTACAGAAAAATGGAGTCAAGAATCACTTTTTCAAATACAGCATCAATTCAGAACTTGTTCAATACAGAATATGCTGTGCTTATGGTGTTATGGTGAGTGTATAGAGCTGTTCAATTTGTAGTCCAATTTAGCTTTGAATATTGTTACATATGAACTAGTTATTTTATAGGAATAGTACACCCAAAAAATGAAAATTGTCATATTATGTCAATTTGCTCACCTTCATGTTGTTCCAAATCTGTATAAGTTTCATTCTTCTTATGAAAAGAAAGGTCTATTGAAATAATTTATGGCTACCATCAACTGTTCAGTTACTAACATTCTTCAGAATATCCTCTTTTGTGTTCTACAACACGAAGGTGAGTAAATGATGGCAGCATTTTTCATTATTATCTAAACTATCCCTGTAACGCATAATGTTTTATAACAGTGGTTCTCAATTCTGGTCCTCCTGATGCATTTTGTTTGCGTCTTTGTTATTTACAAAGGTATATGTCATAATACCTCAAACTTATGCACTACTGAATCTGTGTGATGATGTTGCAGGATGTTTCAAATGAAGGCATTGTGTCAAGTGAAGTGAACACGCTTAGGGATATGGAGCAGTGGACTGCATTGGGACCCAGCTCAGTTCATGGAGCTCTTTCCTTATGAAAAATGGAGTTTAGAACCTCTGTGTTAAGAGATATGACAGTGAAAAATGTATGTTGTAGAACAAAATGTGGATGTCTGTTCTGCTAACCATGAACCCACAAACTGATGCCTAAACAACTCTTTTAAGACCATGTATATAATTCAACCATGTACAAATCAGATTATATTTCTGCAAACGTTTACTGTCTAACAGTTTCTTATAAACACCTTTATATATTTTTCTTAAAAATGCAACACAAACACAATTTCACTAAAATCACTTATCATTTACAAAATCACAGCTGAGTACAATTATCAGTTTCATAACAATATATAAATCACGTGACTCAGCGAGCTAGTACAACAAGAACATATCCAGAGGCAAGGCATCAAAGACGCTTACTCTTGAGCTGTGAGTCATATAGTGGGTCTGTACTAATTTTGGTTAAGCTCAAAATCACTCCAGTTAATTCACTCAAAGATGTACTGCAATTAAAATTCACCAAGCATATAGGAGGAATCGATTAACCTCTTGAATGGCCAAACTATCTCTGGAGATTTTCAATGGAGTTTAACAGAATGTAATTGAACCACAATGAAAGATCCCAACATATAATGTGTTCCTATCTATGGACATTCTTCATTTGCTACACTTCTGACTTGACTATAAAATACAGTGACATAAAAACACTTGCTGTTTTGGCAGGAATATAACACTGATCAAATTGTTAATTGCATTCATTACAGAACAAAATCAAGACTTTCAGAAATTATTGTAGGGTCCAAAGGTTGCAATGTCACATTCAACCAATACTCAAAAAGTCAGTATAATATTTATCTTAATATATATAAGGAATGCCAGATGAAAAAACTTCTCGTGAATTTTGACCCTGCTTCTAGAAATGATCAATATGTCATGTTAAAGTAGAGCCCAGCCAATTTAAAGGAGGTTGATAATTTATTCTAACACTTTAAATGGTTATTTTGTGTTTTTTTGTTTGTTTGTTTTTTAGTTGGGTTTAGATTCCGCTTTAAAGGGTTAGTCCACCCAATAATAAAAATTAAGTAATTAAATAACTCACCCTCATGTCGTTCCAAATCCGTGAGACCTCCATTTATCTTCGGAACACAGTTTAAGATATTTTAGATTTAGTTCAAGAGCTCTCAGACCCTCCATTGAAGCTGTGTGTACGGTATACTGTCCATGTCCAGAAAGGTAAGAAAAACATCATCAAAGTAGTCCATGTGACATCATAGGATCAGTTAGAATATTTTGAAGCATCGAAAATACATTTTGGTACAAAAATAGCAGAAACTATGACTTTATTCAGCATTGTCTTCTCTTCCGTGTCTGTTGTGAGAGAGAGTTCAAAACAAAGCAGTTTGTGATATCCGGTTCGTGAACGAATCATTCGATGTAACCTGCAATATCCACCCTATCTTTCGGAAAGTTCGATTCAATAAACCGGTTGAAGAAAACGTTTCACCGGTTCTTTTGCGCTCAATGTAATGGCGTCACTGGCGATGATTGCCCTTGATTCAAGCCTTCGGTTTTGGTGAACTGGTTGAAAAAGATCCGGTTACATCGAATGATTCGTTCACGAACCGGATATCGCAAACTGCTTTTTTTGAACTCTCTCTCACAACGGACACGGAAGAGAAGACAATGCTGAATAAAGTCGTAGTTTCTGCTATTTTTGGACCAAAATGTATTTTCAATGCTTCAAAAAATTCTAACTGACCCTCTGATGTCACATTACCTTGTCACTTACCTTTCTGGACATGGACAGTAGACCGTACACACAGTTTCAATGGAGGGACTGAGAGCTCTCGGACTAAACCTAAAATATCTTAAACTGTGTTCAGAAGATGAAATGAGGTCTTACTGGTTTGAAACGACATGAGAGTTATTAATGACATAATTTAGATTATTGGGTGAACTAACCCTTTAAGTAAACCTTATTGGGAAGGTCCTGAAGTGGTGGTTTCCAGGCATCTGTCATGTACAACTCATCACTGTAATTGAACAAGGAATGCAACATTAGAATACGTTTGTTCATGAACTACAGTGATGGAGTAAGTTGGGGAGGAGGCCACAGATGATGCAGAGTTTGGTATCGTGAGCTTGTCTTCAGCAGTAATGGATAGTAATCCATCAATATTGTTTCCATGATTTATTTTTCCACATTGCTAGGATCAGGTTCAAACCATATATTCTCTGGTCTTTATGTCATAAAATACCACCTTTCTCCAGTTTTCTCCAGTCTTACAGCAGTCCATTCTGGTACAAGACATATTTCCCCATCATTCCCCAAGAGTTTCCATCACTAGGGTATGACATTTGAGGGGAGATTTTACATGACTTTCCCATGTTTGTTTTAGTTTTTTTCTATTTCCCCAAGGCTTGTCCGCTACACAGAGCAATTTATTAAATATATAATCAACTGATTATTTTTGAGCCAGTTTCCTCCAAATGGAACCCATCTTCATCTTCACTAATGGTCCTTCATCCAGAATTGGGTTATATCCTCAGAACCGGTAATATTTCAGACCCTGAAAACCAGCAGACCTTGATAATTTACCCTGTTTTGGATATTGGGCTCAGAAGGGGCTCATCATTGTGTTAGCATTTCTTCCAAAAGAATACTAGGGCCAGTCCACAATAATAAGTAATAAATGGTGCAGGAGAGGAGCTGCTTAACTCAGTTTCTCTGGTTACCTTCTGAATATGCAAAACTTGAGATAGTATTGAGTACTGTGGAGCTATGTGCTTTCCAAGATGTAGGAAGTGTCTCTTCCATTCTGTACCTAGAATTCAGTAGTGGAGATTTGAGTTACCTCAGATTGCAGGTCCTGCTGAATTCTTCTAGACTGGGACCCCCCTGGGATCTTCTCCAGGCCTAGTCATACTGGCTTCTTTCCTGTCTCTGAAGATGCACAAACTGACACTGGCTCCCTTGTAGCATTCCTGGCTCGGTTAAGACTATTCTGATCAGCTCTGGTTCGGAAAGGTTGGCAGAAATCTCTGAAGCATCTCTTAAAATTCTCATCCAAGAAAGCGTAGAGGACAGGATTAAGGCTGCTGTTGGTATAGCCAAGTGCAATACACAGGTGCCAGCTGGCAATCACAAAGGGGTTCTTTTGGCTGATGTCTACAAGTGTTTTGACAATGATGAAGATGTGAATGGGTGTCCAGCAGATAATGAAGGCAGCCACCACTACCAAGACCATTCGAGTGATTCTACGCATGTTTCTGTCCTTCTCCTTCGAGCCTGAGAAAAGACGGACACTTCTCAAACGTAGGATCATCAGACCATAGCAGACTGTGATCACTAGCACTGGTACCACAAATGCAAAGATAAACACACAGATTTTTGTCACCGTGTCCCAGTACCAGTCTGGTTCAGGGAACTTCAACATGCAGACAGTTGCACCTGTTATGAAATAAATTGTAATTAGATTTTGAAGAAGGTTAACTTTTAATTGCTTGGTTATATCAAGACACATTTTCCAACAAATACAATTTGCTTTCTAAAAATATTGCTTTTAAATACATAGTCACCTTGGTTTGTCACTTTGGTAACTGCCATGATCATGACTGGTACTCCAACAGCAGAAGAGAGAATCCAGATGCACACATTGATGATTTTGGCCTTTATGGGGGTACGAAACTCCAGTGCTCTCACAGGGTGGCACACGGCAATGTAACGGTCCACACTCATCATAGTGAGGGTGAAGATGCTGGTAAACATGTTATAGTAGTCAATGGCTATAACAATTTTACAAAGAAGTTCACCAAAGGGCCAGGTGTTCATTAGATACTTGGCACTCTGGAAAGGAAGTGTACTAGTGGCCAGAGCGTCCGCCAGTGCCAAATTGAAGATGTAGATGTTCGTGGCAGTTTTCAGCTTTGTGTATCTGCAGACAGAGAAACAACAGAGGAGTTTGTGAGGACACATGTTATACTTGTTGCCTATGTGGTTTATAGAATTGACATGGCACAGTGGCTCAGTGGGTACTGGCACTCGCAGCAAGACAGTCCTGTTTCTTGCTATAGGCTATATATATGAAGACAAACAAGCGGTTGAACTATTCCTAATCAACATACCAGATTAATCTCATTATCATTTTAGTAGAGACTCTAAGATATGCAAAACGTGAACTATGTGTGCAAATGGCAATATGCTGAAGAAAAAAATATATACATTTAGCATATTGGCATTTGCGCACATAGTTCACGTTTTGCATATCTTAGACACTCTACTAAAATGCTAATGAGATTAATCTGGTATGTTGATTAGGAAGAGTTCAACTGCTTGTTTGTGTTCAACAACAGGGTAAGAAAGTACTGGGCTATTCTGTGTGGGCTGATGGACCAAGGACATGTGCTAACCAGCTCTTTGCAGTACTGCAGGATCTGTTATCTATCCTGTTACTGGATAAAGTGATCCAGTTTCAGAAGATATTTGGTTCCATGTCCAAACAAGAAGTGTCTGAGAACCCTTAGGGACTTTGGTCCAACTGTTCTCGCATTGCACACTGCAGGAAATGTAGGTTGGTGACTAAATGAACAGCACCCTCATCCAATGGTAATTTCAATTATGGTGAAAATATCAGTAATTGGATGAGTCCAAGTGTTAGTAAATCACTTGTGTGATCCATTTTAATACCCTTCTCCAATAAATTTTGCGTCTGAAGGGTAACTCCTACAAATGCATTTTCAATAAGGTCAGGCAAAAAAATACTGCGTCCACTCCTTTCCAGCGCTAATTCTTCACTGCTTGACTTTAGTAAATCCTGAAAGAGTGTTTGAGCTGGAGCAAGTTGTTAGTAAATCTGGCACTTAATTTTATGCAGTTAGTGAAAACATCGCAGGTTTTGCATGTAACCATGGTTCCTTGAAAAGGGAAAGACACACTACATCCTTTAGCAGTTGCTATGGCAGCCTATGACATCACTTCCGGTGCACCCACGGTATTAAAGGGTGCCGATAGAACACGATTGTTTCTTTGTCTGAAGCTTGTGTCCAAGGCATGACAAGAAAAGATTCCCTTCTCATTCCCTTCTCATGGAGCCATTGTTACATGTATAACCTGAGACGTTCCCTTCAGAGGGAACCAAGCTGTGTGCCCTGTGGGAAAACCCACACTGGGCGTTGGGCGGCAGTAGTTCAGTGGCCCATGTAGGTTGTCTACAAACCGGAAGGTTGGTGGTTCAATCCCCGGCTCCACCTGACCAAGTGTCGAGGTGTCCTTGAGCAAGACATCTAACCCCACCTGCTCCCAATGAGCTGGATGGCGCCTTCCATAGCTGACACCACCGTCATTGGTGTATGAATGAGTGAGTGAATGGGTGAATGTGAGGCAAGTTGTAAAGTGCTTTGGATGGCAATGGGGTCTGTTGTAAGTGCTATATAAATGCAGTCCATTTACTGCTATGCTGAGGGGAGTGCATGCCAAGCACCAAGGTGAGCACTAAGTACCAACTTTACAGAGCCATGGGAGTTGCCCCTTAGGACACGCTGTTAGTGACGATATTCCATTTGGTTAAAAGCCTGAGCTACATAACCAAAATAACTTACCTGTTATAGGCAGCTACTGCTCTGTGTTGTATACTCAGAAGTCTTGTCAAACTGGAAAAAAAAAACTACGATGCCACATTCAGACAAAACATAGTAAATATGCGTCCAAGCCTATAGAGTTTTTTGGAACAAACTTAAAACAAACTGGTTGGCGTGATGGGTGGAGAAAAGACCTCAGATTTTAAGCAGTTAAATCTGAATTCACTTTCAGATAAAACAGTTGAAAGAAGAATAAATGAAATGGCAGATGATATAACTCAGAAGCTGGTTAAAGACATTCAGGAGAGTCCCTTTTATGCCCTACAGTTGGATGAATCTATCGATAAAGCAAACCTTTCCAATGTACTTCTCTTTGTAAATTTGATGTTTGAATGCATTTATTTTTTCAGAGGAATAGATTGGTAAATGTTTGGGTCTGAGCACAGACAGAGTAAGAACCATAGTGGGGAATCGGAACAGAGTCATTGTGTGAGTGTAACCTGTTGTTACTGTTCCACTCATGAGCTCCATCCACTGTAGTTTACATCTGGAAGCACTAGCTACCAGGAAGATACCTCCAGATCTCAGATTTGTCTTAGGTGAGGCTGTTACAATAGTCAATTTCATATAGACTAGGTCCCTTCAGTCACTTTTGTTTCAAATTCTATGTAAAGAAATGGGAAGTGACCATGTTCAGTTTCTTTTACAGACTGAGGTACAGTGGCTTTCACCAGGCAGGGTGCTTACTTGTCTATGTATGTGTGGGGAAAATGTATTTTTTCAAGCCTTGTCAATCTCCACATGGAGATCTGGTATGGAAGGCTCACTAAAGCTGAAGGGCAATGGCCAGAGAGGTAATGCTCGTCAAGATGGCCCCAAGAAGGTTCCTTCCTGACCTGCTTCCATGGCAAGTCAAGCCTCGCCATGGCACATTCTATTACCTCCAACAGCTCAACGTATACAGGGCAGAAGGACTGAGAGGACTCAGTCTCAACTTCTTCATCCTCATCATTCATCCTCTTGCTCGAAGCTAGCAGACCATTGGCCAGTTGATCAGAGGGTGTGAGGGAGATTGCATCCTCATCCAGCAGCTCACTCTCATCTCTTTTTTTTAGTTCATCAGCTATGCATTTCATCAGCTAGGTCCACCTGAGAACCCAATGAACTCATTTTCCTTCATGCCTCATTAGTGGCATGTCCTGAGCCACTGGGAACTGATGGCTGTCTTCCTCTCCTCGAGAAGAGAGACAAACGAAAGTAAAGCTTTTTCATAGAAAAAAGTATACAATGAATGCATATTGCCCCTCGAAGGACATTGTGTGCATGCTCTTCATCCAAACACAAGAAGCAAAGATCATGTGTCATCAGGTGTCAGAAACACACTTTTTGAAATGTCTTGCTAGTGCTCGCCATTTTGAGAAAAAAAGAACAGCGTTCTTAGCAGAATGCACACTTCAAACTAAACAATCCTTGAAGTTGATGATGTGTTTTATCAGTGACCTTTAATACTATTGTCACAGTGACCTCATAGGCTGTCGC
Organism: Carassius auratus; assembly: GCF_003368295.1. NCBI lineage: Eukaryota > Metazoa > Chordata > Actinopteri > Cypriniformes > Cyprinidae > Carassius > Carassius auratus. Next base: position 2,628,480 of record NC_039298.1, on the reverse strand, counting down.
CTATTTTTATTGATGTGTTTATTGATATTATTGATTTTATTGATTTGCTTCTGACAATGGTCACAGTGAAGCCATCCCCATAGCTTCCGCTAGAGGACACAGTCCAAGTTACAATATATTTATTCAAGGTAGCCAAATAAACTGCTCTTAATAAAGTACATTTATTAGAATCCTTTGCTAAGAGCATAGCTGTAAATATAAACTGTTCATTCTTTTTGTATCACTTTCAAATCTTTCACAGCACACAATCACCATTTGTGTATTGTGTATATCAGGTAATAAAATGAATAAACTAGGGTGACCTAATGTGCCATTTTTCCAGGATGCATCCTGGCCAGTATTTCTACATTTCTTAAAGTATCCAGGTTTTGGCTTTGTTTCCCTGTTTTCATACTTACTGAAGATAATGATCGGAAAGTATTAGTGACCAATAACATGTACATAATTGACCAATCTTGGCACGCCAGACAGACAACAGCCAAAGCAATGCAAATACGTGTACATATTAGGTGTGTTTGACATAAAGCGGCGCTGCGCTTAAAGAACGGTGTATGACATCACAGTACTGTGAGAGTCATTTGAAAGAAGCCATCTGCTCTCTATAGCGCTCACTGTACTTTGATGTAATACAACGATTGGACTGCGCAGCAAAAACAAAACCAAAACCTGGATATTTTAGGCAATACAGATCCTGGCCAGGACGTCTCCAGGAAAAAGGCAATGTATGATCACCCTAAATAAACACACTTTAAAAAAATCACACAATGTAAAAGAAAATATTTAGGTATATATTGAAACTCCATTTATAGTATACAATATACACGTGACTTAATCTAGCCTAGTGCAAGTTAATGAGGTGTAACATTTTACAATTCTTAACACAAACACAGCTGGTATTTTATATTAGTTATGGAAGTGCAGAGATCTTATCTTGCCGATAATATGCTGAATTGTGGAACAGACCACAGGTTGTGGGTGGAGGTGATTTTGTGAAATGCTGGAACAATATAATTTCCCAAAAGAGAGGAGGATTATTATCACAGACTAAATTAATGATAAATACATTGATGTCATCCAAAAGGCAGACAGTTTGATCTCAATTTTTCCCAGGTAATTGGCAGTTATGTAAATGTCTATGAATAACATTTAGTCCATGGAAAGACCTCAAAAAAAAAAAAAAAAATACATCTCATCTCATGCCTTTTCCCAGAGCAATTGTCCAGAACAACTGGCAGTGCAATACAGGCTCTTGCATTCTTCACTTTTTATCTTCATCGAAATCTATCAAGACAACCCTGCTCATTGCTCAGTCAGATCTAAAGCATTTGCAGTATTGAAGGTTGAAGGAAAATAAAATATATGAGAAAATGGTATGATCTGGCTTTGGATGAAAAAGAAAAATACTACTTCATTTGTGTTTATCCTTTATAGTATGTTTATTATATATATATATATATATATGTGTGTGTGTGTGTGTGTGTGTGTGTGTGTGTGTGTGTGTGTGTGTGTGTGTGTGTGTGTGTGTGTGTGTGTGTGTGTGTGTGTAGAAATAAGCTTCTAAAATTACAAAAATGACAAAAACTGTGAATGTCAAAGTTCAACTCAAAAGCATGATTGTTTACAGAGCCCAGTGTGAAAATGTAATGCCAGTGTCTGATATGTTCTAATTACATTGCATTGATCCATGTTACAACTATATTTACTACATTTCCTTGTAGTGAGATAGAATGTAATTAAACTATTTTTAATATTTATTATTTACAAAATAAAGGTCTACAAATTTAACTCGCCACTTTCAGTTTAGTTGAGTTTAAACGTGAAAGATATTATTCACAGCTTACATGACACCAGATTTTATCTTGCATGCACATGTAATATATAATATATAAATATACATATATATATATATATATATATATATTATTTTATGTGCTCGAGTCTATGGTTTGTTGTCTTGTTAACCATCACTTTAAATCACTAACAACAGCTGAAATTGTCCTTACTCTGTGACAAGCCAGCAATCAAGCATGTTAAGCCGATGTAAAGAAAGCATTCATCTTTACATGCCTCAAATATTAATAAAATAATTATAATAATAATAATAATACATTTATCAAACACGTTTAATCTGTGGCACCTAAAAAAATAATTTGGCACATAAGTTTCTTTCTTACAGGAGCCAATGGCCCCTTAAATGTACAGCATGGATTTTTTGGCCACCAGGGGGCACTCAATCAAAATAATAACATAAGACGTACTTTGATGACGTCGGGAAAGAGCGTAAGGCTCATGGGAGTTGTTGTTCATTGGAACACGTGCTCTGTCGCTCCCTATCATTCCTCACTCATTCTAACTTAGTATTTTGACAATCACGTCTTTTCGAACGGAGAGATATATGAATTATGAGACCCCTATCAAGTCAATATTCCATCTAGCTAGTAGTAATATATGTTAAAAAACACGGCCGCCTTTCGTTAATAATTATAATTACGTTATACTAAGATATCGAACAAGTTAGAGAACTGCATTTGAAGCTACTTTATTCAGCTAGATATAGAACAAATGTAGATTTACATGAGAGCTAGTTTCACAAGACATCATCATTTCACAAAATATATGGATAGATAAAGTTAGCTGAATGGATGCATACCTGTTTATCAGAATGCAAGCGAGTTCGGCATCTCTCTGTAGTTTCAGCTTGTCACGAAGCTCTCTCTATCTTGGAAATGCTACTCCAATATTTCCCCGTGTCTTGTTGCTTCTCTTGTCCCAAAACCATCTCGGGTCATTTATTTCACCCCTGCGTTTGCGCTTCACGGAACGTGCAGGCAAAGCATAATCATGATCCATAACTAAGTTATTGATTGAGGTTTAAATACGAATATAAACAATATAAATATAAATATAATAGTCTCGATCAAGGCTACTACTTTGTCTACTTCATCTTGTCTTTGTTTCTGTTCACCTTTGTATTTGGTGGTTCCGCAGGAAGTTAGATAAACTATAGGGGTCAAAGTTTATATGACGTCATAGACGGGTGACAAAGCGGAAATAAAGAAACGTGCCGTGTCTTCTAATTAAACTATAATTTTCTCCGGACTTGAAATTTGTGGAAACTGTCGGGATGATGTAAGTACACAACTAAAAAATATATATAACATAGATATAGTGATTTCTGCTATTTTTAAAGCAGAAAAATAACATATTGCGCCTTTAATCGATTTTTTTTTTTTTTTTTTTTTTGGAGCCCTGCTTTTTATAGAAATTCCCCTGAAATGTGCAAGAAGTGTTGTAATATAATTTTGTAGAAATGTTACCACAGGCACATGAGTCTGGGATGGGTTTGGAACAATATGAGGGATATTAAATAATAATGGATGAATTATTCATTAAAATAATAATAATAACAATTACCCATTGGGCTTCCTGCAAAAACAATAAACAATTATAAATGTGTCTCCTCTTCTTAGAACATGTTGTTTAAATGCATACGTTGTGGATGAAGATGAAGTTTATTTGCCTGTGCTGTGTACTGTACGTAAAGGACACCACTATATGGCAGAACAACAAAACAAGCCAATTACAGACGTACATAAACTGAACACCAATTACAGTCAAGACCCTTTTCATCACAAAGTTTTCTTCTCTGCCTCTTCCACCTTTAACATGTGTTGCTGTATATGTACCAGACAGCCTCACTTGCTGTTGTTGTTCTAAGTATGGTACCAGCACTACAGGCTTTCTAGTCCAGCCTTAATAATCAGACCTCAACTGCCGAGCTCTCAGTGACGGGTGATGTAAAGCCCCTAAGACAGACTACTTACAAGAGCCTTGAGCTTCAACTCTATTGTGTGATTAGCCATGATGTAGTGCTAATGCCCACCATCTTCTGATGTCCACCTGCATAAGGGTATAACCTGGCGTGGCAGCGCGGCGCTCACTGGGTCCAAGTTACACTGGTCTAGTGTATTTTTATTTTGCCCTCATTCCAAAATGAGATTATTTTTCATTTTCTTTTTCACTTTCGTTTCTTCCTCAATCTATCATTTCCTGTGTTGAGCTTTGCTCATAAAATAATGCTTAGAAGATTGAATTTTTGCTGCCGCAATTTCAGCTCATTTTGTCTGATTCAAGCTGCTGGGGACTACCGTATTTTCCGCACTATAAGGCGCACTTAAAAGCCTCTAATTTTCTCAACAACAAAAAAACGACAGTGCGCCTTATAATCCGGAGCGCCTTATATATGGATCAAGACGCTCAAGGCGTCTTTATCTGACGGTTTTGTTGACATTACCTTTAGCACAGCTCCATCTAGTGGATGCATAATGCAAACCCAGTCGAACGTTTGACTGCAGTATCTTCTATTCCAGTGGATCTCAACCTTTTTTTCCACCGGGCTGCATTATGGTCCAAGTGCAAGTCTCGCGGGCTGCACGCATATAATTTACTTATTACGTCACCAATACAAACCAACCTGATTTATAATATTATAGCCTAAATATTATGGTATCTCATCGATTAGATTCATTGAAATAAATAAATAATTCTACTCCCAATAATTAAAACACCCGATGCTGTCGGGAAATGAACAGTTTTGTGAAATTCGGCTCCATGTAGTAACAGCACAATGAAGTTTTGAATGTAAAGCCTGTGTTATACTTTCCACATGAGCAATCCGGACGCTTACACGGCCAGCGCGGACACATACTTCTTCCATTTATAATTCTGAAAGTGTACGCTAATGGTCCGCTCTGCAACACACATGTGAACAAACAATTTCCCAGAATTATTGCACATCGCTCTCTTTATATTCTTTTATTGACGGATTGCACAGGTTAAACTGGCAATGGGCTTCTTCACACTGCCTGAACATGTGCAATTGTGCTTTTGGAGCCTACCTATCGGTCCATAGCGGACTCGTGGATGCAAGAGAGTATAAGAGGCTTTAAGATGCAGTCTGTAAGACGCGCGACATTGCAGAAAATGTGCATTCACAAATGTAGCCTTAGTTGATCCAAATATGGAAAGCACTTTTGAATTTAATAATATGAGGTTCTCTCCAGAGATGTTTTGCCACATTACTTCAATTAAGGATGATTGCTGCGTAGTATATGGTGTTTCCATTTGCCTGAACTTCTTCAAGTGAGTTGCGGGGCAAACCGAAAATCCTCCTTCACTAATGATACTGTGACTATTCTTTTTTGTATGTGTTCCTTCGCTGGCATTCTCCACATTTCTTTTTTCTCCCTTAAAAACAAATTTGTAATTTCTGATGCTCAGCTTTTATGTGTTTGTAATGCAATGTGAGTAAGTCTGCTTATATTTCTTTAGTAGCCTATTTTTTTATTATTATTAGGCTAATGTACAAAATAAAATTAACAGAAAGAGGAATTTACAGAATTGGAATAAAAAAAAAATCACTGTAGTTCCACAAAATAAAAATTCCACCGGTGTAATAGAACAGAATGATAAAGAACAGATGCACTTATGATTCTGTTTCCACTCTGGGGTAAGCATTTAGGAAAATCCAGTCTTTTTAGACAAAAGTAAGTATATAAATAAATATTATTATGTAAATTAAATAAATACACACTACTTGAAAAACTTTAAAAAATCATTAGACTATTTGAAATAAGCCTCTTCTTCACACCGAGGCTGCATTTATTTGATAAAAAATACAGTAAAAAATATTATCAATAAAAAAAATAACAATATCACATTAAAGATTTATATAAACATTATTACCGTTTAAAAGAGCCTTTTTTTCTGTTTCAATATATTTTAAAATGTAATTTATTCTGTGATGCAAAGTTGAATTTTCAAAAATCCTTCAGAAATTAATCAGCTTTGCATCACAAGGAATAAATTACATTTCAAAATATATTTAAAAAAACAAAAAATATGTTTTTATTGTAATAGTTCTTTTAAACTGTACATTGCACATTTAAATACATTTTAATTCATTTTTCTTTTTACATTCAATACAATTCTGCTTTATTTATTGATTACTTCATTTAATTGTAAATTTATTATAGTTTTTAACAATAATTTGTTTTTGCTAGGAAAATACAATTTGACCAAAAAACATGGTTTTCAAGGTCTTAATACTGTATCTTTAATCTTCATATGAACAATTCAGATGTATTTCACAGAGTTAATCTTGATAAAATACAAGTCTTAATAATGGTTGTTTATGTTTTCCCTGCACTCTTAATACATTTTCTAATTATTCAAAGTGAAAGCACCTCATATTAAAGCTAAGCTCGACTCTATACTCTGAGGCAGAGAAGAATTAGCGCTCAATTAGTATGTTGATTAAAACTGTCTGTGTAGAAGCACCTCAGTATCAGGAGACTAGAACAATTACTGTCATAGTGACGACCCACAGCTGCGGCGGCTCCTTTTTACACAACGTCATTTTCCAGACATCCCTGCGACTTGAAGACTCTCGCTGTGGCTGTCAGCTTCAAGCTTATGAATTAAAATGATATTCCACTTTGCACAAAAAAACTGCCTTTTGTAATAGAATGAAAGGTGTTTGATAGATCTTTAGTTTAAAGGTTTGAGGTTAGAAATGTAATTTAAGCACCTCCTCTTTGCCTCCACTCACAGAGAGATATTTTTTCACATCTGAATGCCACACGCTGGAATGAAATGGATTAGGGTACACACATTTATGAGCTTTGCTGTCTCTTGAGATGGTCATGATTATGTCCCAAATTCTATTTCCATCAGATGGTCCTTAAATGAGGTCATTTCCTGCCCTAGATGGTTTCATCAGGACCACAGAAGTGAGAATCTCCTCTCTCAAGACTTGATATTTGACAAATAAAAAGACCTCTATTACAGTCACTCATCAGCAACCCAATTAACATGAGGGGAGGAGCACATCTATTACAGACATGGACGGGACTACAGATCAATACATGATAGCATTTGTGTTCATCCACCCTGCTCACTACAATCTGAAAGAAAAGACCTATGGCAATAATCTAAGGCATGAAACTTATTACAGAAGTAATGTAATGCATGACCTGCATGCTGCGGATTCAACTACAGTATGTGCTTTTGAAAACGGCTGATTTACACATTCATTTAATACAACCAAACCAACACAGAAAGTGAAAGACCAGGGGCAAGTTGTCACAGCAGTAACTATAATTTTTACAGTCAAAAGACAAAATGCATGAATGCAACAAAACAAGTCTTAAGCCGCTGGGGTATATTTTTAGCAATAGCAAAAAAAAAAAAAAAAAAAAAAAAAAAAAAAATTGTATGGGTCAAAATTATTGATTTCTGTGGTTCAGGTTTACATTATGTTGGTATCAAACACCTACTTCAAGTTTTGTTGATTCAAAATGTCAAGTCGAGGCAGGTTGACACATGACGTTTATGTTGTAATCATAGAGTATATTATTTCTCAGACCAAAACAGTGGCAGTCTCATAATCTTTTGCATGAATACCTTTGCATTATGTAATTGTCTTAATGTTTACATGTTAAATACTCTTATAATAGGCAATTTAATGGCAGGTTCCTTTTTTGACAACTGACCCCATATAATGAGGCAGCATGCATTACTACTGGGTCATCGTCTTAAACTGTGTTTGATGGACTTAAGTATTTTATTTATCTTTTCTTTATTTATTTAAATTTTTGCAAGGTAATAACTGGAAAATGGTTCAGATGACCATAAAAAAGAACCTAACAATAGACTCATAATCTAGGGTGAGATAGATTTGTTTTGTCTTGCTTACCTGACCACTCCATACATCACGAGGATGTTTCCCAAGAGTCCCACCACGCAGATAACGGAGTAAAGAGCAGTGATGGAAATGGCGATGATGATTCCCGCGGGTCTCTTTACCGGGTTAGGCTCGGTGTAGTTCCTCCCGTCAGGAACGAAACCCATCACGTCGTCAGGAAAGGTAACATTAAACGGGTTAATGGAGTAGAGGTCGGACATGTCGGCACCGGGGATGACGGACGGCTCCATCGCTTCAGTGTCGCTGCAAAGTAGCGCCTCACGATCTGAACTTCTCGATCTCAAAGCGAGGGAGAAAACTGTAAAATTATAATATGAGCTCGGTTTGTGCAGGGAACGTCACGCGGTTAATATCTGGCGGGTGAGTGACGGTAAGAATCAAAGTTTCCCTCTGTTCAGCGGCCGTGTAACAGGTGTGAGCGAGCTCTGCTCTCTGAACGGATCTGCGTGACGCCTCAAACTTCTGCTGTCTATGTGAGGAGAGCTCCACTACGTCATCCTGCTGTTCGGATTCCCAACATACACACGACTACTTATATAGCCTAATAAAACTCCCTGGGATTTATGAGCGATTAAATAGATTTTTGGCAGCAGCAACAGAAAAGAGAAAGACCTAAGTAGTGTAAACAGTAAAACATATCTTACAATATCTGCCAGTAACGCGCAGCAGTCTACAAAACAGGTGCCATTGGTGTAATTATTTTGCATAGGCTATGTGTAAATACTTAAATCCTTAAATCCTAAAAACCTTACTAAATAGCTTATGTTATACCGTTTTCATTTTATTATTATTATTATTATTATTATTATTTTACTTAATTTGAATAGGCTATATCTCTCATTTTTAGTATAAGCATTTTTTATGTTTCTTCTAAAATTCTTAATAAATGTACACAAAAATAAGACATGCAAAATATTTGAAACGTTGAAGAGATTGGTATGTATGTATAGACAGATCAGAATCTCAATCTGAAAAAGGTTTCAGGTATGTTTGCACATAGCCTACAATGCATTTGTTTTGGTGACATAAATTTTCACAGCACAAACAAAATGATGGTGACAAGTCACAGACAGCAAAAACAATAAAAAATAGAATAAGTATATAATGAATGAATGAATGAATGAATGAACAAACGAACGAATGAATAAATAAATACATAAATAACACAATATACAAAGTAGACAATCCAGCTTTTCTTGTCCTAAAAATGGGACATTTGTCATTTCTATGGGTCTGGCTTCCAGTCTCATCTGTGTCCACTCCATCCAGCTATTTTTAGCTGAACAAAACAATTTATTTTGCTGCTTGATATTGAAAGTTGGTGTCTTATATTATTTTAATGTATTATATTATGAGCACACTGGTTTGTAGAGCAAAACATTTTATCGTTTACTGAACATTGTAATTCTCCTCATTATTTACCTATGGCGGCTAATGAACCAGAAGCCTCACCCATAGGTTTACTTTCACATTGAAGAAAAAGATGGATACAGTAGATGGTATTTGTGTACAGGTGTACATACAAATGCAAGGAAATGTAAAAAGTGAAAAGGTATGTGTGTTAAATAAATAAATATATAAGTAGTTTATTTTATTAGTAGTTTATTAGTAGTAGTTGCCAAGTTAGCTCTTTGTGTGATGGATTGCCTGAGGAAAGAAACTTCTTATGCTTGGTGGTTCTGGTGCTCAGTGCTCTGTAGGGCCGACCAGACAGCAACAGTTCAAGGAGGAAGTGGGCTTGGTGTGAGTGGTCCAGAATGATTTTGCCATCTCTTTTACTCACTCTGGATGAGTGCAGTTCTTGGAGAGCGATAATAATATATTTAATTTGTATAGCGTTATCGCCTTTCCCTAGCTCAAGGACACTTCACAATAAGAGTAGCAGAAAACATATTTTCGTACATAATGAATTATATGGGCATTGGACATTTGCACAATGAAGCATATCACAGTAGTACAAACAATCAAATACAAGCAGAGAATCAGAACAGTTTAAAAAAGGCATAATTGTGATCAGTAATATTGGTTGATTGGTTGACCTTCAGATGAGGCATTAAACCGAGGTCCTGACTCTCTGTGGTTATTAAAAATCCCATGGCACTTCTCGTAAAGAGTTGGGGTATAATCCCGGTGTCTTGGCCAAATTGTCCCCTTGTCCTTTGTCAATCATGGCCTGCTAATAATCCCCATCCACTTGATTGGCTCTATGACTCTCTCTCCTCTACACCTCCACATAATGTTCAGTGATTAATTTCTTCAGTCTGAGAGACCACACTGTAGCATTCTATATACTTTGTATAAACCAGTTGTTCCTGAACTTGGATTGAGTCTGCGGGAGTTTGGGTGGGCCTTTGGTACCTCGGCTCCAAATGAACCATTCTTGCATAGAGTCGGGCTCCAAATTAATCACTACTGCACAGATTAGGGGACCATAGAAATACATATGCATTGTAATTGAAAGGAGTGAAATTATTTCCTTATGAAATTCATTTCTTGTGAAGCCAATAAGCCACGGAACTCACACAAAACAGATGCCATGCCATATGCAAAACCATAAAACAATAAAACGGATCTGGAGAAGAAATCTTCAAAGAGAACAGACAACACCTACCTCCATGCCCAATTACGACCCCATTCATCCGTTTCCTCTCCCTGCCTCTGAATCCCACTCTTCTCCCCTAAAACAAGAATATGCATATGACATGTTATATCTTGTGAATATGTTGTTTTTTCCACTTCAAGTTTGGTATCATTTTAAAGGTCTCTGTGCGACTGATAAAATGGTCTCAATTTCACAGTATTCACTTGTATAATGAGAAATAATCAAAACTTCCGTAGAATTGTGTTCTGCTGAGGAAGGGGTGTGTCTATCTATCAATCTCCAAGCCAGGTGTTACCCTGGGGCCAAGAGAATCTAACAAGCCAAAAGGTCTTTATGTTTTTACAACGGATTTGAAGATTTCTTTGTTTTTCTTCTTTGGGTATATCAGGCGAGTGACAAAACATTGCGGGGTGATTCTGTATTCAGAAAGCCTGTAGTATTGGGGTGTATCTACAAACTCCATACTATTTATTTTCCTGAAGTCGGATATGCATCCTTTACTCCAAGATTTATCTTTGAGAATTTGATGTCTTGTATTGATTTGATATATTTGAATTTACTATGTAAATTGGCATAATATGTATTTATCTGACGGATAATAAACTGTTATATTTGATTTATTCTAATCTCTTTGGTAATAATATTTTAAGCAAATCTGCTTAAAATTCAGGACAGATCTTACTGCACGCCTAATTAAAGAACCATGGGGAACTCCATTAGCGGCTTCAGATTTCTGACTGTCACTGACTTAACGGTGTAGCTCTCATGGTTACTGGAAAAAATACACTTTTTGTAATGAGCATTCAGGGTGTAGCTCACTTAAAGGGGGGGTGAAATGCTCGTTTTCACTCAATATTCTGTTAATCTTGAGTACCTATAGAGTAGTACTGCATCCTTCATAACTCCAAAAAGTATTTAGTTTTATTATATTCATAAGAGAAAGATAGTCTGTACCGATTTTTCCCGGAAAAACACGACCGGCTGGAGGCGTGACGTGTGGGCGGAGCTAAAGAATCAGGAGCGCCAGTAGGCTTTTGCGTTGAGAGCGTTTGGAAGCTGTGACATTAGCGTGAGGAAAAACTAACCAAAACATACCATGGCTAACAGTCAGATTCAGCCGTTTATTTATGATTCAGAATCAGATCCCGAGGCTGAAACTGAACGAGAGCAGCAGCAGCAACGACTCGCTCCGAGCGGGGCTCGAACCCGGGTCTCCGGCATGGGAGGGGATGCACTAACAAGAAGGAAGAGACATTTTAAGCAGTTTTACTCATCACCTGCGGTTCCAACACACGATCGTGACCCTTTTTCGTTGGGACTACATTATCCTTAAGAAATAAACGATACGCAAATCCGTTGTCAAACTGGGCCTTGTTTGTAAAACAAGCATCTTCGAAATGCAGGGAACAAACAAAAACACTTGCACAACTCCGTTGATGTGCTGTAAAAATAAACTCCATCCACTGGTCCCTTAATGCTGTTTTTTTTTTTTGGTAATCTGTGCAGGGGTGTCTTGCCCTGGCAACCAAAAACCCACTTCTTTCGCGACGCTCTCGCTCTGATCAGTGAAGTCTGTTGTGCTCTCAGTGCTCTGTTATACGGGAGCGTGCGCTCTTCCGGCAGAAGTGCCTCAGGACCCATATAAGGAAATTCCGCTCCATCTAACGTCACACAGAGCCATACTCGAAAAAAAACATTCCGAAACTTGTGACAAACCGCAAGGAGTTTTTTTGGAACAGAACGTACAACTTAATTTTTGAAACTTTGTCCATGTTTAGCATGGGAATCCAACTCTTTAACAGTGTAAAAAACTCAGTATGCATGAAATAGCATTTCACCCCCCCCTTTAAAGTTATTATAACCACTCAGCATCCTCTATGTTAGTACGTTCGGAACTGACGAGTTTGTGTCCGTGGGTTCACTATCAGCTGAGTGTAATTCCTGTGCGATACCTGGTCCTTAATGAACAAAGAATTGAAAGTATGGGATTTCCAGAATTCTCAAATATTTAAATTAATAAACAATCAATATCTGTAATCAGCTTTTGATAGAAATATTGCCCAAATTTGATGATCACATGAAATTGGAGTCAGATTGTACACGGAGCTAGACTAAAATTTACACTTAATCCTGATCAATTCAGAAGCACAGGTTAAAGACTGAATACACATTAAATTTTCGACCAGGCCGCTGGATTCCACTTTTTGGGCTGGCGGGTGGATTCTTCCAATATTCAGATTAGCTGTCAACAAATATGAGTTTTCAGTGGAAGATTCTTAGTCAGTATAATGTGGTTAGATCCTTGCAAACTAATAATTATTTATACATACTAACTTTAGATCTATCCATTATGAGGTACCCAGACAAATATGACCAAACCACATGTGATATTTTCAAACCTTTCAAACAAAATTCAGTGGGGTGATTCTGAATCCTCAGGTTGCTACGGTTACAGAGCAGATTTCTGGGTAATAATGGCTGAATTAAAGTACAATAGTGTTTCTTCCTTCTCAAACTGCCAGATGAAAAGGACTTGTGCTGCTCTACTGCACTGGGTACAATACATTATTCTGTTAAGTGCAACAATTAGCTACTAAATTGTCTCAGAAGAAAAAAGCTTCTCAAGTAACCGTGACAACAGCAGCAACAACAACAACAACAACAAAATAATTTTGAGAAATGAATGAAAAATGGATGTAAATCATTGCCTAAGATAATAGACTCTGTAAGAGAGGTTCACAATTATGCAAAGTTATTATGAGGGAAGCTTGTTTGTTAATGCTTGTATATTCAGATATCGATTCAATCAACCCCCTAAAACTATTAAACCTCAGCATGTGCTATTATGTGCGTCATACAGTACATGTATAACACTTCAGATTGTGCATCTGGTTGAAGGGAGATGAGCTTACTTTTCATTTGTTACATTTCATTATAAAGTCCTATAAAAATCCTAAAACAAAAACACTTAGCAACCACTCTAATCTTAGCAACATACAGTAGCAATGCTTTGAGAGCACCTCTCACATTTCACATATTCTTTAACTAATCTAACAATCTAGTCTCTTAAAATTATTATCTTGACTCGTTCAAGGAAATAATTAATAAACCCTAATTAAACAATTTAATAAACAATTTACAATTAATTTAACTGCATTGTATTATGCTGTACACCTTGGATGAATGTTTTGTAAAATGAATGGATGATTCAGCAGCGGCCGTCATCTTCTGGCAAGCTGCGGCAATTCATTCGGCACATGACTCTCACAGTGCATTGTGGGTATTCTCTAGCCAATGAACATACATCAGTTGTACACTCGTTATTGCTGTGCATTGTGGGACTAAATGTCCATTAAGGTTTCAGACACCACTAAATATGGCTGTCCCCTCAAATAGTTCCAAATTTAAGGGTATAGGGGGTGATTTCTGACACAGGGTCAGCTCGTGTGCCACACTATGGACTGGCGTACACTCATGTTTTATTAATAGTTCTTTGAAGAGTACACAGTTGAAAGACCTGAGGATAGGCCCTAAATCGGAATTTGAAATGAGTGATATTAATTCTCCATGATTTAACTGCGCTGTTTGAAAATGCCATTGTGGTAAGTGGCGGTAGTTTCAACTATCTAAACCACTGCATTCTGCTTATGATGAACTAAGTTGAAATGTCTGTAAAGTGTGAAGAGTCGGTTGCGTCCCCCCTAAGTATCATCGTCATCCCATCCCTTAATTTACGCCCTTCACCAGGCTCCCGACAGGAGTGGGTGTGTGAGAGAGGAGGGACACTGAAATAACTTGGGCTGGTGGCGAGTGGTGAGGCACACCTGACGCAAATGGAGCCTCATCACTGCCACTGTTTTAATGCCGAGCACGCCTCTCCTTGGTAGAATGGTCTCTTTCCCGTGTATGCACGCTGGTGTCCTTGTTGGTCCAGGAAGGGAGTGTAGAGGGATTCCCGCGCCGCCAGAGATGTGAGCTGCTGGTCCCGTGGTCCAGACGATAACCGCACCATTACAAGACTGTCAGGCCAGGATGCCAGGCTGTCTAGTACCTTCAAGTGCCACGGCCAGCGAGATGGATGAAGCCGCTGGAAGAAGCTGCCGCCCCTCGTGCCCCTTACCTGGACCCTTCCCTCCTGAACACTACTTGCCCTTAACTTACCCTGCAGCATGATGAAGACACCAGAACCACTGTTTATTTTGGTAAATTTCCCCTTTGGACACCCCCCCCCCCTGTTTTGGATATTTATATGTTAATAATAGCCTAAACAAGGCCTGACGCCACCCCCACTGGGTCTGTAGTTTGCTCCACCCACCAGAAAAGTAAAGGGGTTCATGTGTTTTAAATGGATTCTGTGAGATGGACTTGGTGGACTGTAAAAGTTGTTCATTTTAATGAAAATTTGAAAAGGTATGCGTCACGCTGTCTAGTCTCTGTTTCCCTGGGTGTCCACTAGTGGGCTCACTTTCCCTTAGGCACTTCACCATAGGCACTAGAATTCCTCTAGTCTGGTCCTGTCTTCACAGTAATTGCACTCCTGTTAATTGCACCAGGTGCAGGAACTCTATTGTCATTAGCCTCCCTATATATTCCAGATCTCTTCCTGTTGTTTGTATGGAGTCCTTACCCTTCGTGTGTCCAGCTTTCTTATCGCCCGAGATTCTCCCTGTCTGCTCATCCTCCGAGTCATCTCGCATTCTGAGTTCCCTTTTGCTGTCCCTTCCTTTGTTTGTTTTGTTTGGACTGTCATTTTTGGTTTTGACCTTGGCTGTATTCGACTACGATTTGGATCTCTCTGCTCCCAGTCACCGAGCGGATGAGGAATGGGTTCGAGGGTACTCGCCTGGTCGTGTTTCGTGGGACCAGGGGAGGTCGCTCAGGAGTGAGTGGTTGAGAGGAGGTCCAGCATCACTCTCCAATATGGCCCCCCATCGACCCTAAGTTCGGATGGGAACCACCGTCACACCATTGTGGATGGAGAGGGGAAAGGAGGCGCAAGTCTGCCGAGCCAGTGCCACTGCACAAGATTCCCGCCAGCCCAGTGCCGCTGCGCAGAATGGCTGCCGACCCAGCACCATTGCACAGGATGGCCGCCAACCCAGCACCACGAGGCAAGATGGAAGCCAGCCCAACTCCACAGCACAAGATGGCCGCCAGCTCAGCTCCACGAGACAAGATGGACACCAGACCAGCGCCACAGCACAAGATGGCTGCCAGCCCAGAGCTCTCCCTGTGTCTCTCTGGGTACACGAATTGTCACAGTATGAAGATGATAAATTGAAACATTTAGACATTAGTAGTGTATTGACAACATAGAGATAATAAATGGGAAGAGATTAAGAAGAAAGTTCAAAAGAGCCATTTGTCCTGGACACCTGCACATAACTCTACGCCTACTATAATTAGTGGCAGGGAGTCCAGGGGTCATGTCTCAAATGTGTCAAGTTACCGCTGTGAGAAAAAAAATGTTGTTGCTTCAGCCAATGAGTGACCAAGAGTTATGAAACTAGGGCTGCAACAATTATTTTGATAATAGATTAATCTAACAATTATCAAAATGATTATTCGAATAAGCATCAATTATTTCACAGATTAATAAGTAGACTTTGATAGATTACTCAGCTTTTGCAGTTAGTTAAAATATTGAGCGATATATATTCTAACAAATAAATAAAGGTAAGCACCACAGCTTTTGAAAGTCAAATTAAGTAATTAAAATTATATAATTAATTTATACAAATAAATATATTTTGATATTTTGATATTTATAGCACCGAACCTGCATTATCTGTCTGAACTCTGCTGCGGAAGGATGCGTGATGTACATGACCACATTTATGGCAGTCACAACCTCCTGGGTGATAGTGCAACATGCTGATAATCCAACACCAAAGAGATGTGAGATGAACCTGTACTCCAGGTTTGTGGCTAACCTCCACCAGGCTCTACAGGCACTGGCCGTCTGTATTTAGTGTTCTGTGTTCATTCATCATCATCATAAGTACACTGCTATCATAAATATTTTCTTAGAAACATTTTTTATTACAATTTTATACTTATAATAATGTGTTATATTTTGAATAAAAGTACTAAATGCCCTAACTGTCAGGGACCGGGCAGACCCGGTCCAGCCAATCATCAATGCTCACACTCCCCTGAGTACTAATCACCAGCAACTGATCTCCATTACCCTGGCACTATAAAACACTCACAGAAACACCAGTTCACCGTCAAGTCTCCAACAGGAATTGACCTCATGATCTTGTCTCCAACTCACCTCGTCTTCTCAGCAAACACCAGCCGTAATGTATACTCACATTTGGGAAGTTAACCTGTGTGTCTTTGTTCTCTTGTCTCCAGAACTCTCATGGCACTATCAGTGATCTGAATTCTCCTACGTACCTCAATATCTCCTGAGTGCCCATGTGATTCTTCGAACATTGTTCTCCCACTGCAAAGAGAAGAGACAAGTATTGATATTCACGTATTGCGTGGCTTTGACGTCTCGACACGTAACGAACTCACCTGGCTTTCACAGAAGCGGAATCCCCTGGCTTCCACGGACACAAACTCCACAGATCCCGCACCAAGATTGCACTTACTCACCTCTCATGAACTTTGTCTAAATAAAATACTGTGTTGAATTCACTTACCTCATCCTCCGTGTACTATCCTGACACTAACAAAGGCCTGTAATGTGGCCAAACATCAGACAGATTAGGGACAAACAAGCAGAAGCAAATGTAAGTTAGGGTTACCACACCACATCAAGGACCCAACATAGTGAGAATAGTGAGAATGTTGGTGGTATGAGGCTGCAGAGGGAGGGTAGGTGGGGATTTGTGAGTGTCTATATTTTCAAGGATGGTGTGTGTTGCCTATACACACACAATTGCCACTCCCAACACCGGGAGCACAGCAGAAGGGGGCAACCTCCATGGTCACAATAGGATCGGATGGATGGATCGGTCATAGGATGGAGAAGATCGGGCATATCCAGATATAAATCCAAGTTGAAGTCCATAGGTTCCACTGAGTCCAGCAGCAGCTAATCCTGAGCAGTGATGCAGTGGGTGGGGCTTTCTTCCAAACCCTCATGCTCTCTTGCATCATACACAGGTGCACGCTTATTTGCCGGCTCTCGCATCTGGTCAGACGGGTCAGGCTTAAGCTCCGAGGTGACTCTCAGCTCTATCGCTCTCTTTGGCAATAGTTTATTGGTCACGGCGGCCTCTGGCTCTCGCTCTGCAGTGGGCTCTGGCTTATGCTTTGTACATGGCTTATGGTGGTGAATGAGTCCCTAGGTCTACCTCCGGACAGCCACATTCCAAACTCCTTGTTGAGACTCGCCAGGAAGAACGTGCAGAGGCTGCTGTCCAGGTTGCTGGAGTGGTTGGTCTCCCTGAAGATCGACGAGTGGACCTCAAGAGGCATCTCCTCCTGCTCCAGCAAACTACAACACTAGAGACAGGAACTAATATAGGGCAGATACAGAGGGAAAGACATGTGAGCATAATGAGGTGATTAACTAATAATTAGAACAGGAACAACCAAATAAGGACACAAAAGGAGAAACCACAATCAACAGTCCACAGGGGTGTGACACACTTAGCCTTTGAACAAATGAAGCAAGCATTGAAGCAACCCCCAATATTAGCTTTTCCAAACATTTCCAAACTTTGCCCACACATTTAAAATATATACTGATGCCATAAATATAATATGATACATATAGTACTTAGCAGTGATCCATAGTGCTTTATATTGGGCTTTTAATTGTCCAAAGACTACCTCATGATTGACAACATGTATCTTGAGATTGCAAACTTTCTCAATTCAGGTACCTGGAAAGGTTGTTACAACATAGTAGCAGGCGCTTTGTCCAGGGCACCAGGGCTTCCAGTGGGTGATGTGTGTGCTGTAATGGCAAAAACTTCCTGGGCAGATTTATCAGTAACCATGCATGACATTGAGAAGGCTCAGAGAGCTGATGCTATGTGTGAAGATTTAAGGCAACCAGATTTAGATCCCACTCCATAGCTCATTGGTTATCAAGAAACAAAACATTTTATTTATACCTAGAAGTGCTGTCCAAGCATCGATGGTTTAATTATCATCTGGTTGTTCCTGTAGAATTGGTAACACAATTTTTTTCTTACATTATTGTCTGTTTCCCGGCCACTTGGTTAGAATGAAGACCATTCTGAGAATTCTAAAGGTGGAATGTTGCCCATCAATTTGGAAAGATGTGTGAGACCATGTTAGCACATGCATTATTTGTCAGAACTTTAAAGGGGATAATCAGAAACCAGCAGGGAAAATGCAATCAGTGGAGGTTCAGGCCCCTGGATAAATGCTTGGTGCTGACTTTATGGGCTCCTTCCCTATGGGCCCATAGTACCACACTGATGGTTGACAACTATTCACATTGAGGCATGCTAAGATACCGAAAGTCTGTCAGATCTTAAAAAATGAAATCTCTATCTGGTGAGGTGTCCCAGCTTTTTTAGGTTTCCGACTCCTGAGTCCTGAACAAGTTATGTGAATTTTGGGTAATGGACCATAAATTAGCAATTACCACCCACAAACCAATTTAACTGAAAGGGCAAACAAAGTTTTGAGAACAATAATAATTTCATATGTACAGTAGGTGAGCATCATCAGGTTTGGGACAGATGGTTGCCTGAATTTCCTCTGGTATTAAATATGGCTGTTCATGAGACGACAGGAGTAGCTCCTACATTGTTAGATTTGGCACGTAATATCAAAGGGCCACTCAAATGGCGGCGCGTCCACACGCAGCGGCTTCTCTCTGTCCCGACAGAACGGTGTTTTCGTGTTTTTTGTCTTGTGAGTCGCAGTGTTTTTGCACTTTGTCGTCGCGTCTAACTGTCTGTAAGCGCAAATACAGTCGCGAGTTTCTGCTCGATGTCGGCAGAACCGCATTTTTACAGTTAAACTCCGCGCAAGCGGAACAGCTGCGGGATCTCGATCTGCTACGGAGGCCTTCACCATCATCGACCCCCACTACTGCATCTCGCCCGCAGTGGAGGCGCCACAAGTGGCGTGAGAGGAAGTAGAAGAGGGGGAAGCGCGGAGGTATCCGGGCTAGGCTAACGGCTAACCCACACAAGCCATCTGTCCCCACCATCGTACTGGCTAACGTACGCTCGTTGGACAATAAACTGGACTACATTTGTTTACTACGCTCAACTCAGAGGACTGTAAGAAACTGTTGTGTTTTTGTGTTCACGGAAACATGGCTCAGCAACAGCGTTCCAGATGGCACTATTCAGCTCGACCAGCTGACGTGCTATCGAGCGGACAGAGCGCTCGTCGCGGGAGGAAAAACCCGCAGCGGCGGGCTTTGTGTTTACATCACTGACGCGTGGTGCCGCGATATTGTTATGATCAGCAAACACTGCTCAACCCTGGTGGAGTTTATGATTATTAAGTGCCGGCCGTTCTATCTGTCGAGGGAATATACTGCTCATTTCAGTGTACATTCCCCCATTCAACATCACCAGCAACAGGAACGACGCACTTAATGAACTGTACCAACACATCAGTGAGCAGCAGACAACACACCCGGATGCTTTTCTCATCATAGCTGGGGATTTCAACCATGCTGACCTTAAGAGTGTGTTTCCAAAAATACACCAGCACATCAACTTTCCAACACGAGGTAATAACATTTTGGACTTTGTTTACACCACACAGAGAGGAGCTTACAAAGCCCTCCCCCTCCCCCACCTCGGAGCCTCAGATCACATCACTGTTATGCTAATGCCTGCATACAGACCGCTCATTAAAGTCGCCAAACCAGTTCACAAACAGATTAAAGTTTGGCCAGAAGGATCATCAGAGATTCTTCAGGACTGCTTCAACACAACTGACTGGGACATGTTTAAACAGGCTGCCACATGCAATAACACCACTGACCTCCAGGAGTACTCAGAGACTGTTACTGCCTACATCAGTAAGTGTATTGATGATGTAACGATCACAAAAACTATCACTGTCCCGGCCAACCAGAAGCCATGGATGACGGGAGAGGTCTACAGACTCCTGAAGACACGGAATGCTGCCTTCAGAGCTGGAGATGAGGTGGGCCTGAGAACAGCTAGGGCCAACCTGTCCCATCAGAGAGGCTAAGAGACAGCACTCCAGGAGGATAGCTCATCAATTCAGTGACAGCAGAGACACTAGGAGCCTGTGGCAGGGGATACAGACCATTACGGACTACAAGCCCCCACCACGGACCTGTGACAACAACATCTCTCTGCTGAACGAGCTGAACACCTTCTTCGCTCGCTTTGAGCAACAAAACAGCACCACTGCACAGAAGACTCCACCTCCTCCCGGCGACCAGGTGATGACTCTGACCCCAGACAGCGTGAGGAGATCCTTCAGCAGGATCAATGCCCGCAAAGCTCCGGGTCCTGACAACATCCCTGGGCGTGTACTGAAAGACTGTGCAGCAGAACTCACTGATGTCTTCACAGACATTTTTAACATCTCACTGAGACAGGCTGTTGTTCCCACATGCTTTAAAACTACCACTATCATCCCAGGCCCGAAGAAGCCATCTCCATCCTGCTTCAATGACTACCGTCCTGTTGCACTTACCCCCATCCTCATGAAGTGCTTTGAACGGCTAGTCATGCACCACATCAAGTCTGCCCTCCCCCCCTCCCTGGACCCCTTCCAGTTTGCATATCGGTCCAACCGGTCGACCGATGATGCCATCTCCACTGCCGTCCACTCAGCACTCACCCATCTGGAAAAAAAGGACTCTTATGTCAGAATGCTGTTCATAGACTTCAGTTCAGCATTCAACACAATCATCCCTCAGCAGCTCATCTACAAGCTGAGTGAGCTGGGGCACAACACTTCGCTGTGCAACTGGCTGTTGGACTTTCTGACTGGAAGACCTCAGGCAGTACGAGTCGGCAGCAACACATCCAGCACCATCACACTGAACACTGGGGCCCCCCAAGGATGTGTGCTGAGCCCCCTCCTCTTCACTCTGCTGACCCATGACTGCACACCGTCACACAACTCCAACCTCTTCATTAAGTTTGCAGATGACACGACGGTGGTGGGTCTCATTAGCAACAAAGATGAGACAAACTACAGGAGTGAGGTGAGCCGCCTGGCTGGGTGGTGCAGTGACAACAATCTGTCTCTGAATGTGGAGAAGACGAAGGAGATTGTTGTAGACTTCAGGACAGCACACAATCAGCATGTTCCTCTGACCATCAATGGTGCGACTGTGGAGAGAGTGAGCAGCACCAAGTTCCTGGGTGTGCACATCACAGAGGACCTCTCCTGGACTGAAAACACCGCAGCACTGGCCAAGAAATCACAACAGCGTCTCTACTTCCTCCGCAAACTGAGGAGAGCCAGAGCCCCACCCCCCATCATGTACACATTCTACAGAGGCACCATCGAGAGCATCCTGACGAGCTGCATCACTGTGTGGTATGGCGCCTGCAACGCGTCCTGCCGAAAGACTCTAAAACGCATAGTGAGAGCAGCTGAGAAGATCATTGGTGTCTCTCTACCCTCCCTCCAGGACATTTATGGAACACGTCTCACCCGCAAAGCCCTCTGCATCACAGGTGATCCCACCCACCCATCACACAGCTTCTTCAACCTGCTACCATCAGGGAGGAGACTGCGGAGTCTCCAGGCCAGGACCAGCAGACTGAAGGACAGCTTCATCCACCAGACTGTCAGGAAGCTGAACTCCCCCCCCCCCCCCATTAATTATATGATGTCATGCATGAGTCAATTGTGCAGCATTGGTCTGCTCACTCACCGCTCACTACCTCATTCGGCATGGAACTACCTCATCAGTCAGTAAAATAACTGCTCTTGGTCACTTGTCACTTTAATCAGACATAAGATATTTTTAATAAGTGATTTTTTTGCACTAAAAAATCTTTTAACTGCACTGTTGTTCACTTCATTGATTTGCACTATATCTGTCATTTACCTTGCGCTGCTTTATTTAACTTTATTTTTAACTTTTATTTTTATTATATGTCTTTTTTTATAATTCCCTTATTGTATAATTGTATCTACATTTTATGTTTGATCTAGTTATTTTTTTAGGCTTTAATGTTAATGTTATCTGTATGCACCGGGGTCTGAGAGTAACGCAATTTCGATTCTCTGTATGTATGTACTGTACATGTGGAAATTGACAATAAAGCAGACTTGAACTTGAACTTGAACAAATGACTGGTCCATAGAACTCCCACACCTGCTTCGCCTGCTTATAACACATTACAAAAGCAACAAAAATAAAGGAAGAAAATTGTATAAATGTTGGTGTAGGTATTATGATTCACAAAGCAGATATGTACACATTGAAGAATGTGAGCTAGTCTGGGATAGTGAACATCTCTGGTCTAAAGCTAAAAGTAAATTATCTGCAAAACATGCACCATGATGGTTAGGGCAAGCTAAGGTAGAGAAAACACAGTCCCATAACATATAGAATATGTGGAGTATTAAGTAATGGGAAATCCGATACAGTCAATGTGGTTACTTTGAAACTATCTCTTCGGCCCGATAAGTCATGGCCTTCGGGGAGGGAATGTAACGGATCCCATTAACTGAGTCTGGTCATACATGTTATTGTTTTACACAAGATGATGATGAAGATTTTTTTTTGTTGTTGTTTTATTTCATGTATTTTGTATAACATGTTTGTTAATGTATACTCTTTGTGCATATTTAAGTATGGGAAAAAATAGCAAATTATGGTTATTGCAGGGGAAAAGTGTTGAGGTGTTGTTGCAGACATATAAGGGAGAACACTAAATCATTAAAACACAGTTTGCATTGAGTTAACTGCGCTGTTTCAAAATGCTGGTGTGGTAAGCGGTTGGAATTTTAACTGAGTGATCCAATGCTTTCTGCTTATGATGACCTGAGTTGGAATGTCTGCAAAATTAAGTGGATTGTTTGTTTTAAATTGATTATGTGAATGCTTTAATAGACTCTGTGAACTGTAAACGTGTTTAATTTTATGTTAATGGTGATTCTGATATGATTGTTTAGGATTCAGACATGCTGGTATATGAACAATGTAGAGCAAAGTTTGTGCTAGGAAATCTCAATTTTAATATAATGTGGAAATTAAGTCAATACACATGTACTGTTGAAACAATTTTATTTTATTTTATTACTTTTTTTTATTAATTTCTATGTAGTTGCTAACCATCCCAACAATTTCCCTTGAAGCATTTCCTTATGATAATTACTGACAAAACATAAGTGTTTTGTTACAGCTTAGATAATTTAGAAGTCTTGTTGAAGTAAATATAGTTGAGTATAATCAGCACGACAATGGAAACAAGTAACATATTTTCTAATAATATTACCAAGTGGCAACATGTATACTGAAATTAGAAGAGGGCCTAAGACTGATTCTTGTGGCATTTCATGCTTTTTTGGCATTAACTGAAATGAATTGAATTCCTTATTTAAATAAATGAAGTGGTAACAATCAAACAGGTAGGATCTAAATCATCTTAAAATATGTCCCTGTATATGTATTGACCGCAAAGTGTCTACAGTCTCTGTCCCAAATCAAGGTTGTCTCTAATGTTGCAGGCTTATTTTTAATTATAATGCACTTCAGTTTGTTTTTACCCACAAAGCAATGGTATCTGCAGTTAGCTTTGGTCTTGAGATTTCTCAAAATAAATCAATAACTGTATTCTGGAGAGCATATATTTGAGTGCTAATGACTACAAACTTAGACGAGATAAATAAACAAACCTATAAAATTTGCTTTTAAATGGCACTTAGTCGATGTTGGAAATGTAGAGAGTATTTCATGTTTAAAGGGGGGGTGAAATGCTATTTCATGCATACTGAGTTTTTTACACTGTTAAAGAGTTGGATTCCCATGCTAAACATGGACAAAGTTTCAAAAATTAAGTTGTACGTTTGAAGGAGTATTTCTGTTCCAAAAATACTCCTTCCGGTTCGTCACAAGTTTCGGAAAGTTTTTTTCGAGTATGGGTCTGTGTGACGCTAGTTGCCAGGGCAAGACAACCCTGCACAGATTACCAAAAAAAAAAACATCAAGGGACCAGTGGACGGAGTTTATTTTTAAAGAGCATCGACGGAGTTAAGTGTTTTTGTTTGTTATGTTTTTGTTTGCTGCTGCGTTTATTTCTTAAGGATAATGCAGTCCCAACGAAAAAGGGTCACGATCTTGTGTTGGAACCGCATGCGGTGAGTAAAACTGCTTCAAATATCTCTGTGTTGTCAACTTAGCTATCGGCGCGTAAGCACATCAAGTAAACCATGTACACCTTTAAAGAAAAAAAAAAGACGACATAAAGTGGAACTTAGTAAATTTTCAAAACCGCTAAGTGTAACGGAGGCCAGCGAGTAGTGATGTGCACGTAAACCTCCCCGATCTCAAGAGACGCACTAGCAACAGACGCTAGTGGCTGTAGCCATTTAGCCTCCTTGTTAGAAGAGACCCGGGTTCGAGCCCCGCTCGGAGCGAGTGCGAGGAGCATCAGAAAGGACCTGGGAGAGAGGGCTTACATAAGCAAATATATACAGTTTCAATACATACCACATAGAGATGCTGTTGTAGTCGTTGCTGCTGCTGCTGCTCTCGTTCAGTTTCAGCCTTGGGATCTGATTCTGGATCATAAATAAACGGCTGAATCTGACTGTAAGCCATGGTTTGTTTTGGATGATGTTTTTTTTTCCTCACGGTAATGTCACAGCTTCCAAATGCTTTCAACGCAAAAGCTTACTCGCGCTCGTGATTTTTTAGCTCCGCCCACACGCCTCCAGCGGCTCGTGTTTTTCCGAAAAAAATCGGCACAGACTATTTTTCTCTTATAAATATAATAAAACTAAAGACTTTTTCGAGATATGAAGGATGCAGTACTACTCTATAGGTACTCAAGATTAACAGGATATTGAGTGAAAATTAGCATTTCACCCCCCCCCCTTTAAATGCATGCATACAAAAGGCCGCTTAATTTTCTGATTTTCTCTGAGCACCACAGAGAAACTTTCTATTAGAGATTTGCTTTGAGCATTTTCAACATGACTAACTCAATAATTGCTTATGCTACATAGATCTGATTTTAAGCTTTAAAAAATGTGTTTGACTATCTCTCTCTCTCTCTCTCCCTCCCTCTCTATCTCTCTCTCTCTCACACACACACTCTAGCTATTAAATTCACATTTATTTTTTAGCGCTTTTCACTATACAGATCTATCTATCCATCCATCTATCCATCCATCCATCTATCTATCATGTTTTTTTATCTGTGGCAAATCAGTTTTTAAAATCTTGCTCATCTCAGATCCATCTTTCTGTCTCTGTATGTCTGTTGTCATAATGGAAAGACCTGGAAAGAAAATAACATTTTTTTCTTCTTTTTTTTTTAAGCAAATTAGCATTTAGAAGAAAGGTGTGATGAATCGTAGATGAGTATCTTGGCAACGGTTGCCACAATTTAGGTGAGAGATTTTGGCCCGTCTAAGTTTAATGCAATATTATTTTCCTTAACTCCTTATTTTATTACTCTTTCTACAGCTCTACAGCTACGGTATTTGCTCTCTTTTCCTCTCCATGTTGAATTCTGTATTGTCTCTGTGTGTCAGATGGTGGCCCACTCAAGAGGTGTATGTCTGCATGAAACTGGCAATAAATCCTGGCAGAGGTTTAAGGCTCTATCAGTAGGGTTATCGCTCATCTGTGACAGAACTACATGCCCAGTGCTTTAATACAATATGACGTATGGTGGTTGAATAATGGTTGGCTTTGGGATGATTAAATATTGCTATAGGTTCTGGGTAGCTTTTTCTGGTAACTCAGCTGCTGGTAATTTTTTTTTCCAATGTTGGGTAAACTGTGCCAAACGGGTTCAAACTGGATACATTTGTCAGTAGTCATTATGTGTTTTTCATGAGGGAAAACTTCCTGAATGAAATCAAGGTTTGTATCACATTGCATTCATATCAAATTATTACTCTACAAATAGGAAAATGTCTGCAGTACTTTTTTTCAAATATGTGTCACAGCTAAGGTCTGCTTGGAACGCTAATATTCTACAAACTCAATGGATCTCCTCTCAAAGCAAACAACACACTGGCACCACCAAGGAAGTTTCATCTCCTGCCAAATAAATGCACAACCAAGGCTAAAAAAATATGGTACACGGATGTTAAAATATCTGTGCACTCCACTGACTACAATAAGAGTTTTTATTGATCCAGTGCCCTAGAAACATGGCTGTGGTGTTTCACGGCTTAAAACTTAAATGTCTGAAAGACCAGATGGCACAAGATAAAGTTATTTTTGATGTAACTTATCCATCATGACTATATAGGATTGTCATTCTTGAAATAGAACAGCTTACTATAGCAGTTTTCTTCCCACATTTTTCCACTGGCTACTCTTGCTGCTCCTGTCACATCCAGTGGTGGACGAAGTACACAAATCAAGTACTTGAGTAAAATATATAGTAAAATATTACTCCAGTAAAAGTAAAAGTACTCCTTTTTTCAATTTTACTCAAGTGAAAGTACAAAAGTGCTCAATTTATGTACTTAAGTAAAAAAGTACTGAAAGATAGATGTTTGCAATTTTATATAGGATACTTAATTTAATTTTATATTAGCACATATTTTTTTTTATAATTCTACTGCTCAAAATACCTGTGATTTTTTCAAAAATAACCACTATATGGAGTCAAGATATATTTTTGTTGTTGATATGGACTACGTTGATGAGAGTGATGTTAACTGTGAAGCTTACACTGTGATGTACATGAGAGAAAACAGAGATGACCATCTTTTACAGAACATGACAGTTATATATAATATGATAGTGAGGCCTGAAGTTAGGAAGAACATTTTAAGGAAAATATAATTATATTTTCATAATGATTTTTTTCCCTCTCAAACCTTGTCTGTGGTGTAAAAGCACCCATGGCCAAACAGGGTGCATCTCTTCCCCTCGTTGATAATGACAGCATGTTCTGAACATCAGATCCTTTCTTTTGTCCCTAGATGTAATCTATCTATCTATCTATCTATCTATATATATATATAGGTTGTTGAATAAAAATATTTGGACATTATTTATAAAAATTACCTCAAGTTAGCACCAGCAAGCTTGTTAGCAGAGTATGTGAGCGGAGCGGAGTGGGAGCGGAGCGTGGAGTGGAGCGGTGTGATTTTGACAGGAACGAGGAGCGGATTTTTTAAAAGTCGGAGCGTTGTGGTTTTCACTCGCTCCAAGAGCGCTCCACCACTGCTCCATCACGAGTACAATTCATGCCAACGGCCCGTAATATAACTGCATATTTAGCAAGTATTCACGTTAAACATATTTAACAATAGCTTGATACAGATGGATCTCTCAAATCAGAAGGTTACAATGACAACAATAGCCGAGCGGGAAGTTATAGGTTAGTTCTCAAGGAGTTTGTCTGTTCCTTTTACTGAATATTTTCGGGTCGAAACATGATTTAAACAGTTACAGCACATTCACACGCAATCGCTTTCGCAATAATGCATTCGAACAAATGTAATCTTACAGTGTTACTTCATCTGTATCTGATTTTGAATGAGCAGAAATCTGTAAGAAATGCATTGATCTGTAGATAAAATAAAAATGTACTGTTATTTTCATCACAAACAAAATTTACACAGCAGAATACAGTAATTATATTAATGCTGACATCCATGTTATTAGTTTGGCATGTGGTAGGAAAAAAAAGTTTGCACACAATAGCCTAAGCCACTTTGAAACTCTCCTGTTATTAATTTTTTTTTATTTAAATATAGGCTACGCTATGAACATAACATTTCATACTGAACATACTGAAATACTTAAACCACGGAGCGAAGGCGGAGCGGTGTTTCTGGTATCACTGAGCACGGAGTGGAGCGGGAGAGGGAAATTATGAACCCGGAGCGGAGCTGGAGCGGAGTGATTATTAAATGCTCTGAGCGCGGAGGGGAAATTGTTGCCACTCCACTCCGCTCACATACTCTGCTTGTTAGCTAGACAGTTAGCATCAGCTAACAATATTTACTTATTTTCAGTACGGTTATGAATAAACATTCATGTCCGTCTACTCGTCTAGTTAATCCAAACAATATAACGTTACTGTTGATAAAAAACAGACGTCACGTAGGACATGGTATCATTTTAATAAAACTGTTAATATTACGGCAGCGGGGAATTTGAACATGCACAAATTATTTTATTTAATCTTTGCTAGTTTAATGGTTATTTTGTTTTATTTATTTTTTTACCTAAAACACAGATGACGCTGATTGATGTGTCTGCATCGTCTGCACTCGAGCATTTCAGTGGGCT
Source organism: Carassius auratus (assembly GCF_003368295.1). Taxonomy (NCBI): domain Eukaryota; kingdom Metazoa; phylum Chordata; class Actinopteri; order Cypriniformes; family Cyprinidae; genus Carassius; species Carassius auratus. The sequence goes on along the minus strand of NC_039298.1, from coordinate 2,599,725 downwards.
TAAATAGATCACTCTTTACAGCGTGACAACTGACAATTTTGACCTAAATATGATTTTCAGTTTCAATAATTAATCCTAAATTTCGACATTAATAACTTACTTTTAGCAATGTCAGACGCACGCGCCTTTACAAGATCTCCCAGTTCTGACTTCTGGAGACACGCACTAAACTGTTAATTTGAATCAGTGAGTGGTCCACTCCAGAACAGCTCCAATCGGATAATTCTAATTCGTAAACGAATCATTTGGTGCGATTTGCGATCCGATTTAAAAGTTTATTTTGAAAAGACTCAGTTCGTTCATGATGAATCAGACACCGCTTCTGCGTGTCGGAGCGCGTGATATATCATAGGGAGTAACACAGGGGCGGAGTGGGACCAAAAAAATCTACCGGGAAATTTCGTAAACCACCGGTCAAAAAAAAAAATGCTAAAAAATATATACAACTAATGTCATAACCCTTGCAAAATTATTTTAAATATATTAAGAAAGCCACCGCTACTGGTCACGTGGTCTATGGTTAGACTGATTTGTTTAGATCCAGTGAAATTGCTACCTTGACAACGCCACGTGAGAGGCGTTCACACCTCTGCTGACTTTTTTATTTTCAAAACATACATAAAATGTGAGCATATCACTTGCTAATCATTTATGAATGTTTTTGTAAATTATATAGTTTATCATAAACTAACCACTTATAAATTACTTACAACTAAACTTTTATTATAAAGTGTTACTGATTATTAATTGGTGTTGGCGACGTCATTATAGTATGAATATATATAATACACACACCACTGTCTACCTACCACTAATTAAATTAGTCATTATTATTAGGCTACCAACATTTACTAGCTTGTGCTAGTTCACGGGCGGCTAGCAATAACGTATGTTAATGCTTGAGCGGCACCACTGTTTTTCTGTCAATTCACCTGTTGACGCCTGATATCGGAATAAATCCGTAATTTTTGAGCACTTTGATGCATTCTCCTCCAGCATCCGCTTCTTCTTCATTCTGTCCTTTTCGACCCCTCCTTTGTCCTTTTCCTTCTTGCCTTCCATGGGGGTATCGTTAAATGTTATGCAACCACGCTAATCCTTCCCGACTGTCTTTCAGAATTTGAGCACTTTCTCTCTCTCTCTCTCTCTCTCTCTCTCTCTCTCTAGTCTGGCGTGTGCCATTTTTGGGTCATGCCATTAGACAAGGGGGCAGGGGGCGCGCATTATCTCCCTACATGCAATCGGTTCATTGGATAAACGAATTCCGATTTTTTTTTTTTTTTTTGACCATGAAAGTTCTGTATGAAGAATATGACGGGGGAGATGAGATGAGTGTGCAGGGGGGTAACTATGACTGAGAAATACAGTGCCGGTGTAGCAGTCGATTCTGTTCCCCTTGGAATGTCTGTTTCCCCTCGGGTTAACAGGTCCGTGTATATATCTGTTTATGTTCTCTTTTTCAGTCTTACCTGACCAGACTTGCTCTCCAGTGCCATCGATTCCACTGTGGTGGTCCTCTGCTCTGCCCTGGTGTGCTTTTGTCCCGTCTGCTCGACTGTGGTATTCCTCTGCTCCACCCTGGTGGGCTTCTGTCTCATCTGCTCGGCTGTGGGGGTCCTCTGCTCTGCCCTGGTGGGCTCCAGTTCCGCCTGCTCCACCCTGGCTTCCTGCTCTGTCGGCACTGCCTCGGTCCCCGGACAATCCATTTCCACGTGGACATGGCCCTCCATCCCTCCCCCTGTTCTGCCTCCGCTCCACCTCCCACCTGAACCTGGACTGTTTTTAGTTAGAAGCATCTGGAAGCCACTCCTTAAGGGGGGGAGGGGGCGCTATGTCACGATCATCACGGGAGTCCCCATGAACTCCAGTAGAGGGCACTCCACTCAGGACTCTTGCATTTGGTATCCATTTCCATTTCCCATAATCCTGTGCTTAGGGCTAATCACCACCAGGTGTTCCCCATTACCACTCCCCTATATAAACTGTGTTTGCACTCAGTAATTGCCAAGTCTTGTTTAGCCTCCTCTAGCATTTCCGAGCATTTTCCTAGTGTTTGTTCTTTCTGTATCTGATTTTGGATTGTGTATACTGCCTTTGATCCACTGCCACCTGCCCCGACCTCTGCCTGGTACTGATACTGATTTTGGGTATCCCTTTATAAACTTGACATTGTTGTTGTATTTCTGCCTGTTTGACCACTATAATAAACTACTACATATGGATCCTAACGTCTCTGACTCCACGTTACAAAAGGTGCAGATGATGAGGAAAATTATTCAGAAAAATTATCATTCTTGAGATAAAAGGATACCACTTTAATGCAGTGTCTCAGATGCCAATCATAAGTTCAGTTCTTCCAATAAGAATTTTATGTTAAATTTTGAGTCTGAAACCACCTCATTCTCACCTTTAAGAACTTATGTCTGGAATTTATTTTAAATTTAGTCTTATATTTTACATTCATTATTTGTATTTCTTGAACATTTTCCAGGTAAATGAAAATTAGTTGGTTGCTCAGTCTTATAAATAAAATATAAATGTTTCTGTGATCTATGTCACAATATGTATCTAGTCATTTCTCTGTAATGCATACATATGCTTTTCCTATGTTCTTTCTAATTCATATATATATATATATATATATATATATATATATATATATATATATATATATATATATATATATATATATATATATATATATATATATATATATATATATATATATATATATATATATAAGCAACTGTATGCTTCACATCACATGAGATATCTTCAAAACAGCAACCCGCAGAAAACTGCATACAGTGTAGAAATCTTTGAAACATAAACCCTGGTAACACAAGTGTCACAGAGAGACATTGCTGCAGGCAAGGAATGATGAGACAACACTGTGGTCTCCACTGAATCCCACTGACAATGAAGACTAATCGGATATGCTTCCATCGATTGAGAATCCCACACTCTAGCTAAAAGAAATGCTGTTTCATTGTAAACAATAAGTAATGACCATTAAATTGTAGTATAGTGCAACATTGTGTAAAACTTCTCCTCTTGCCTTAAGAATTGGTTTTCCTGAATCATCTGTGTGAATAATCCTGTCTCTTTAAAGCTGTCAAGAAACCTTAAATCTTATCGTGGTGTAGACTGCAGTCTGGTGAAGGTTAACAAGGACTTTTTTACGCTTTCCCAATCCAATCCCTTTTACAAACTTCCTTTGCCTCAGTGTTTCTATTTGTGTTTCTAGTGATGGTAAGTATTATTTTTTACTTGAATATAACCAGTTAATTTAGAAGTTTTTATTAGTATTTTTTTTTTCTAGTGTAGACAAAAATCTCAAACTATTTGCTATTTATTTTTAAGAAATATGACTGACTTATCTCCAATGAGAAATGTGGATAATTTTGAGAAAAGTGGTAGCAAAAATAGTTTTCCAGGTCACTTCCTTTAATCTGTGTAATGCAATGAAAAAAAATTAAAATGTCACAAAAGTGCTCATTTGGTTCCGATATATATTGAAATCCACTATAAATTATATAAATATACCCTTTGCATTTCAAACAAGGTAATGCTGAATCACTGGCATCAATCACGCACAGCTTTGGTCATTTTAACACATGATTGTAGTTTACTGCAGTGGTAAAATAAATCTGTACACTCCGGGTAAAGTATGACAGACTGTGGTAATCTGCTGCACCATACGCAACATAACACTATGAAATGACATGCAAGACATGACATGCATTCTGGGTGCATTTGTGCTGTAAAATGATTTGCATAATTGGATGATAAATCAGTGCATAATGTGCATGCTATCAGGCGGTGCAGTTCATCATTTGTGAAGAGTCTATGAACGATGGAAGTTGCAAAAAATTAAAGTTTTTTTTTTTGCATTCACATACTGAATTACATGGAGATTGAATTTATTTAAATACTGTTAACAATTATTAGTGGTGCTTTCTAAGACAAGAATCGTTGTTATGTTTGTTATGGCTCATACTTAGGGTTTTTAACAAACTTGTAACACCGTATTACAATTTATCATGCAAGTTATACTATACTAAGTAAATGATTTAATTAATATTATGGTATCTGTCTTTGCTACATGATGCATGAAAGTATGTGGATTGCTGAGAAGAGAATAGCAGGGCACAAACAAGACATACAGCATTTAGCCCCTGATCCTCCGCAGAGGAGAACGGAGGAAGGTGAAAAGCAACATGCTGAAGCACCTCACAAGTGAAAGCAGGGAAGCATCTTGGCATAAAGACCTTATCTCCACTGAGATAATATAGTGCATGAGGAATGAACAGAGAGTGTGACAAGGTGATGGCAAGGCCAGGATAAGAGCTGTATTGAAAGACAGAAGTTTAAACCTCCAGAAAGACTGGGACTGTTTAGTTTCTATGGTAAAAAGGGAATAGGTAATAAAATCAGTTAATAGTGATTCAAAGTTATATTACATTTGAATATTGTGGCTGCTGTTGATGAGACTATGCAAAATCAAAAGATAAGTATTCTAAAAATTCATTTCTTATATATATATATATATATATATATATATATATATATATATATATATATATATATATATATATATATATATATGTGTGTGTGTGTGTGTGTGTGTGTATATATATATATATATATATATATATATATATATATATATATATATATATATATATATATATACAGTATTGTTCAAAATAATAGCAGTACAATGTGACTAACCAGAATAATCAAGGTTTTTCGTATATTTTTTTATTGCTACGTGGCAAACAAGTTACCAGTAGGTTCAGTAGATTCTCAGAAAACAAATGAGACCCAGCATTCATGATATGCACGCTCTTAAGGCTGTGAAATTGGGCAATTAGTTGAATTAGTTGAAAGGGGTGTGTTCAAAAAATAGCAGTGTGGCATTCAATCACTGAGGTCATCAATTTTGTGAAGAAACAGGTGTGAATCAGGTGGCCCCTATTTAAGGATGAAGCCAACACTTGTTGAACATGCATTTGAAAGCTGAGGAAAATGGGTCGTTCAAGACATTGTTCAGAAGAACAGCGTACTTTGATTAAAAAGTTGATTAGAGAGGGGAAAACCTATAAAGAGCTGCAAAAAATGATAGGCTGTTCAGCTAAAATGATCTCCAATGCCTTAAAATGGAGAGCAAAACCAGAGAGACGTGGAAGAAAACGGAAGACAACCATCAAAATGGATAGAAGAATAACCAGAATGACAAAGGCTCAGCCAATGATCACCTCCAGGATGATCAAAGACAGTCTGGAGTTACCTGTAAGTACTGTGACAGTTAGAAGACGTCTGTGTGAAGCTAATCTATTTTCAAGAATCCCCCGCAAAGTCCCTCTGTTAAAAAAAAGGCATGTGCAGAAGAGGTTACAATTTGCCAAAGAACACATCAACTGGCCTAAAGAGAAATGGAGGAACATTTTGTGGACTGATGAGAGTAAAATTGTTCTTTTTGGGTCCAAGGGCCACAGGCAGTTTGTGAGACGACCCCCAAACTCTGAATTCAAGCCACAGTACACAGTGAAGACAGTGAAGCATGGAGGTGCAAGCATCATGATATGGGCATGTTTCTCCTACTATGGTGTTGGGCCTATTTATCGCATACCAGGGATCATGGATCAGTTTGCATATGTTAAAATACTTGAAGAGGTCATGTTGCCCTATGCTGAAGAGGACATGCCCTTGAAATGGTTGTTTCAACAAGACAATGACCCAAAACACACTAGTAAACGGGCAAAGTCTTGGTTCCAAACCAACAAAATTAATGTTATGGAGTGGCCAGCCCAATCTCCAGACCTTAATCCAATTGAGAACTTGTGGGGTGATATCAAAAATGCTGTTTCTGAAGCAAAACCAAGAAATGTGAATGAATTGTGGAATGTTGTTAAAGAATCATGGAGTGGAATAACAGCTGAGAGGTGCCACAAGTTGGTTGGTTGAAAATGTTTGTACAAAATAGTTTTGAGTTTGTACAGTCAAAGGTAGACACTGCTATTTTTTTGAACACACCCCTTTCAACTAATTGCCCAATTGCACAGCCTTAAGAGCGTGCATATCATGAATGCTGGGTCTTGTTTGTTTTCTGACAATCTACTGAACCTACTGGTAACTTGTTTGCCACGTAGCAATAAAAAATATACTAAAAACCTTGATTATTCTGGTTAGTCACATTGTACTGCTATTATTTTGAACAATAATGTGTGTGTGTAAATATATATATATATATATTATTTATTTATTTTTTTTAAGGGGAAGAGATGTGTTGCTATGCATGGGTGCTTTAAAGGAGTGTGTCCGGGGGCAGAGGTAAAAGGTAAATAATAAAGATGTCTACATGGCTATGTGTCGAAGGATGACTGTGTTAGGGTCTGTCTGTAAAATATAAAGCAAAACAGAATGACTGCCCACTGCATGCAGCAAGACACAGTGATGGAGAGTACATCACTCTTGTGTTGTACATGTAGGAGCTGCTGACAGCGGAGGCAATTGTTTATAAAGGAGGTCAAGGGGAACTGGTGAGACAGGAAGTGGTGTAGGCACTGTTGATGATTATGATGATTATGATACTGCTGCTTCCCAGGGCTTTCCAACTAAAAATAAAAAAGTTGTACTCAAGAAACAGAAACCAGAGAGCTAGCAGATGGAATGATAAAAACAGACATGACATTGTGTGTTAAATATGTTTTTAAAGTATTCACTCACCTCATCCTCCATATTTAAATCCATTTCCTGGTTTTCACAAATTTCACAATATATGTCTGTTTTAAAACTATATTAAAAACACAGCAGGCTTTAGATTCTAAATATGTTCACCCTGGTCTATTTATGCAAATAATTAAGGAGCCTTCAAATTGGGACAGCCTTTATCATGCCACAGTGATGCAATCGGCCTTCAAATGCGCCCTTCGGAGGATGCAGCCTTTGAATTAGGATGCAGCTGAAGTGTGCTATTTGGGACAAGGCCAAAGCTGCTGTGAATCCATGAATTAGATCTTGTTTGACCCCCCAAAAAATAATTGATTAAAAGTCTGTCTCTGTCAGTGAAGTTCACAATCACAGATCTGCCCAGCAGCAGCTGAATCACTTGTTACAAGTGGACCAATAAGAGACATGAAGTGACTTTCAGGATGTTCCTGGCTTGGCCCTGAGAAGGAGAGAGTCTCTCCTTTCATATATTCAGTGTTATACATAATAATTTAAGCTTAATCTGATTTTAACTGAAAACTTAATATTTAAAGATACGTTTTGACCTTTAGGCTTTATCAGGTATGAAACATAATAAATATTTCACTGTTAAGATAGCTAAGGCAGTTCAAATCTTGAGAATCCTTAACTGTGTTTAGCAAATTTAGAAATCTGTGAATTTAGAAATCTGTGACATGATCCTCCAGCAAGTGAGTTTTTTTTTTTTTGTTTAATTCTGACAACATGAGCACAAACATCAATATTATAGGGATTTGTTGAATTGATGAATTATGTGATGTTTGTGGCATTAGTTTGTTTGTGTTCCGAATTTATAGAAATATGTCCACATATAGGAATCAATCAATCGATTGATCAATCAATAAAATGTATCACAGGTTCTCTCTACCCACTGGGTCTGGAATAAACATGCTTGCTAAATGTTGTTCAAATACAATGCACTTATCAGGTCGGGCTTCGGACAGGTTAGTTTTGACAATTTAGATCATTTGATTGAGACGAAGTGCAACTTCTGGTGTTTTCTATAAGGTCACAGACTAGTTCACATGTAACCATTAACCTTTAAGGTTTACAGCCAGATTACAAAAGAGCTGCTTTAATTAAATGCCATGCTAAATGAAAGGTCATTCTTATCCTTATTCAATGTGGTCCTTTTCTTTATTCATCCATTCATTCAAAAAAATAAAAAAAATTAAAAAAAATTGTATGTAGAATAAATATGAAAAGAACATAGCATAGTGTTACTACCAACTACTTTTAAACAAATCTTTGTTTTATTTTCTAGTAAAGACACCTCAACATCCTTGAAACGTGATCAATTTATCTGAGAAACAAAACTGCAAGTGAATACTGGTTTATAAAGAATGCTTTGACTTTGAACAGCTTCATCCACAGAAGGTCATTTGGCAGTCTGAAAACCAGACGTACTTTCATCTTTTCTGAAGTAAATTTGTGATTAGTTAAACCTGTTGACGAAACGTCTGATCCACAAATGACATTATAACAGAACCAGAGAAAGCAGAACTTAACCTGAATGGTTATCATGACCTGAAAGGCTCCTAACAAATTAGTGAAGTATGATGCTAATGTTGCTTGTCTTCCTGCAATTAGATAACATGGTTAAATCTTCCTATGTGAAGGTATTTAGTGAAATATATTACATATTTTAGACGTTTTTAACCTATGGACTGCAAAAGTACTGCAGAGAAGCTGGAAAATATATATTTTATTTATTTATTTAAGTGTATTTTGTATTTTTGTACTTTATTTATATCAAAATATATGTAAAATGCAACCTTGTAATTATAGTTAAATTATATGTTCACTCTTTGGGCAAAGATTCTAATTGTTTTTGTTGTCAATCATGCTTGAATAAACCTCCAATCAGACGTGTGATGCAGGACTACAGACTTCAACATGTATAAGTGTTTATCAGCAGGGTCTCTTAAAGGAAAAATACAGAACATATGGAGTCAAAACAGAGATTTGCATTCATAATATTCATTTTCAAACCCATGACCTTAGCTAACAGTATGCCATACTGTTTGAGCTACAGGAATACATTGCAAATGCCTGTTGTGTTTTTGAGATAAAGAGTAAATCAGATAAAGCTACAGTAAAAGCTTGTAAAAACATATCTGACTTCAGAAGTAGGATATTTCTCATAGCGCATGAAGGCAGCCTTATTCTTAGCTATTCTTTCCTCTTTTCTGGTTTTATTTGCATAGGACACACATACAGTAGGACAAGCCATTTGGAAAATGGATGCATAGATTAATTTGTTGAATGTTTCAGTGGAGAAAAGTCCCCCAAGCAGTAACATCTCATTTCACTTTCAAAATAATATAGCTAAAAGAAAAGTAATTGTTACTGACTATTGTGCTCTGTGCAGAAATAGGCAGCGACCATGTTCAGCTTCTTTAGCAGACAAAGATTTTGCTTTCCAAGGAAAAGGTTTTTGCTCTTTGAATTGCAGAAATAAGCAGAATACTTTTTTATCAGACTACTTTTCAATTAAATTCAAGTTTATTTGTATAGCGCTTTTTACGATGCAAATCATTACAAAGCAGCTTTACAGAAAATTTCTACAATATTTAGTAGGATCTTATGTCAGTTTATGTGCATATGACAGGATTTTTCAGAAAAATTAATTCAAGACGTAGTCAACTAGACGATGAACACTATTAACAGCAATTATTATATGATGCAATCACACTTGTAGCAATGTGTGTTAGTTCTATATGTTTTTTTTGGGTTAGCATCATCTGAGGTCCTCTGAGGTGTCAGCATCATCTCTTCTCAGGTGTCCTGGATCCAGACTGGAGCTTGTGTAAATCCTAGTTACCACGGAATGTAAATCCCATGGGAAAACAGAGAAACAAATAGAGACATCATTAGCATAGCTGCTGTTCCAACAAAGTTAAATTAATTAGTTAGCACATTTGATCAGATGCAACTGCAGTCACAAATTATGAGATGCATTATTTGAATGCTTGGCGAAAGAGATTTGTTTTTAATCTAGATTTAAACAGAGAGAGTGTGTCTGAACCCCGAACATTATCAGGAAGGCTATTCCAGAGTTTGGGAGCCAAATGAGAAAAAGCTCTACCTCCTTTAGTGGACTTTGTTATCCTAGGACTTTTTTTAACCTTAGGGAGCATGATTGATTGTAACGTGGTAGAAGACTAGTTAGGTATGCAGGAGCTAAACCACGTAGGGCTGTATTGGAAAGTAATAAAAATTTGTAACTGATATGGAACTTAATAGGTAGCCAGTGCAGAGACTGTAAAATTGGGGTAATATGATCATATTTGCTTGACCTGGTAAGGACTCTAGCTGCTGCATTTTGGACTACTTGTAGCTTGTTTATTGAAGATGCTGGACAACCACCTAGAAGTGCATTACAGTAGTCCAGTCTAGATGTCAGGACGTTGGTTTGATCATCAGGCCTTCTGTTGTGTTATGTCTTAAGTGGTTAATTCCACTTACTCTGCCTTCACAGCTGCACCTTATTCTAATTAGTGTTCCAGCTCTCCTCACACACACCTGTCTTACAATTTCGCATTGATTTTCTTCAATAATTGTGCTTCTCTGTCAGTGTGTCTTGGCTACCATCCGTTTCACTACTGCCCTTAAAACTATTTTGCTCTAGTTTTCATGCACTGTTTGTTTATTTAATCTTGTTTTTTCTTTTTGGTGTACCCAGTTCCCGTACGCCGTTCAGTTTAGGATTCCTTACCTGGTTGCTGATTGTCAGCGTTTGTTTTGGACTATTGCCTTTGTTTTTGTTCAATAAATTTGGCAAACTGCGAATCTGCTCTTGAGTCCCTTTTTCTCCCAGCAACCCCAACAGTACACACTGACCAGGATGGATCCAGCAGATCAATCGCAGTTTCGCTCAGCTTTGGAAGCACAGGGTGTGCTGCTCGGGCAGCATCAGGGGAAGCTGACGGCAGCTCATCATGCCGTGGATACATTAGCCAGTCAAGTCTCTGAGCTAACTGAAACTGTTCGCCGGATGGAGACTGAACTTAACCTACTGTCAACAGCCACCAGACGTTCTTCAGTCATCCTGAACCACGCATCAACAATCCTCCCAATTACTCTGGTGAGCCTACGGAATGTTGATCATTTATTATCCAATGTGAGGTGATTTTCTCTCTGCAACCCCTCACTTATGCCTAAGATTCAGCCAAGGTGGCGTTTGTCATCTCCCTTCTTACCGGCCGGGCTCGGGAATTGGCCACTGCTGTATGGGCAGCTAAGGCAGCATGTTGTATGTTGTATGAGTTCGTCAGCTTTAAAACGGAGTTTGTCAAGATACTCGACCGCTCAGCACTCGGTAAAGTGGCATCGCAGCTGTTGGCAGCACTTCATCAGGGGAGGCGTTCGGTGGCGGACTTCGCTATCGAGTTTCGCACTCTTGCTGCGTCTAGTAAGTGGAATGATGCAGCACTGGCAGCCAGGTTCACGGAAGGCCTGAAAGATGAGATAAGGGATGAGATGTATGCTCACGATCTTCCTGAGCATCTTGACATACTTGTTGACCTTGCAATCCATTTGGATAATTGACGGGATTTTCGTCAGAGAGGGCTTCTACATTCTTTCCTTTTGTAAACCCTGGAGTCTGATACCCCCGTTCCCTCATCTGCTCCGGAACCTATGCAGTTGGGCAGGTACCGGTTATCTGCAGAGGAGAAATGTCTTTACAAAGGATTATGCCTCTACTGTGGCCGTCCTGGACATTTTGCTTCTTCCTGTCCGGCAAAAGCCAAAGCTCGCTACTAATCAAGGGGGTACTGGCGAGCGCTACTTCCACCACCCCTTCTACTGGTTCGCGCTCTATGATTCCAGTCTCAGTCACTTATGAAGTTCATCAACTCTCTGCTCTCATCGCTTCAGGAGCCGAGGGGAATTTTATAGATTTTTCTTGGGCTTTGAAGAAGGGCATTTCTTTTCAATCTCTCTCTCCTGTCCTTACTGCTCATGCTTTAGATGGCCGCGAACCATTTCTCAGGCCACAGTTCCATTACAATTAATTACATCTGGTAATCATAGTGAGGAAATAGTATTCTTTGTCACTCGCTCACCCCACACTCCGGTGGTCTTGGGTCATTCCTGGTTAACCACTCACAATCCACACATTAATTGGTCTGAAAGCACCATCCTATCATGGAGTCCCTATTGTCATGCCCATTGTCTTGTGTCTGCCTTGTCTTCTGTCTCTTCTTTTCCTGTGTTGCAGGAGGAGCCGATTGATCTCTCCAGTGTTCCTGACATCTACCATGATTTGCGGGCGGTTTACAATCATTCCCAGGCCGCATCTCTCCCTCCACACCGTCCCTATGATTGTGCCATCAATCTTCTCCCTGGCACTTCTCCTCCTAGTGGGCGATTGTTCTCCTTGTCCGGTCCTGAAAGGGTGGCCATGGAGAGGTATCTGTCTCTCTGGCGGCCGGTGTTATTTGTCCCTCCTCTTCTCCGGCGGGGGTGGGGTTCTTTTTCGTGAAGAAGAAGGATGGTTCCTTGTGTCCTTGCATTGATTACCGAGGGCTGAATGACATCACCATTAAGAATACGTAATCCCCTACCTTTGATGTCATCGGCCTTCGAGATCCTGCAGGGGGCAAGGTACTTCACGAAGTAGGATCTTCGCAATGCTCATCATCTGGTTCGTATCAGGGAGGGGGATGAATGGAAGATGGCTTTTAATACGCCCACGGGGCATTTTGAGTACAGGGTCCTTCCCTGCGGTTTGACTAATGCCCCAGCCGTCTTCCAGGTGCTTGTCAATGACGTGCTGATAGAAATTATCAACAAATTTGTCTTTGTGTATCTGAATGACATCCTGATTTTTTTCTCGGTCACTCCAGGTACACATTCAGCATGTCAGACAAGTGCTGCAGCGGTTGCTAGAGAACCAAATGTTTGGTAAGCTGGAGAAGTGTTCCTTCCACAACCAGTCAGTTCCATTCTTGGGCCACATCATCTCAGTGGAGGGGATCTGCATGGACCCTGCGAAGGTAAAGGCCATCTCTGACTGGCCCACACCTGTCAACTGAAAATCTCTGCAAAGTTTTATTGGATTTGCTAATTACTACAGGCGGTTTATCCGTAATTTCGGCCAGGTGGTGGCTCCTCTGACAGCAGTAACCTCCACAAAGAAACTGTCTTGCCTGATGTCTGATGCCTGATGCACTCTCCCATCAATTCACAGCCAACGTGGGGTAACGGTGGGGTCCGTCACTCGGGGCATTGAGGAGCGTGTCAGGCTGGCTCAGTCGGAGGCAGAGGTGCCGGAGGGGGGCCCGATGGGCGGCTGTTGGTCCACATGTCCGGAGGATGTGGTTTCTGACTGGGGACCTCAGTTCGTCTCTCACTTATGGAGGGAGTTCTGTCGACAGATTGGTGCTACTGCTAGCCTGTCATCAGGATTCCACCCACAGACCAATGGCCAGACTGAGCATGCAAACCAGGACCTTGGGAGGACCCTTCATTGTCTGGCTTTGCATAATCCCTCATCCTGGTGCCAGCAGCTTATGTGGGTTGAGTATGCGCTCAATACATTGCCTGTGTCAACTACTGGATTATCTCCTTTTTTTTTTGTTGTCTCGGATATAAACCCCCTCTGTTTCCTTCACAGAGTTCCGAAGCTGCGGTTCCCTCAGTTCAGGCATTTATCAATCGATGTGGCAAACCTGGTGGAGGGCCAGGGAACACTTCTGAGAACTAGGGAACGGACCAAGAGATTGGCAGATCGTTGTTGAGCTGAGGCACCCAGATACATCTGTGGGCAAAAGGTATGGCTCTCCACCAAGAACCTGCCTCTTAAGGTGCCCTCGAAGAAGTTGGCACCGCGGTTCATTGGGCCATACCCCATTGTTAAGGTGCTCAGTCCGGTGGCGGTTCGGCTTCAGCCTCCGTATCCTCTCCGTCGAGTGCATCCAGTGTTTCATGTGTCTTGTGTCAAGCCTTTTATTTGTTCTCTCTTTTACCATTAGGAGGATTCTTGATTCCAGGTGGCGGGGCAGGGGATACCAGTATCTGGTTGATTGGGAGGGGTACAGTCTGGAGGAGAGATGTTGGGTCACGACTCGGGACATTCTGGGCCGCTCTCTTATTGAGGATTACCATCGATCTGCCCCTCACCCTGGAAAGCCTGGTGGCATTCTTGGGGCGGGGGGTCCCAAGAATGGGGGGGTCCCAAGAACGGTTTTGGATTCCTTACCTGGTTGCTGATAGTCAGCGTTTGTTTTGGACTATTGCCTTTGTTTTTGTTCAAAAAATTTGGCAAACTGTGAATCTGCTTTTGGGTACCTTATTCTCCCAGCAACCCTAACACTAGAGGTCATGAATGCATGAACTACCTTTTCTGCATCAGAAACAGATAACATGTTTTGTAGCTTGACAATGTTTCTTAGATGGAAGAATGCAGTTTTTGTAACATGGGAAATGTGGTTTTCAAAAGACAAGTTGATCATCCATTACATTTTTAACACACTCTGTTATCTTAGATAATTTTCATTATCTTAGATAATTACAGATAAGTTTCATCTGGTCTCATAGAGATATATAGCTGAGTATCATTAGCATAACAGTGGAAACTAATCCCGTATTTTCTAACAATTTTACCAAGGAGCAACATGTATATTAAAAATGGAAGGGGACCTAGGACGGATCGTAGTGATACTCCATATTTTACTAGTGATAAATGAGATGACTCCCGATTTAAATAAACAAAATGGTAGTGTTTGTATTTAAATTATCTTAGAGCCTGCCCTTGAATACCTGTATAGTTTTGTAATCGATCTATGAGTATGTCATGATCTATGGATCCACTTTAGTGATTTTAAAAAAAATCTACCGTATAGCAGAGCACTGAGAGGCTGAGCACAGACATTCACTGATCTGAGCGAGAGCGTCGCGAAATGTCACAAAAGAAGTGTATTTTTGGTTGCCAGGGCAAGACAACCCTGCACAGATTACCAAAAAAAAAAAAAAAAAACAGCATTAAGGGACCAGTGGATGGAGTTTATTTTTACAGAGCATCAACGGAGTTGTGCAAGTGTTTGTTCCCTGCATTTCGAAGATGCTTGTTTTACAAACAAGGCCCAGTTTGACGACGGATTTGCGTATCGTTTATTTCTTAAGGATGATGCAATCCCAACGAAAAAGGGTCACAATCGTGTGTTGGAACCGCAGGCGGTGAGTAAAACTGCTTAAAATATCTCTGCCTTCTTGTTAGTGCGTCCGCCTCCCATGCTGGAGACCCGGGTTCAAGCCCCGCTCGGACCGAGTCGTTGCTGCTGCTGCTTTCGTTCAGTTTCAGCCTCTGGATCTGATTCTGGATCATAAAGAAACGGCTGAATCTGACTGTTAGCCATGGTTTGTTTTGGCCGATTTTTTCCTCACGGTAATGACACAGCTTCAAAATGCTCTCAACGCAAAAGCCTACTGGCGCTCGTAATTCTTTAGCTGCGCCCACACGTCACGCCTCCAGCCGGTCGTGTTTTTCCGGGAAAAATTGGTACAGACTATCTTTCTCTTATGAATATAATAAAACTAAAGACTTTTTGGAGTTATGAAGGATGCAGTACTACTTTATAGGTACTCAAGATTAACAGGATATTGAGTGAAAACGAGTATTTCACCCCCCCTTTAACTAAGTTTAGGTGGATTGATGGCTAACTCATATAAATTCATACATCACATTTGTGTGTTTTTTGTATGATCTGCTTACACCCCAGTGAATGTTCTGGAATGTTCGTAGGTTTTGGATTCTTGTTGGAGTATCTGATTTTAAGGCAATGGTGTGTCTTTTGATTGTCTTTATTATATTTTGAAAGTTTGAGGGTTATTTTATGTGTTTTCTTGATTATATCCACCTCTGTCTTCTTTGATAATCGGTTAGAATATGCATATACATTCCTTCATGTTTTCATTAATCAAGGTCTGACATTATGTAAAAAATTCTTAATTTGTATAATTATTTTCTTTAATAAATTCCTATGTGCCATGAAGCAAGTGAGGAGGCTCCACAGGAGATGATGCAAGGACAAAATCTAAGCAATGAGAACTAACACCAAATAACTATCTTTCCTGTCGATTTATCTTTCCACCACCCCTTCTACATACAACAAACTCTTTCTTTTTTCAGTCTTCTTGTAGAGTTTCCATCTGCAAAACTTCATACTTAGGTTTTTTTCAGGTGTGAATATTAATCTACTACAACATTTTTCAGCCAAATGTTAGCCATAAACTGTTGTCTACTCTGGGGTTTTCTCAATTCAAAACAGTTGTACAGAAGAGTTTTGCTAGGATGGTGACGTATTTCCTCTGCTGTATTCACTGAATCTTTCACACAAAAAACTTTTGATAATCAGCTCATAAATTTATGAACCCTCCAAAATAAAATGAACTTTCAAGCTCTACATAATAAAGAAACAGTGTATTGCTGTTCAGTAACAACAATTTGTCAGATTTATCAGATCCAAGGGGGACTTGTGCAACAACTGACAAAATTTTTGTGTCCATGGCTGTACATATAATCTGTATAAATGTTTATGCTCAAAATATGAAATATTACATATATACTCATAGATAAGTACTTTTGTACTCCAGTGTATATCAAAGTTGGCACACCACAGCTGCAAAAGTAGAAAAATATCTATCTATCTACAGTATCTATCTATCTTATCTATCTATTTTTGGAGCTATGGTGTGCCAACTTTGCTCTTCCTTTATGAAATTCATAAAGTTCAACTCTTGTGCAGCTTTTAATTATGGCAGTGCTTTACAAACAGTGAAAGAGACTATTTCATGAAGAACATCTCTTACATCCCACCATCATTCGGTTATTCACAGTCACATCAGCTCATCAGAGGCACTGCTGAGCTTGTCTAAGGTCCCCTGAGCTGTCCAGTTCAGACAACCATTAGCTCTCTCTGAGCTGTGCCTTACACTACAATAGAAATAAGTCTTAAGAGAGGAAAGAATGGGCTTCAAAGTGAATTTTGATTCTTTATGACAATCTAGCCCCTCTTCAGGCTCATTAGCAACATAAAGATCAGTCAAACTATGGATCCTATGGAGACTGCAGGTTTTACACTTCAAGTGTTTATTTAAACGAGAGAGAGCGGCTGTGCATGTATGGATTACCACTGTTCTGCCACATTCTCTAATAAAAAGTTCACACTTTAGGTAGTCTGTGTATGAGAGTGTTTAAAGATTATTGGCCAGTGCACACTAAAGATGATTGTTTCTCGAATTCAGTCTGACTGACATTTCATACTGTTATTTGTAAACAGTTCAATTGGTTCTATGATCAGCAAAGATGGTCAGTAACAGCTATAATATGACAGTTTAGTCGAAATGCACAATTTTCTTCTGTAAAAACTGGGAGCTAACAGCAGTGAGAGACAAGGATTTGTCTTTTCTATCTATTACTAAGGAAACTATCCATGACACTGCTGCATAGATAAGACAAAATAAACCATCTACACCATTTTATTAATATTGATACTATTAATACATGCAGATTCATGATCCAGAAAGGCTGTACATAGCAAAATTTACTACGTCTTAGAAGCTGTTGCCTCCATCAAATTGAAAAAGGTTAGATAAAAACATATTGTGCCATGGTACAACAATACCAGTACAAACAGTACAAACTTGTTGTCTTATACACAAACATATACACAAACTTATGTAAAATAACCAAAACGATCCAAGGTTTTTATTTAGCACAGCGGCTAAATTAACAAATTACCAGACGCCACCTGATTCAAATACTCCATCAATGTTTAATAGTACTGACTTTATGAATTTTTTCACTGATAAAATAGATAACATCAGAAATACAATAACAAATGTAGATTCTACAGCGTCTAACACTTCATTTACATCCATCGCACCCAAAGATAAACTGCAGTGCTTTACAACCATAGGACAGGAAGAGCAAAATAAACTTATCACTGTATCTAAACCATCTATCTTTAGGTCACATCCCAAAACCATTCAAGCCTCTTATTAAGAAACCACAACTAGATCCTAGTGAACTGGCAAATTATAGACCTATTTCAAATCTTCCATTTATGTCTTAAAATGTAGAAAATGTTGTGTCTGCTCAATTGCGCAGGCGTGTTTTACGTCAGCAGATCTACACACATACATTGTGACATTCTTGATAATTAGGGCAAATGGTAACTCGTGAAGAAGACTTGTTGAATAAAGTGTTTTTTTTTTTAAAGAAAATACTCTTAAAACAATATTTTCAATATGTCCATTCATTTATTTAGTTGGTTTAGTTATTATCTATAATAAGAAGAATAATGTGCAGGCAGTCAGCTCTACTTCACACTGGGGTCCTAATCATCCAGAGTTCAGTATTCAGTAAAAGTTTAGTAATGACTGTCTTACTGTATCAGCCCAAAATGACTGTTATTTTATTATTATTATTATTTTTACAGATGCAATTATGCTTCAGTGTTAGGTAATATGGTAAGCAAACTGTGTTGAGCAGTTCTGTTGTTTCAAACATGCACTGTAAAAAATATTACATGCTTTATGCTTAAAAAAATTATGGTAACAATATTACACGTATTATATTTGAGTAGATTTTAAGGTTG
Source organism: Carassius auratus (assembly GCF_003368295.1). Lineage (NCBI taxonomy): Eukaryota > Metazoa > Chordata > Actinopteri > Cypriniformes > Cyprinidae > Carassius > Carassius auratus. Next base: position 2,581,366 of record NC_039298.1, on the reverse strand, counting down.
TTGTTTTTTTTGTGAAATTTACCCAAATAAATTAAGTAAAAACTCCTAAATTATTTAGTCTATGGCACAATAAATTTAATATAATTAGGGAAATGTGCTCATTTATTTTAAGTTTATTCTCAAAAGTCTGTGATTTTAAATGAGATCTGTTTGTATTTTGTTATTTTATACATTTACAAGACTGTATACAGCCAATCAGCTCAAATAGAAAAATACTGGGAAAATACTGGAAAGTACTGCACTAGCACTAGCAAGGCTACAGCTCATTAAACAAGGTTTAATGCCTTAGAAGAGATTGCAACTGTGCAATGGAAACTTCGATGTTATAGAAACTCTTATAAATGTCAAATGTAACTGAACATTAAACATTAATAGATGCCTCCCTTCACTCAAAAACATAAAGTAGCATTTCATTTCAAAATTTACTCTCCATATCCAGCCATATGCAAAGCATGCTGGGAACTAACAATCACCTCTAAAATTCACTTAAATTTAATAGGCATCCTTCTTTCCTTAATTATTTTAGTTTAATCAGTTCCCCAATTCAAGCACCAAAACTGCTTAAGTCTCCTAAAACAAAATGAGGAAAACGCATCTCTTGGTTTTATTAGTAAAAAGTCCTCATTATTTTCTATACAACACTGAATCACAATTTCTTTAATGAAATCCACACATTATTTTTAATTATCACCTTGATTTTTTTGATGAAAATTACAAGACCCATGATTGATTTTTTACAGTGTGGCCTTTACTTCACTCAGGTTCAAACACTGACTCAGCATGCTTGGACAACAGCTTACAGAGTTTCTGCTGTCAGCATTAATACGCTCACTGATTTGTTACATGGCCTTGATGCTTTTTCGATCTCTGTTATCAAATTAGGGCCTGCCTAGAAGATGATTCATTTATTTAGGTTGAGCGGGAAAAACACAGAGCTCTACTTTGATCTCAGCCTGCAGCAGCCTCCAAAAAATTATTTGATAAACTACTGCGGCAAACTGAATTATACTGTGCACAGTCACAAACAGGATTTTTTTTTTTTTTTTTTTTGAAAAACTAAGTATTGGGGGCAAAATAAGTTTTGATAAGAGTAAGAGTATACAAAAAGCTTTACACATGTGCAGTAGGGGGATGTAAGCATTTTCATATGTTTCAGTGTGGATGAGCAACTTTTGGAAAACGTTTGAAAATGATAGTGTGGACGCGGAGCATTTTTAGACAAAAACTCTGTTTTCAAATATATCAGGATAAGTGTAGACATAACCTGAAAATCTTCACCCTGGCAGTTTTCAAAAAGGTTCAGTTTCATTGAACTGATAATGCATTTGCATGTGGACCACTGACCAGACCACAAAGAAAAAGCTACAGTTTTGAAAATACAAATGCTCGTGTGAACAGAGCCTAATAATGACACTGATGAGATGAATCAGGTGGGTTTGATTAGAGCAGGGGCATCAATCTCAATTCCTGGAGAGTTTAGATTCAACTCTAATTAAACACACCTGATCCAACCAATTAAGTCTTTCAGGCTTATTTGTTGGCGCAGGGCTGGAACAAAACTCCTCCCACCCTCCAGGAATTGAATCCCACCCTCCAGAAACATAATTGGGAATCGTTGTTTTCCTGTGGATAGGAAGGGAGGCAATGACAGTAACAACTAAAAAATTTTCTGCAGTTCTGCTTGGTGCTCCTAGCAGGAAATTGCATGCTTTAATGTTTCATGGCATCCCAGTTGAAGATTGTGATGGAAAATGTTCATATTCATTCTCACCGATCACAGTTACATTGGGAATAGAATACAGACAGATTTGCTCCTCAGCCCTTTCAACAATTCTTCTGGCAGAGAAATCACCCATTAGCCTCACTAGAGAAATCCTGTTGGGAAACACATTCAAAGACATGACGTGAAGATGAAAGGTGAAAAAAACAAAAACACTTAGCTAAGGACATTAGAGGCAAAACTCTCTCTGCTGAAGAGAGCGTTTATTCTGAGAGCGAGCAGGACAGGGTCAGTGGAAGTTTATTCCTGCAGGCCATCAAGGTGAGTAAAGACAAGGCTTTCTAATGACTACCAAAGCAATACATATTTTACATTTTACACCTATATTACCAGCATTTTTACACAAGTTGCATGTTTGTGCTTCTACTGTATTGGTTACTCTTCACATAATTAACTGAGCTATTTTGAGCTAATTGTCATATTTGACACATTTTTGTTTTACATTTTTAGCTTTTATTTTATTTTTAGTTTTAGTTTTAGTAATTTGATGTGTTCTTCTCATTTTTATTAGGTTTTCTTTAAACAAAGGAACAAAAACTAAAACAACAATAAATAAATAAAAATAAATAAACATTCACTCTTAGTAATTATTACTTATTTATTTTAACATTTTATAGTTTTATCAGTTACTCTCCAAACCTCTAAAAACATTCATGGAATTGTGACTTGTCACTGACACTAGCACAATCATTGCTCATACAGTGTGTTTAATAGTTTTAATTAATGACACCCAAACAATAAAACCAACATAATCTGCCAGATGCAGCAAATGCAGTGACCAGCACACAAACAGCACTTTCTATTCACATCTAACTGAAAGCAGACAATTTAAAGGGTCCATATAATAATTTATGATCAACAGAATTACTCAAATACTCAAATCACTTTTATTTTTCTGTATATCACTGCAGTTCTGCTATGCTGCTGGAATGCAGTCAGGAATGCGCGATGTGTGAAACAGGTCCGAGATCTTGACGTTTTCATCGTGGGGTCCTGATGTGAGGCTGAACCCATTCTGCCTCTGTGCCTGTGGAGATCAGCTCTTGTACTTGACAACCACACATTCAGATCCCCTGTCACAGGTACATCAATGTGAAAAATGAAAGATTTCTCACTGTGTGCTGGACACTGATTATACCAATCTGGCACTTTGAGTTTTTTGTCTCACATCTATCAAATTCATCATCTCACTTACAGACGGCAGCCCTTATAGCTCCATTACCGCATGTCAGATGATAGCAAGTAACACTGCTGCATCTCACGGATCATTTACCTGTATGTCTCTCTTAATCAGTTGCCTTATGGAGGACTACTCCTTGTAGCACATGAGCACACTAGGATTAAGGATCTGGACTGTTCTTTATAAAAAAATAAAATAAAATAAAAATTCAGTTTGCTTTGGACTGGCAAAGTAGCCATGCTGTACCAGAAAGACCAGGTCAGCTATAGATACTGTGGTCCTCAGGTGCAGTTTTACACTGTGGAACAATACTAGATTGTTTATATAATACAAACATTATTTAGGTTTTAAAGCAATGATAAATGTTTCTTGTAGCCTCAAGACCATGTGTATCTCCCTACAGTCTCATTCCATCTACTGTACAATAAACTTGAATAGGCCATGAAGAAAATAAATGAGAGAAATACTTTTGCACGTAAGGTCACTGAAATAGTGGGCAATCACTATCCTATTTCCCCCAGGAGAAGCTCTACTGGCGAAATGCCTGCTTGCTGTCATCAGACAGAGTCATATCATTTCCTTGTCCTGCTATAGCCACTTGTTTTTGTTTCAACAGTGATGGCATTAAGTACATTAAGTACTGTCAAAGTAACATTGACAGAGAAAAAAAGTTCTGATGAAAGCCCATCTAATCAGAAACTATAGGACCATAGACTGATGACAGAAAATGACAGATAATCTCACATCAAATGACTAATTAGCATTAATATTAATTAATTATTATTATAACTATTTAGATATTTTTTTTTGCAAATTCCATATGCACTTTTTAGTATTTCCCATTCCAAATGTACTGTAGAAATTGTGATTGTCCAACTACAGTATAAGATTACAGTGGCACAGTTTCCAAACTGTAATTTTGTAGAACTAGAAGTCTTTTAAATACATTACAATACATACGTGAGGTGACGTGACGAGACAGTAAAAGGAGAATGAACACAACTTTGAAATACAACCTTTCTGGAGAACAGAACTTTCTTTTTCCATATTTTTTGATAGAATACAGCAGACATAAAAATGTCAGGGATCCAATGAGGCAGAGAACATTGTGAACTGAAAAAAAATCAAAAGACAAAGCTGAAACATCTCGACCCTGACAAAGAGTAGAAAGACTGTGAGAGAGGTAGGAGAGAGACGAAGGCGAAGATCCTGCTGTAAAATTATTTCCATGAAATATGCAGTACACCTGGAGGAGTTATGATACTGTAATGCAAGAGTTAGGAATAAGGGATGGATCACCTAACTCAACTTCCAGCAGAAAAACAGTCTAAGCTAACATAAAAAGTAAAAAAAAAGGAATCCTTTAATTATATAATTGACCCACACTCTCTATTTATTAGCTGGTGGCATGCTGCAAACTTGTTCCGGTTGGGTCATTAATATTCATGCTAGTCAAGAGTGTGGTTGTGGTGGAATGCCTTGTAAGAATGCTGTGAAACTGGTTACTTCATTTGAATGAGGCTGGACAGAACGGATAATGTAGTCCTCTTCAGCGGTGGAGCATCTGGAGAACAGTGGAGTGGTGTACCAGAGCGCCAGACTCTGTCAATTTCTACTTGTCACGTCCTGGTCCTCAACATGTTCTTGCTAGTCAAGAGAGTGGTTGTGCACTAGCTGTATTAACATTAAGTGACATGGCATCTGACATACAGAAGCCACTGACACATGCCACTATGCTCAGTGGCACATTCAGTTTAAATACTTAAAAAGAATTGCACATTGTTATAAAATGGTTTCATTTCTTATTGCATAATGCTATTATATATATTCCATATTAAAGATCAGATAGATTGTGCTGGCCAGTGTATTGATGATGCTGCATGCACGCAGGTAGGTGTCAGTATCAGAATCAAAGTAACGAATGCAATTGTAAATGCGTTATTTGTAGTCACTCATGATAGATTCATTCTGTGTGTTTCCTAGAATGGATAGTTTGTGTGATCAGCAACATAAAATAGAACTTGTATTACACAACATTCAATGGGAAATACCACTTAAATAGCCTAAAATATGTTTGGAAAAAAATACAGACGTGTAAATATGCATAATTTGATTAAAATTCGCAAATTAGTCTATTTATTTAGGTTTTTCTGTCACACTTCTGGCTCTATTGCATCATTGAGAGGGATGACAAACTGCCGTAAAAGGAGAAATTGAATCGCGCCAAAAACTTTGAAGATTCAGCAGCTGAGCAAACAGTCACCTCATCTCAAACGACAGCGATTTGATTTCCATCGAATTGTTTTATATTTGTTTTCAAATAGGCAATATATCCTCTAGATAACAGTTTTCATAGTGTATAACATTTACAATTAATTACCAACACTTTAACACTCTGTAACGTTAGGCCTTAAGTAACATTAACGTATTTTTCAAAAAATTAAATGTGTTTATTTTCCACAGTTTGTCTGTACTTTGTAACTTTGTCGACAGTGTGAACTGCCCTTCCACGCAGGGCGTGCCAGTCACGAGTAATAAAAAAGTGAAAATTAAATGAAAAGTGTTGATTGCTGTTATAAATTTAGACCTGCTCATAAAATATTTTTTTTACGCATTTTAACAGCACTGAACATTAAAACCCAAACACACATGACTCTGTTAAGTTTATGAATACAATGGCCAATCAGAGGCATCAACATTAGTCAGCAAAGTGTAGATGTATGAATTACTTCTTACACAAGTACTTTGAACATTACTGTAGCTTTGCAGGTTTCTTGAAGCATTTTGGAGAGATTCCCACAGTTCTTCTGTATTTTGTTTGTCTCAGTTTGTTCTGTTTCTTCATGTTATTCCAGACAGACTGGATGAAAATAATGTTTGGGAATGTAAACTGATCTTTACTACTGACACCAACCATTTTTTGTTGGTGAAAATACTAGTGGCCTAAAGACTTTTGCAGAGTACTGTATGTCAGCTTTCTTTATAGATAAATGTTATGTTTGCTGGAGCTCTTGTGACATTACCATATCTCCATATCTCGTTTTGTCTGACTGGTCACAAGTTTTGTTGGGAATACATGTAATGAACATGTAAATGAATATGTGAATTACACTGCAACATTTATGTTTGGTTCATATAAACTGAATGTTCTGAAACTGAAATCGATTTGGATTAATTCTGACTGATGAAAATGAGTTTATATAAACATACCTAGACTGTCTCAGATTGGCTTCTTAATAAAACACAGACATTCATACGCGTAAGGGTTTTTCAGACTTGGTTTGTTTCATCAGTCACAAAATATCTTCAGTGAACATATCATCCAAGCAAATGCTCAGGGTACAATTTTCTAAATGAATGAAAAGGCAGCCTACATTTAAAGTCGAATACAAATGTGAAGCACCGTTAAATTGGACATTCACCAGCCACTGTGGCTGATGTAACCCAGGAGAAGCTATAACTGGAAAATGGCACAAGTCAATGTGTGATATTAATTATTTCAGGACTAGCACTGTGCGTTCTTTGTGAATCCAAAGTTTTTTCAAAGATGCACCTTTCATCAGAAATGCCCCAACTTCATCAATAAATCATCAGTGAGTGACCTTTAAATTAATGGGTGGTTTTTGTCTGTATCTCATTGGCCTGACTTCAACCATCCCTGAAGACAAGACACTCTAAACAATTTCAAATGTCAGATATTGTATCAGACTCAAGATATGCACAAGTGACCTCTTTCTTTCAGAGCCTTATTGACCATTTGATAGCACTCAAGCTGATGAATGGAATGAGTGGGAATGTTGTGGCATTTAGCCCAAGTGAATTAGCAGAGTGTTACGTTCTTTAAAAGCAGGTGATCCAGTGGTTCTTGTTTTGATACCCACACAAGAAATTCTTCAATCTTACAATGCTAGCTTTATATCTTTACATAGAAAAATTATTTGATAATTAACTCACATGACCAACTAAACCTGATGCGAAGGATCCTTTTTACCACTAGTCTTTTGTGCAGTGGAAAGATTCCATTGATGTTTAAAGTTTTTAATGGAACCATTAATGCCAATACAGAACCTTTATTTCTAAAGCTTAAGAGTTGAAGATGGAATTGGAATTTCAGTGATTCTTTCAGGCATCTGGTTAACCAGTGTCCTCTCCCGTGGATGATGGATGAATATAACTACCAATATACGGGTTATTGCCAGTTATAGAAAGGCAACAAATGTTGCCAATGCACTGGTGAAGTATTTCCATGACCTAGTGTACAGTACTAATAATGAGATAAGAAAGGTACCAATTTTGGTGCAGACATTTGGTACATTTTGACAGTCTGTCACCCCAGAGAACTGATATACTAGCACATGATCTCTTCATTCAGTGTGAAGGCCACAAGGGTGGAGACTATTAAAAAGCCTGTTTGAACTGGCCACTGGGCATGACACTGAAGTCTGCCTTGAATTCCTGCAGTCATCCACTCACAATAAAAACACATTGTTCTCTCACTATATTTCCAAAACTTTATAAAAGATTGTTTGAACCTAAAGGCAAATACACTGTTACATATATATGCGATCACTGTGAACCGATCAAGCAGATCAGATCATGAGTCATTGACTTGGCAAAATCAACTGACTTTTCTATCTGGATAGCTGATCGGATCTGTCTTTCCTGCACTATATCTAAATAAGTCTGCAGAGAATGGCCCTGTGCAAAGTCAACTTGAAGTGGTGGGTTTTCTTTTGAAAAGCATTTTCAGTCCCGGGACATTTTACAAATCAAAGATAAGTGTAAGAGTCTGACTAGTCTCCACGTGGGTGTTCTCCGTCTTTTTTTCTGATGATTCGTGAGAGAGAGGGTGGAGTTTCGCGAGATGTTGACCAGCGAACGCAGACACGATGACTGGATTGAGTTTACTTTACACTGAGGTCTGATCACAATGCATCCTCGACTACCTCTAGAACAGGACACACTGATCGGATAACATTCCGATTAGAAGCACATTTACAATTGTCTTTCCAATGTGTATGTGGACAACATCAGAATACAAGTCACATGTTAATGCCAAGTGTAATTCTCAGCCTACTTTATATGTGTACTTCAGTCTGCTTTAATTGCCACAATGCAACAAGGTTTGACCAACACAGAGTGTGTTTAATTCCCCCCCATTTAAAAAAGAAATATACATAAATAAATAAAAAAGCATATAGCTTGAAGTGTGTAATTATCAGGAGTTCTTTCTCTTGCATGTTGGTGCAGATGGGGACACATGATGCTACTGCATTCATTCTACTGTACTAATGACCACTAGTTGATTAAAGTTGATTTCTTAACTGGTTTCGTTTCGGGTTCCAGATTTTGAACTGGTCATGAAATGCCAAACTGACTGTTACATGTTTAGAGACTTTGTGCTTTTGTCTCGAAGGCCTATTTTGTAGTGCCTTGTTCCTTTTCAAGGAACCTTCGAACTACATCCTCTAGGGGTCACTATGGGGAACACCTCGTCATGACCCGTGTCTGAAACATGCATTGAAAAAACATGTTTTTTTTTTTTTTGTTTGACCACCTCCAACTCAGGTGAGCCTTCCATTTTTGCCTGATTTAAATGCAGAAGTTGAAAAAGAATGGAAGATGCCATCTTCTCGCATCCATCGGTTTCAGCATTCGAGTTTTGCCAACATCAAGGCGATGAAAACGGCTATGAGAGGATGCCCCCTGTAGAAGAGACACTGGCTAGCTATCTCTCTGTGGGGGAAACATCCTCTCTTAAATCTCCCTCTTTGCCATCTAAGCCCCTCCAGGATACATCCCGCTTAAATGGCAGAGCATACACAGCAGCAGGTCAGGCTGTGGCTTCGTTGCACACGATGGCAGTGCTTCAGGCTTATCAAGCTGATCTGCTGATGGTCCTGGATAAAGGCGAGGGCCTTTCAGCTGACCAGGTAGCCGAGTTGCGCCAAACCACAGATATCTCTCTCTCTGTGCTACCAAGCAGCCCGCCTCCACCATGGGTAGGTCTATGGTGGCCATGGTGGTAACGGAGAGACGGTAGTCGAGAAGTTCATGGAGGCGAGGGCACGCACAGCTGCCTTCAAATCCTTCATTCCACGAAGGTCCAGGTCTGAGCCTGAACAACATAGGGGTCCTGGCTCGTCTCGATCTGAGAATCAAAGATGGGCACAGAAGTCTAGTGCCTGTGGGCAGGGTAAGAGGAATCATGGGTCACGAGGAGGTAAGCAGGACCTAAGGGATGTGATCCAGATGATGCAGCATTCTCGTCCGAATCGGAGCTATACCTTGGTTTCTGCTCGTTCCCTTTGGGGGTTTTTAACTTCTGCTTTTATCCTCCCCTTCCTAATTCCCCTGTAACCACCAGCTCTCCACGTGAGCGAGGTTAAGTGGAAACTTCTCACATGACAGTCTCCTATGCTGGACCTATGATGTTTTTGGCTGGTTCTATGTTCATAGCAACCACCTTACTGATGGTCCGGACTAAAAGGAGGTGTCCCTTGAGTGGGGCTCAAGCACATGAGGGTGGGTGAGTATGTAACCCTTTCTCTATATACTCATATGTGTACTAAATTGCTGGTGGTTATGTGTCTACTAATAAACTCTGTGAGTTTCCTTTGCAGTGCTCAGTTACGGTGTTTACTAAACATTCGTCAGCACCAGCCATCTGGCTTTGTGCTCTGGTATTAGGAAGCCGAGATCACAGGTTTCTGCCGGAGGCTCCTTGATCATCAGGCCTGGCACAGCACTGCAGGGAATTGCATGGATGTCCGGCTAGGTCACCCTGAGAGGTCTCCTGGTCACTTAATTGTGCTGTCTCTTCCAGCGGGATGTGGAGGTGGCAGTTACAGAAGTCTTCTTTGTATATACTGCCTCAGGTGATGCTCCCCTCACCAGAGGTTTGAAAAATTTGAGCTTACCTCTTCCGTGCAATTCAACGCCTCTGCGATGCTTAGGAACCTTTAGGTACACACGCTAAACTCTGTGTACTTTCTAAAATTCACATAAGTGTTAAGTGTGCACCCAAGACTCTGCGCACTTTCTGAAATCCTGTACGTTAAGGGTTAAACGCTCCGCTTCATTCCCTTTCTTAAGATGGTTAGACCTTTATTTCCACAGATCGAGTTGATGAGTCTCAAACATATTGTTTTTGGATGCACTAATCCATCTATGAGCTGCTCTATCACACTGCCATGGGAGCCCCTCCTTAGAACAGTATTTGAAAATTCACGTAAAGTCTTTGTGCACTTTCTGAAATCCAGAATGTGGTAAGTTTGCAGTAAGTTTTATGTATCCTCAGATAGCTCCTTCAGCAAGCTTATGCAAGAGTAAGCGTTAGCCCCTGTGTGACAGGCAAGACTTAGTATAAATACTTGGTTCTTAGCTGTATCTGTTTAACCCTCTGAGGTCTAAGGGTATTTTTGGGGCCTGGAGAAGTATCGTCATGCCCTGACATTTGTGCATTTTTCAGTTGCTTATAAACATATAAATGGCTAAAGTCTAATATCACTGTAATCACCACAAACTTTGCTATAATAATATGTGAGCAGGATGTATGTACATGATTGTGTTTTTTAGAAAACATTGTTTATGCATGGTTAGTGAAAAACTAAAAATAGTAAATCATTTGAATAAGGCCATAAAACACATTCTGAACATTGGTTCCCGGGACTTTTGAGAACTGGAGCTTGTAGCCTAGAATTTTTCTTTCTAAATGATGTGAAAATCATCTTGTTTACACACTCACAGAAAACTATATATTTATTTAAAATTTCTAAGACACTTTTTGTTTGTAAAAGTCATATGCGAGTAGTAGTAGCCCTTTATTGTCACAAGTACCAGCGAAATTAGCCATCAACATGTCCATATATACACAACATACATTCAATATGACAAGGGGGTAGACAGGACAGGAAGAAAGGGAATTGAGGAACAAATACAGCATAACATTAGGGAAGTGAGGAGAAAAAACAACAACCCCTAGACTATGCTCCATTTGGGAGTACAGTATGGGAACAGGAAAAACACCTCAGCAACAAAAGCACATAATCACCATAAACACATGACTTTGCAACTGATGACGGAAATTGGGGTGGTCGAGGTAATCCAGTGCAGACAGCAGCCATCCGGTCCTGCAGCCATTAACCCCTTTACTTGCAAACATTGCCGACGGCCCCAGTTTATTATTGTTTCACTTTCACAGCACGTTATTCATCACTCTCTTACTTGATCTGGTCACAGACCCACTTGCCAGACTGGCGGTACAAAGCAGCGAAGGCGAGGGATGGGGGTGAATACATATCTGTATGTGTGTGTGTGTTAGAGTTTGTGTATTTGTAGGCCTGGAGAGTTCGCTGACCGAGGCCAGTGCTAGTGGAGGGAAGCCAAAATAAGATAAGATTGCGATTGTTTGGTCTTGGGGTAGGCGTCAACTATTATGAATATCATTGTGATTTACACCTTAGAAGACAAAGGCCCGCAAAATGAGCTGCATAATAAGCCGTTAAGTCAGGTGTGTGACTGAGAGGCAAGAGTTACAAGAAATAAATTTATATATTTTTATGTTTGTAGTTTATTTAGAATATATTTAATTATCCCACAAAAAAATATAATATTTGGACGCAACTATCACACAGATATAATACACTACAAATCAATATATCTTCCCTTTGTGCTTTGAACTTTTCTATGTGGAGTGCTGTGACTCTGTGTGTGTTGTTTCAAGCGCATTGTTCTACACACAGTATGCGCATAAGCATTTTGTGCCGCTCTGTATAGGAGCCTTCTGTAATATAATACTTTTGCACAGTGAAAGATTATCAATAGCCTTTCTTGTTCTGTCTTATCTATCATATGTTGCTGCCTCATTACTGTGCTATACATTTATAATAAATGTCTTTTAATTTTATAAAAATATATTTACTTGCTTTATATATATATATTTATATATATATATATATATATATATATATATATATATATATATATATATATATATATATATATATATATATATAGGTTCGAAATTTATATCGATGCATTCCTGCTGGTTAGTCTCTGCTCTGCCTGTGCGCGTTCGTGTGTTTTGGAGGAGCATGGCTTTGAAGAGTCATTTGCAGTCAGGGTGGGATCTTATGCTTTCAAAGCTAGCTTGCTATTGCAAGCCTCTCAGAAATCACCTACACTACCTTTAAGATGTGTTATGGTTGATCCAATCACAAGTGGATGATGTTAAGTACAGGTTTAAATAAGGCCTTTGTGCATGTTTTTTTTTTTTTTTTTTATCATTTTTCTGTCACAAAAAAAAATGGTGGTATGTAATCATTCCCTTAAGGTGGGTTTTAAACCTATACTGTGAGGAGTCTTTTCCACAGATTTGTGGCAGTGACAAAATGTGAGTTCCTCTGTTCTTTGTGTTCGTCAGCAATCTTGCCGCAGCATATGAAAGTAATTTTACTTTAGATTTAATGCTTCATCAGCACTATGGTATAGTTAACTGCACCATGGATTGCTTGATCCTAGCCTCTAACTGTTTAAATGGCTGTTTAATGGTCACCACAAGATGTTGTTTGAAGATTAAGTTTTCTGTCATGTGGATTTAGTACCACAATATATTTACGCAAGATCATTCATCAGTTATGGGTTGTTGCCTTCCCACAAGGCACATTAAATGCAAAATCTATCATTTGGATCATCCATAAGTTGTGCATCATAAAAACATACTTGACACAATTTTTCAAATGAACCACGTGTCATCACCTTGGAAAGGCGGAAAGGTAAGACTCTGAATCAGGGGGTTAACTGTAAATCACTATCTGATGTTCAATTCAGAAAGCCAAGCCTCAAGGCTATATGCCCATTTAATCTGCTCACAGCTGTCTGACAAACAAAAGCTTCCTTCTCGGGTGGAATTAATCCATGACATATGTATTGCAGCACAATATCTGTCCTTACTGAAGGGACTATAACAGCTAGGATGACTCCGGCTTTATGGAAATGTGTGGAACATGTTTAACTGAAAGCACAGTTTTTTCACCTTATGGTCTAAAAGACACTTATTATTAAGCCTATTAATTATGAAATCTCGTATTAATTCAGATTTGATGGCACAAACATGATCAGATGACAACCAAACTTGAACTGAAAGGGGCTTATTGATGAAGATTATTGTCTTCCATATTATAACTGGATCAAATTTGTTCATAATTGATCAATTCTGCAGTACAGACACTATAATTTAAATGAACTGAAAACCCTGAACTAATGTTGATTAATGACACTATTGGCTTTTAGATCTACTTTATAGCAGAACTTTGGAGTAACCTCATGGTTGAAGTTTGCATCATTGATATTGTTACTTTCACATTTAAAAGCTTATTTGAAGCATTCATATGTAAATAATTAATTCAATCAGTCAGTTGTGAAACTGGTCCTTTTCTTACTTAGATTTGAGACTAGGCCTTGGAGTTACACCTGAAATGTAGCTGAATAACAAATAGATGCACATTATTTTATCAGTTCATTTAGAGTGTAGCCTACAATATATACTGTATGAGCTACATGCAGCTCTTCAAGAATCTGAAAGGGGTTTGGTTTGGTAGACAACTATTGGATGGAATGTTGTGCCACCTTGTGGTTATGCTGGGCACCAATTTAAGCCCAAAAATATATTTGTGAAAATAATGAAATCTGACAAGTAGGGTTGCAACTAACAATTATTTTGATAATCCAGTAGTTGTTCGATTATTATAATTATATTTATTTTTACTTTTTTTTTTTTTACTTTTTTCGATTAGTCGCTCAGTTGCTGTTTGCAGTCGGCAGAAAAATCGCATAGTATGTTGTGTCTAAAGATTATAATCTTATAATTGCGATTGTATATGTGGCTATGCAGTAAAGATGCGTTTACGGTCAAATGTCATTGAAGGTTAATTTTGTAATTCTGCCAAATAATTTTTCTTGATAACACATTTTGTTGTGATTTATTTCTTATCTTTATTTTATTTATTGTTAACATTGTAAGTTTTGGACTTATATAAATAAAATAAAATAAAATAGCCTACATTATCTCATTTTAAATATATTATTAATAATTATACTTATACATTAAAATAATAATAATAATTTGTTATAAAGACTTTTTAAATCAACTTCATAACAAAGTTATTCTTGTTAACAGTATTTTTATATAAAGAATATACCAAAATAACAAACTGCTGTTTTTCAAAACTAAATTTACATAAAAATAATAATAAAACAAATCTCATATATGACACAAAATGAAATTATTTTATATGAAAATATGATTAAAATATGATTAAAAAACCACCCAGTGCATTGTAAATAACAATGTTTTATACTTTAAATTATTGTGTAAGTAGTAAAACAACACTAACGCAAATGGGGCAAAAATGCATTTTTATTTAAGTTAAAAAAAACATTTTGAGTCGCCCCCTCCCTTGCCTCACGGTCCTTTGGTCCAAATGTCTGCTTTCCTTTTGTACATCACCTACAGACACACAAGTTTCATTAACAGGAAAAAAATCCTTATCGAGCTCTTATCGAGACATAATTTGAGGTATCATTGAAGTTGTTAACCCTAACGATGAGTAATAGCAATGCCTGGCTTAGCAAACAGCACTAGTACAGCAGGCTGAAGGGAGAAGATAAAACATTCTCTTTCCTCGCAGTCTCTTACTATCACTGACAGGGGGCACTGTTGATCCATGGCTGTAAACTTTGACCTAAAATATAATGTGGTGAATATATATATATTTTATATTTTGTGTATTTATTGGCTTGTCATTGTTTTATCTTGCATTTTGTTTGTTAACTGTAATGTAGTACTGCATGAAAACATTATTAGATCATGTGTTTTGTGACAGCTGATGGACCCATTGCAGTTATGACCCATTGTATGTCATGTGTTTAGTCTCTTTCTCTCTTTCTTTTTACTATCATATCATGCATAAAATCCATAGATATTTTGTGCTTATTTGGAAATTTGGAATACAATAATTTGGTTTATTTGGGTTAAAATAAAATAAATCAGTCATTTCCATATTGATATATATCAACACGCATGCATACATACATAAATACAAGAAAGAAACATTTTGCAGTGACTTTTAAACAGTTGGTTTTAAGGCGATTTGTCAAGGTAAAGTTCACATACAGTAGGTGTGGTTTATAAGAATTATAACATTAACCATGAGGGTCCCATTAATGTTTGACAGACACCAAGCAACCGTTCTGGGGGGGGGGAGGGGGGGGGTGGGGGGGTTGGGTGTGTGTTCAAATACTTTCTGGATACTTTTCTTACAAATATTTCAGAAAGTTGTGTTCAAATACTTTTGGGGTACTTTTCTAAAAATGATTCCGAATGATCTAAGGTGTTTATTTAGGATTAAGCCTTCATTTTCAACTTAATGTTAAATTTTGCCCCATTAAATGGCATTTGCCACTTAATAAAACACACCATCAGGAAAATATGGCATGCTATGTTATGCTTACATTGCATTTGGCTTGTGTTCACACATACTGTATAATTATTTTTGGATATTTTCCTGCAGACAGACTTGGGCCTGGCATAAATGTACTGTATGTGTGTTTCGAAAGGGGAATAGGCATGCTGACAGCAATGACAGGTTATATTGTGTGCTATAATGACAGGTCTATAGTGACAATTATGACCAGGGAACATATTTGCGACTGGTTTGAGTTCACTTCAAAGGGCTGCTTTTATCCATTCATTTTGAATGTGCTTTCCATTTTCCTCTTTAAAATTTGTCCTATCAAACCCACGCTCCTCTGAATACAAAACATTAATCAGAGACGACCCGCTCTCATGCCCCCCTGCTACAGGACACAGCCCTTCGTTTAAGTGCCCAATTAGTGGTAATTAAATGATAATGGCTCTAGTTGCTTCTCTGGTAATGAAGCCACCATTTCAGAAATACAGTGATTTTCTAGAAAATAAGAATGACAGTTAATACAGTTTGATTATGTATTCATATACAAAACATTAAGATTTTACGTGTCTTTTATTGCTGTCACATGATCTTTCTTATGGTTACCATTATAGCGGATTAAACAGAGGCATGAAGATGTCGAGGTATTACCATGTTTGCACTGTGACGAACATGTTCAGAAATGCACTGAATTTGCACTTTTAAACAAGTTAATAGTTTTTGATGTATTCATATACTGTACAAACATTCAGATTGGATTTACCTTATATTGTTGTCAGATGAGCTACTTCACCACAATCGTTGTGACATTCAATCCGTGGCATTTTGTTTGAAAGAATCATGCAAAGAAAGAAATAGAGAAGAACATAAGTGACATTTTGCACTTTAACAGTTAATACAAGTTAATACAGTTTTAAATCTATTCATATGCTACACATTCAGTTGTTTTGTAAATTCCAAATTACTCACCCTTTTATTGCCGTATTTCTTTTTTTAATATATTTTTTATAGAGAGAGATAGAGATTAAATAGACAGATATCTTATGTGCTGGACTTTAGATTTCAATTTGTAATTACTTTTATTTTGATATTAATTTTGGTCTGTGAATTGAAATTCCCCCATTCTCCCACTGGCTTCCTGTTTTAAGAGGAAGTAAGCCATATAAGTTTAGTGTTCAGTGCAAGGATGGTTCCATGCAGTTCTAACATATAAGTCCCTCTTATGTCGCCAACTACCAAAAAACCTGAAAGAAGAAGAAGCCTCTCATCTTTCACAGCCCATCAAAACTGTCTGTTAAGTAACTGTTTGAGCATTATGTTTTATTTTTTATTTGTATTATGAGTATGTTATAATTGTGTAAAATAATGTTAGTTTAGTACCCAGTTGATTTATGCTTCAGCATGTTTGGCATTTTCTACTCATTTCAAAAGTGTTAATCTGTTATTCACATAAATTTATTGCATTATCGGTTGTTGTGCTTCACAAATTCTCCTTTATTTGATGTTGATTTTCCTATTTACCTTGTGTGAAATTGATGTTTGAGTATTTTCTTTTCTTGTAGTTTCAAACTTGTCATGATTAAACTTCAAAAAGTAAAAAAAAAAAAAAAAGAGTCTAACAAGTGTTTAGCAGTTGGATAACTTGATTATTAAAAACATCCAGTAAAGCCAGTGACATCTTGTTTGTCCTGCTCAAACACATGATCCAAAGTGGCTAAAACACTGCGGTCCATGACATCATAAATGCAGCAGTCTTCTGATTGTAGCTCCAAATAGCTTTTTTTCTTTTTTTTTTCTGAATCTTTCTCTTACTAATGCTTTCTATTGTTTAAACTGATAAAATATAACTTAATTCTCACCTTACTTCTGACATTATCTTGCATACTAATTTGATATTGTTCACTTTTTAATCTAAACTGCGAGTGCAGCACATTAGCATTCCTTTAGCCTATTAGCATGTCATTCGCCCCTACTGTTTCCTTTACTTTTTCTCTCGCTCCGTTTTTCTGGAGTTCATTAAACAACTGTGGTAAATATGAAACATTCAACAATCACAGTGAATACCTTATTTTCCGGACTATAATATATCATAATTATTTTGACATGAACCAAGAGAAATTAAATGAGAGAAATGAACCAAGAGAAAACATTACCACCTACAGCCGCGAGAGGGCGCTCTATGCTGCTCAGTGCTCTCGTAGCAATGAGCAGCATAGAGTGCCCTCTTGTGGCTGCAGATGGTATGCAACTTATAGTCCAGTGCGATTTGTATGTTTTTTTCCTCGTCATGACATATTTTTGGACTGATGCGACTTACTTAGGTGCGACTTATAGTCCGAGAAATACGGTAATGGCTTTTCATGTTTTCATGACTTTTTCATTGTCACTCACACTGCTAACCAGATGTATAGTGTAGCTTTCTCTGCCATCAGCGAGGGATTCACATGTGATAAATGCAGGGAAATAGTTAGGCTGGCAAAGAACATTTAAGAACTAGAGACACATATCCAAACTTTAACTGAGGAGTAAGAATGTGAGTGCCTTAGATACAGCTTTGGATGGGACTAGCTTACATAGTCCGGTACATTGTTTGGTTCCAGTTGCAGAGGCCCCGCAGCTGGGTGACTGCGAGGAGGCATAATCACAGGACAAAACATTATTGTTGGCGATTTTAATATTCATGTTAATAATGAAAAATGCATTGGGATTAGCAACTATAGGCATTCTGAACTTCAGTGGATTAGACAACATGTGGAATTGATGTTAATGGTGTTGAAAATCTTCAGCAGATTGATGCTATCTCGGATAATTATCTAGTCTGGTGCATATTCCATATAGCTAAAGCTGCACATTCAACTCCTTGTTACAAACATGGTAGAACCATCACTTCTACAAA
This sequence comes from Carassius auratus, assembly GCF_003368295.1. Taxonomy (NCBI): domain Eukaryota; kingdom Metazoa; phylum Chordata; class Actinopteri; order Cypriniformes; family Cyprinidae; genus Carassius; species Carassius auratus. Next base: position 2,563,040 of record NC_039298.1, on the reverse strand, counting down.
AGATTGCTTTGTAAATAATCTTCCTGATTTCTCTCAATTCCTCAGCATATCCAAAAGCTCAGAAAAACTTCATGATGTAACAGAAACTATTAAATCTGTCTTTTCTAGCACTTTAGATACAGTTACTCATTTACACAGTTTGACACTGTGGTAGAACGAGCACACTCATGCCTTAAAAAGAGCAGCCAAGAAAATGGAGAGCAACTGGAAGAAAACAAAACTAGAGGTATTTGGTGTTGCATGGCAGAAAAGTACTTCTACTTATAGAAAAACTCTGAAAAAAAAAACTAGATCTACTTACTTTTTGCCTCTCTTAGAAGAGAACAAACACAACCTTGGGCATTTATTCAATACAGTGGCAAAAAAAAAAAAAAAACATCAATAGACACAGAGATTCCCCAGCAGCACAGCAGTGACGATTTTATGAACTTCTTTTACTTCCAAGATCGACACTATTAGAGAGAAAATGATAACCATCATCGGATCAGATAGCACACTATAGATCCCCTGAGGAACAATTCCACTCATTAACTGCTACAGGACAGGAAAAAATTTATAAACTTGTCAAATCATCAAAACCTAAAACATATATGTTAGACACTATTGCAGGGATAGGAAACTTTGATCCTCTAAGGCCACTGTCCTGCAGAGTTTAGCTCCAACCCTAATTAAACACACCTGAACAAGGCAATCAATGTTTCCGGGATTACTAGATAGATACAGGCAGGTGAGTTTTTATGAGGGCTGAAGCTAAACTCTGCAGGATAGTGGCCCCCCAGGACTGGAGTTGCCTATCCCTGCCCCGTTCCATCTAAGCTACTAAAAGAGGTGCTTCCAGAAGTCATAAAGCCTCTTCTGAATATTATCAATGAATCAATGTCTTTAGGACATGTCCCTAAAACTTTAATATTGGCTGTTATTAGACATTTCATTAAATAATAAAAAAATAAAATAAAAAAACAACAACAACATAAAAAAACAACTTGATCCTAGAGAACAGGTTAATTACAGATCGATCTCAAATTTCCCTTCTCTGTCAAAAATACTTGAAAAGGCAGTATCCTTTTAGCTATGTTACTTCTTATAGAGAAAAAGAATCTTTGAGGATTTACAGTCAGGATTTGGACTGTATTATAGTACTGAGACTGCTTAGTATTACATTGATCGCAAGTGCATTATGGAGTGCCATAAGGCTCAGTACTAGGACAGTTGCTTTTCATACTTAACATGTTACCCTTGGGAGATATCATCAAGAAAATACCTGGACAAGGGTCAGTCTTTACAGCTGAAACTTTAACATTGCTTTTAGGCCTGGAGCAAATAGAAAAGGAGCATCATCGTCATTTTTTAATTTGAACAGGTTCTAAATATTGTTTGCAAGCACTTGAGACTTCAAAAAATAGATCATCCTATATTAATCAGTATAGTAGAAAAGTGGATCTTTTAAAGAAACAAGACTGTGATTTATTTATTTTATTTTATTTTATTTTTTTTGGATACCGGGACATATGGGATTTGCTGGGAATGAACAGGCTGATAAAACGGCAAAAGCAGCATTCCGGTTCAATGTGACAGAATGCAAAATATACCAGCATCTGACTGAGTACAATAATAATAAATGGCAAATGGAGTGGAATGAATGTATACATAACAAACTGTCTGAGGTAAACCCACTATTGAATCAAGGTATAAACAGTTATAATTTTGAAAATTTTGAAAGGGGAAGAGAAACTGGTTTGTAAAAGGTGTAAAAATATTTTTAGTATAAAACATATTTTAATTGAAAGTCCAATTTTAAATAATACTTGGCAACTTTTTTATTCAGAAAATATACTAATGGACATTTTTTTACATTTTAATTTTTTTGTCTTGCATTAAACTGAAAGACTCTATATAATTGTTCATATTACTTTTGTTCTTGTTATTGTTTTATTATATGCATGTTTTTGTATATTTATACATTTATTTATATATAATTTAAAAACAAAAAATGTTATATAATTATTTTTACATGATATATATTTCCTCTTGCCATGAATATAGCCACTGCTGCTGACATGGCGTTAAAACAAAAATAAATATATAATCAAGAAACATGGTTTTAGCTTTCACTGTTTTTGCGGCCTGATGAAACATACAAATTAGCAAAACTAACAGAATGCATAGTTGATATAAAAACTGGATGGCTATTAATTTACTAATGATAAATTCTGAAAAAAAAAAATAGGATGTTGCCAATAACAGAAAATGTTTAAGCAACAACATGTTCTCTATAACACTCAGATAGCCTTTAGAACAAGCATGTTTCCACAGAAACCAGATAGCCTTAATAACAAGCATGTTTAACAATACAACTATAACTTTAAGAACAAGCAACTGACTTTTACAAGCAGCATATCCTCTTTGAATCTGCACCATATCAGAAATTATTCTGATTGCACCATGATCGTTATTTCCTGTTTTTCATCACAAAGCTGCTTGAATCTGTGCTGTATATTGCAATATAAATAAAGGCAACTTGACTTGATAGGTTAAAGCACAGCATGTTGCAGCAACAAGCTTGTTGGCAATGACAGCAGATAATAACGCACATTGCCAATATAAACGCATAAACCAAGCCCAAGCTATTGAAAACCACTAAATTAAGCCTAAGCAACATGGATAGCCTTAGCAACAAGCATGTTGCCAATCACCTGAGTGCAATGAAGATTTGTGAAAACATTCAGAGATGGATGGAGAGTGAAACATAGCCAGCTGTGACGTCATCTGAACTTGTTCTTGATTTAGTATAACTCATGTCAGTCATGTATAGTCTATGTCAATAATTCAGTGATGCGAGAAGTACATTAACTTAGTCACTCAATTAATGCATTTTAGGTTTTCAGGTTTTCTTTCTCTTTGCTTTTTTATACCATTAAAGACTTTGTTGATTTATGTGGCAGGCGTCTGTGAGGGGCTGCCGCTTTTACTTTTGTATTGTGTTTGTTCATTTGTTAATTAAAATGTTATGTTTAAATGTTCGCCGGTTCCCACCTCCTTCTTCCCCAATCTATGAACTGTGTTACAACAGAATCTAATAGTAATATAAAAATTAGTATGAATACATTACCTAAAATGAGTAACCTAGTTTACATTACTAACTACTGTTTTCATCATGTAATCTGTAGCAGTAACTGACTACAACTTGTTAGTTATCTACCCAGATCTGGTAATCATCCACAACTACCTAGTTTTGACCGCAAACCCCTCAGATTTCCTTTAGAAACCGTGGCTATCTCAGTCATTTTGCTAGTGTTAACCCATACAGAGAGTCATTTCAGCATTTGTTATGTACTCCTTTGAGACTTTAGTCCCCTTTAAATGACGTTTATGTGAGAAGCAAAAGTTTCTTGCCATTGTGCCATTTTCTAATAATGATATTGTAGGTGGAATAAAAGAGGATGTAAAGGCATCCAAAACCTAACCGTACACGGCAGCCAGATTGGTCTGTCTCCTCCTATCAGTTAGCAGGAAACTGCTGATTATAGGCCATTTAAGAATGACATCATGCCAGAAAATGAATAACCTTGTTTGGCTTTCATGTCTTTCTCTGGGCAGTGGACTCTGTGAAGATGAGCTACCCACTGCCTGCTTTGAACACTATATAAAGCACTATATAACTAGAGTGGACACAAGACATGAGACGCTAGTTTAGAGACAGATCTCTTGATTAAGGACTGGCAAAGATACAGGAGGCAGACATCACCACCACGCATGGTAAACCCATGTGATTACTGTCATTAGCATCTAATCCAAATCTTTTTGGTTGGAAAACACACATGCGTACACGCTTACACATCTCTGCACACTGCAAAAGAATCCTTCTGATTTTTCAAAGGAAAACAGTTGTAAACAGGGTTTGTTTTGTTTGTCTAAAATCCTCACCGTGTGTAGAAAAAGAAGCATTGTGGGATATTTTCTTAAGCTGCCGAAAACCATGAAACGACTCATATTGCTTGACTTCCATACAGGAGCAACAACATTTTTCTGGGATGGATTCTCCTCTAAGGAACTCAGGGTTAGCTGAGCCTAATCTTTACAGCCAAGTAACTCCCAATTGTTTTCTACTGCATTGACCAGAACCACAAGAGAGAAACAAAGGCTATATTCCAAAACTTAGCAAGCTGCCTTGCTGTCTGCTGCATACAAAACATCTCTACTCATGAGAAGACATGGGTCACTGACAAATAAACATGTACGTGATAAAGAAAGAGAAAAATCCAGTTTAAAACACACATGGAAAGTTCCTAAAAGTCTATTCTTTGTGTTCATGTCGGTTTCAATATAATATCATTCATAATATCACTCTAAAAATATCATGTGGCGTAATCAAGAATTAAACATTAATAAGGTTCCTTACATCTTAAGTCTCCAGATAGTTTATGTCCAATTCAATTTTTTTTTTTTTTTATAAATAGTTTGTATATGTTCCTTCAAGGCAGTCGTTATTTATGATAACTTGTGTCCCATAAATATAAAGGTATTCCAACCTCAACACTACATTTAATTTATTGTGATCCATCATCTTAAGAAATATGCGAGAGCTGTGTCTTGAGGATGCCAAAAGCATTGAAACTGAGAAACAAACTCACTTTTATATGAGTTTACACTGTCCACTCACAAACTGAGCCTCTTCATACCCCACACACAGATAGACTGTAAAAACAGTGCAGTATTTTTGGTCTGGCAGTTTGCCATTCATTTCGGAAGTACAGGCCATGTGGGTTAAGCAGCACAGAGAGGGCCTTGCTCCATTTTGAGGGTTCCTCTTTTACCCAGCTGACTGTGTTTGAGGGGCAACGAGGGCAGGGGTGAACCTGCTCAAGGGCTCTTTTATTCCCAGGCACTGGAAGACTCTTGTCCATGCACTTTGCATTCCTGGCTTCCTGACTTGGGAGCACTTGTCAATGTATAGTATTGCTGTGTGTGCCAGCACACCCAAAGAAGAAGGTGAAATAGGCAGCTTGCAAAAAACCACAAAGTTTGTTCACAAACAGGCCTGCCGAAAAAGATTCCACATTGTCGACCATATGTAATTAGCTGTTTTAGGGAGGCAGCTATAAAACTACATTTTGTGGAATAAAAGATTCTATCACGCTTGGTCAGTGCCCACTCACAGACAGCTGTCTGCTTGTGTCTGCTTCTTCAGCTCTGCTACAAAATCTAGGGAGCTGCCTACCAAGATAGCTCAGGCATAATAGTAAGCTTCTGACACTAAACCTGTACAAATGTCCAAAAGATACAGAATTGGAGCTAAATTATTTGTGAATCCAGCACAGGTAACACATTTAGTTTGTGAAAACACTGTGGGAACAAATCTTTCTACAACATTCAAATGTCCAGTTTTCTTGTTGTGATTCTAACATTATTTAAAGTTTTTTGTTGTTGTTGTTTTTTTACTATACTTTATTTGTACTAAAAATATAATACCATTTAAACCTTTATTTTTAATATTCTAAGACTTAAAGGGACAGTAAGTAGGAATTACTCCCATCTAGTGGTGAAATTGTATTTTGCATTCAAACTAATATTGCTCTCCAGCGCCTCGCATTTTCAAATGCGCGTTGCATCTACGGTAGGCGATATGTACCAAAAAGCTTTGACACGATGTCTTCTAATAGCACTTCGTCAAGTTTTCCTTCAGGTGAACAGGTGTGTTATTTCAAACAAACTGCAACATGACCATAAACAAACGAATGTTACAGTATGAATTACTGACTGTGGAAAACATGAAATATTGTAATTAGTAGTTATGTCTTCTTTATTCGTTATATTTTCTGAATTATATGCATTGTTAGATATAAAAAATATTATAATATAGATTGTAACACTGACCTGCCGAGAAGAAAACTGGCCACTTCAGCGTCTCTTTTGAAATCTTTATCCAGCATTAGCTCTTTCCACCTAGAAAAAGCTTCCCCGACATTAACTCTTGTTTTCTGTAATCTACGGTCACGTTTCCTTTTACGTTCTATTTTTGACTGTTTTGGTGACGATGTTTTCTTCTCCTGTGGCGCGGCATATGTATGGTCCATAATAAGAATGCAATCCAGACTTTTAAACTTGCCGGTGCAGTTTCAAGCGCCTCTCACTGCTCTGCACCTGCGTTTCTGGCTCTGACCGAAAACGCGCTGTGGAAACGCGTTGGCTTAGTACTTTTTGTCCCTCTCTGCTATTATAGTTTTGCAAGATGGCGAAACTACATGGAAGCCTCCGTCGACCTACCCATCCCATGTATATAAAGATAATAAATTCTTCATTTACGAGGATTAGTTTAAACATTGGCATAGGTATTTGTACACCATTGAGGGCATATTTATGAATAAAAATATTGATTTTAGATAATAAAGTACCTAAAAAGTTACTTATTGTCCCTTTAAAATGTTCGGTTTTATTGTCGTGATTTTATCATTATTTTAAAGGTTACAAGATGTTTTAATGTTCTATAAATGTCAGTTTTCTTAGTGTGATTTTACATTATTAAGTTGTTTATGTACAAACATCATCATAAGAATGTTCAGTTTGCTCAGTGTATTCAGTGTCTATCAATTTATTTATTTTAAAATACATTAAATGTAATTTAATCAAATATAAATCAAATGACTACAATATAATATACCTATTCTTCTATTATGAGCATATTTTAATTTACTCAAATTAATTAAGATATTTTTGGGGGACATAATGACAGAAATGTCCAGATGATAGATGTCTGGAAAGTCCCCACCCTGTAATATTTCATTTTTTTTTTCATTATACCCAGATATATTTCAGAATATGGAAGAAAGATCTGTTGCTACTTGAGAAGATGAGAAACTAACATGCATGGAAGCCACAGCATAAAATAAAAGGTAATTGTGTCTTTTTATTCACAATTTAGGACCCCCCCCCCCCCCACACACACACACACACACACACACAATACCTTTTTTTTTTTCATGTTACCTCAGTATTTTGAGGAAAATGTAGAAAGGCGAGAGAAAAAGTTGCAATTACTTTTACTATTTATTACATAGAAGGAACAACCTTCCATGAATATGTATTTAAATCACCTTCACTTTCCACTCGTGCGTTTATGGATGAGGTCGCTTCCTGGCTTCATCTGATGGTCATTCGTGGATGAGTCATGTTCTCCTTGTGGGAACATGACCATCGCCATGTTGCAATCAAGGCTCCTCTTCATTGAACGAGGAGGAATCCCCCTCCCCATGCCCCGATCTAGTTCCTCCTTCAAGAGGAGGGCTACTTCGGCTCATGGCCAGGGTGATCGGGGGACGAGTTAGGCTCTAGAGATGAGTATTCGGCTGCATTGCTTCCTTCTAGTAGAGTGGCGTTGCCCGAGTCAGATCCAGAGCTGACTGCTCTGCTTGCCCATATGGCCGAGAGCGTCTGGGTTGGCATGGAAAGCCCCTCCATCTCCCGAACGTTCAAGGCTGGATGATTGGTTCTTGGGGGTGACGCACGCCGATCGTCAGCAGCCACCTCCGGTTCCATTCTTCCCTGAAGGGCGTGAGGAGGTCACTAGGTCCTGGAGGGCTCTTTTCTTTGCCCAAAACAGATCCGTCCTCACTACCCTCGAAGGCAGGGGTAAGCTAAGGGGTAAGTGAAGATTCCCCCAGTTGAAAGTGAGAGTGAAGTGACATTCAGCCAAGTATGGTGACCCATACTCAGAATTTGTGCTCTGCATTTAACCAATCCGAAATACACACACACAGAGCAGTGAACACACACACACACACTGTGAGCACACACCCGGAGCAGTGGGCAGCCATTTATGCTGCGGCGCCCGGGGAGCAGTTGGGGGTTCGATGCCTTGCTCAAGGGCACCTAAGTCATGGTATTGAAGGTGGAGAGAGAACTGTACATGCACTACCCCCTCCCACAATTCTATCCGGCCAGAGACTAGAACTCACAACCCTTAAATTGGGAGTCCAACCCTCTAACCATTATGCCACGACTTCCCTTTGAGCATGCTATTGCGATGCAGCTTTGCCCGAATAAGAGGGGGCGGTCATATCAGTACAAGGTCCTCCCCTTCGGTCTGTCCGTCACCTCGTGTCTTCACCAAGCTGGTGTGTGGTGGGTATTCTGGGGCACTATGGATGCTGTCGCATCATCCTGGTGGATGCTGCACACTGGTGGTGGATAAGGAGATACCCCCTGACAATGTAAAGTACTTTGTGTGCCCTAGAAAAGCGCTATATAAATATAAGGAATAAGGAATTATAAGGTTGTGGAGACAGCCCTCGTCCCCTTGAGGGAAACAGGCATTCGCATTCTCAACTACCTCGACGACTGGCTCATATTGGCCCAGTCCCAAGCTCAGTTGTGCGAACACAGGGACTTGGTACTCAGCCACCTCAGCCGGTTGGGGCTTCAGGTCAACTGGGAAAAGAGCAAGCTCTCCCCTGTGCAGAGGATCTCTTTTCTTAGTGTCGAATTGCACTTGGCCGATCTGACAGCGCTTCACTCGACGACACACTCAGTCGATGCTAAACTGCCTGGAGTCATTTTAGGGCAGGAAGGCAGTTCCACTGAAACAGTTTCAGAGGCTCATGGGAAAGATGGCATCTGTACGATAGGCAAGCTAGTAGTTTGTAAGCTCTCTGTATAGTAATGTGTAGACTCATGATATGTGACTTACATCAAAACTAGGCTAAGTTGTAACATGCATACAGCTGGTGCAACCCACCACTGATGACTGAAATTCTTAGCATAAAGAAAAACGTCTCTTTTTAGAACTTTTTTCAGAACTGTCACACGAAAAGGGAACCAAAAATCCTTATATGGCATTGGTGATTAGTTTTGTATACGTTACTCTTCTTCAGTTAAGGAAGAAGATCAGCATGAGACATCTGCTATGAGGAAGTCTCAAAGATAATGAAATCTGTCTCAGTCAAATATCTCCCTTTCTCAGTAAAGCAGATCTTTGAAATTCTTAATAGCTCAAAATGATGAGCTCTTTATTCTCAAAATGAGGCTTATTTGACACTTAGAATTACTTGTGCACATGAAGTAGAGTTGTCACATTTTTACTCCAGTGTATTTACCTCATGTGTGTGGCCACATATTTTAAAGTCTTGAGACAGAGAAAAAAATATTTTATTTCCACAATTATTGCATATAAATTGATACTGATTTGCAGATTCAGTTCACTGAACAAATAGAATTTGTGTTTTGTTCCAGACCATCACCAGACTGTTAAGTAGATTTCTTTGGTATAAAATATCGAAAAGAAATGGAGGGACTATTCTTAATATGTAATGAATACCAGTATGAGAAACAATGACCAACTGGGGAGCAATGACAAGTCATGCTAATGATAAGTGCAACAAATTGTTATCTAGTTTAAGACATCAGACACTAGTTAGCTGGGTAGAATTAGCATTCTATGACAGCTCTTGTTTTTAAGGTCACATGTGAAAAGGTGACAAATACATGGCAATAGAGCAGATAGAAGTGGCTATCACTGTATTTTTAAGAACACAGTAATCAATTAAATGCAATGCATCAGAATCTGTGCTTGAGTGGAACATGAATAGGTATATTTTCTGATGACAAGAACATTCATCTCTGCCTGCAGTTTGATTCTAGTTCCCATTCATCTCAGTTTTACATCAAATTAGAAAATTATGAAATGCCTCGGGTATGCAGCTCTGATTTCTGCATGGTTTCTGAAGACAAAGGCCTTTGATGGTTAGAGTTGTGTTCATGAAAAAGGAACATTTCTCCCAAATTATGGGCAAGATCTGAAAAATATTTGGGGAAATGCAAAACCATCCACAAAAGCTTTTAGTCAAGAGCACAAAAGCTTTTAGTCTTTTAGTCTATTTTATTTATAAAGCACTTTAAACAATACATTGCGTCAAAGCAACTGAACAACATTCATTAGGAAAACTGTGTCAATAATGCAAAATGACAGTTAAAAGCAGTTCATCATTGAATTCAGTGATGTCATCTCTGTTAGTTTTAAATAGTGTCTGTGCATTTATTTGCAATCAAGTCAACGATATCGCTGCAGATGAAGTGACCCCAACTAAGCAAGTTAGAGGCGACAGCGACCGAAACTCCATCGGTGACAGAATGGAGAAAAAAAACCTTGGGAGAAACCAGGCTCAGTTGGGGGGCCAGTTCTCCTCTGACCAGACGAAACCAGTAGTTCAATTCCAGGCTGCAGCAAAGTCAGATTGTGCAGAAGAATCATCTGTTTCCTGTAGTCTTGTCCTGGTGGTCATCTGAGACAAGGTCTTTACAGGGGATCTGTATCTGGGGCTCTAGTTGTCCTGGTCTCCGCTGTCTTTCAGGGATGTAGAGGTCCTTTCTAGGTGCCGATCTTGTCTGGATACATACAGGATCTGGTGGCTACGGTGACCTCGGAATAAGAGAGAAACAGACTAATATTAGCGTAGATGCCAATTTTCTAATGATGTAGCAAGTACATCGGGTGTTATGGGAAGTGTTCCCGGTTCTGGTTTACCTAATTAATGCAGCCTAAAAATCCTTTAACGGATTTAGATATTAAAAGCATATTAGTATGTTAAGTGTAAACCAGGTTAAAGAAATGGGTCTTTAATCTAGATTTAAACTGCAAGAGTGTGTCTGCCTTCCGAACAATGTTAGGTAGGTTATTCCAGAGTTTAGGCGTCAAATAGGAAAAGGATCTGCCGCCCGCAGTTGATTTTGATATTCTCTGTATTATCAAATTGCCTGAGTTTTGAGAATGTAGCGGACGTAGAGGATTATAATGTAAAAGAGCTCACTCAAATACTGAGGTGCTAAACCATTCAGGGTTTCTTAAGTAATAAGCAATATTTTAAAATCTATACGATGTTTGATAGGGAGCCAGTGCAGTGTTGACAGGACCGGGTTAATATGGTCATACTTCCTGGTTCTAGTAAGAACTCTTGCTGCTGCATTTTGGACTTGTTTGTTTACTAAGCATGCAGAACAAATAAAGCATTACAATAATCTAACCTTGAGATATTTTTGAGATGGAAAAATGCAGTTTTACAAATGCTAGAAATGTGGCTTTCTAAGGAAAGATTGCGATTAAATAGCACACCTAGGTTCCTAACTGATGATGAAGAATTGACAGGGCAGCCATCAAGTCTTAGACAGTGTTCTAGGAGTTTTTAGCTCCTATAATTAACACCTCTGTTTTTTTTTCAGAATTTAGTAGTAAGAAATTACTCATCATCCAGTTTTTTATATTGACTATGCATTCCATTAGTTTGTTAAATTGGTGTGTTTCACCGGGCCGCAAAGAAATATAGAGCTGAGTATCTTCAGAATAACAGTGAAAGCTAACACCATGTTTCCTGATGATATCTCCCAAGGGTAATATATAGAGCATGAAAAGTAGCTGGTCTAGTACTGAGCCTTGAGGTACTCCATACTGAACTTGTGATCGATATTATACCTCTTCATTCACTGCTACGAATTGATGCACGTCAAATACTGTAAGTACAATTTAAACCATGCTAATGCACTTCCATTAATGCCAACAAAGTGTTCAAGTTTATGCAAAAGAATGCTGTGGTCAAACGCAGCACTAAGATCCAATACAACTGACAGAGAGATACAACCACAATCAGATGATAAGAGCAGGTCATTTGTTACTCAAAGGAGAGCAGTCTCAGTACTATGATACGGTCTAAATCCTGACTGGAAATCCTCACATATACCATTTTTCTCTAAGGAGAAATATAATTGTGAGGATAACACATTTTCTAGTATCTTGGACAGAAAAGGGAGATTCGAGATTGGTCAATAATTAACAAGTTCTTTGGGGTTTTTTTATGAAAGGCTTAATAACAGCTAGTTTTAAGGTTTTGGGGACATATCCTAATGACAATGAGGAATTTATAATAGTCAGAAGAGGATCTATGACTTCTGGAAGCACCTCTTTTAGGAGCTTAGATGGTATAGGTTCTAACATACATGTTGTTGGTTTAGATGATTTAACAAGTTTATACAATTCTTCCTCTCCTATAGTAGAGAATGAGTGGAACTGTTCCTCCGGGGGTCTATAGTGCAGTCTGATGCGATACTGTAGCTGACGGCTGAATAGTTAAAATTGTATCTCTAATAGTATAAATTTTAGAAGTAAAGTAGTTCATAAAGTCATTGCTGCTGTGAAGTTGGGAAATGTCTACGCTTGTTGAGGCTTTATTTTTCGTTTATTTAGCCTCTGTATTGAATAAATACCTGGGGTTATGTTCATTTTCTTCTAAAAGAGAAGAAAAGTAATCGGATCTAGCAGTTTTTAATGCTTTTTTGTAGGATAGGTTGCTTTCCAGCCAAGCAATACGAAATACCTCTAGTTTTGTTTTCCTCTAGCTGTGCACCATTTTTCAGGCTGCTCTCTTTACTGAGTATGCTCATTATACCATGGTGTCATACTGGTTTCCTTAACCTTCCTTAAGGATAAAGGAGCAACTGTATTTAAAATGCTAGAAAAGAGAGAGTCCATAGTTTCTGCTACAACTTCAAGTTGTTCTGAGGTTTTGGATATGCTAAGGAATTCGGATACATCAGGAAGATAACCAGGGCTGGACTGGGACAAAAAAAGGGCTCTGGCATTTTTGCTCAGACCGGCCCACCACAATCGGTCCGACATAACCAACCAGTACACTATCCTTGTGGTCCCTGTATATTTTCATATCTACCGTTCCATTCCCAAAAACCCCTACAAAGCTGAGAACTAAGTTCCATGGACCAGTGTCCCAGAGCAAGTAGACCATTGTACTCATTCTCTCTTGATTGACTCCCTGGTGATCAAAGGTGCCCTTCTCCACTGCTAACTCAACATGGCTTGACTATACATAAGGACAAAGAGAGAGATGATTACAATTATTTGGAAGAGTTATTAAAAGTACACTTAGTAAGGATCCATTTTGGTTTTATAGTCCTGTATTCTTGAAGAGCAGGATTTCTAGATGAAGCTAGTTAATCCTTTAGAACACAATAGACTGTGGATTTAGAATACTGCTAATTCTAAAAATTATTCAATTATCAATTTTTTTGTCAATGAACCAGACAGCAGAAAAACTAGTTTACAATTGCAAGTATAGGCTACTTTGTTTTAAAGAGCACAAACCCCCCGTATAAGTATAATAGTAGAGTATAGAGTATAATACTGATGAGTGAAAAAGATGGCGCCAGTGTGTGGGGCAGGCCGTCTGTTGTCTCTAGCCTTAATCGTGTTTGTGTTGTTTTTACTAACTACTTTTAACAATGTGGACTCTCTACTTGTGTATGATCGCCAGATACTGCTGAACATTAGATTAAATATGGAAAATATGCTAATTTATAATTCTGGTGGATCGAAAACCTTACCTCACCTGCATGAGTTACCTGCGTATCTCTGCCGAACGCCGTTTCCTGCTCGAAAGAAAAAGCGACGTAAACGTCGGGGGAAACGTGGCGGCCTGCTGATAAAAATTAAATCCCGTCTGGCAGTTTCCCGTAATCTCCGTAGAACATTAGCGGAGTATCAGATAGATGACTGCAACTATATTTCCATGCGTTCTTTGGATCCTGTCCACACCTGGCTGGTACCGGTGGTCGACGCAGACAAGGAGTCCAGGGCTCCCCGTTCCGTGTCTCCCCGCTTCCGGAGAGGTAGAGTTAACACATCGTGCCTACGGGTGTTGGATCGTGAGCCCCGGATAGCAATTAACCCAGCTCCGGCCAGGATTGCCCTGGTAAATGCCAGGTCGCTGGTAAACAAAACTTTTATCTTAAATGACTTTTATACCTTTAATAACTTGGATCTACTGTGCGTGACTGAAACCTGGATGAACGAGGGTGAGTTAAGCCCCTTTTCGGAGGTTTTACCTTTAAACTGTGACTTTTTTAACTCTCCACGACTTACAGGACGGGGTGGTGGAATTGCGATTATTTTTAAGGAAAAATTAAACTGCCGGCGTGTGATGTGCAACTTCTACTCAAGCTTTGAGCTGATTGTATTTGAGCTGAATCAAGCTGAACCAGTGCTATGCACTGTGATTTATCGTCCTCCCAAATACCATAAAGACTTCATAAACGACTTTTCCGATTTTCTGGCTGAAATCATGCCGAAGTATGACAGAGTTTTAATTGTTGGAGATTTTAACATCCATATCTGTTGTCCCTCCAAGCCATTGGTTAAAGACTTCTTAAATCTCACGGAGTCGTTTAACTTGATGCAGTTTGTGGCTAGCTCTACACATGAGCACGGACATACATTAGACCTGGTTTTATCGTGTGGTCTACCTGTTAACAATATTAATGTTTGTGATGCTACTTTTTCTGACCACATGCCTGTGTTATTCGAGATTTCTTGTTTCTGTAGTGCTAAACCATGTGCTCCTGCTTGTCGCTGTCGCGCATTTAACTCTTTAACTGCAGAACGGTTTACTGATGTTTTTAAAAGCGCAAATATGGCCTTCTCGGTGTCCACTCAGCATTATAATACTGATGAGTTAACATCATTGTTTTATACTTCTTGTCAGAATGCACTGGACATTGTTGCCCCTTTCAGGACTCTTCGTGCTAAGTCAAAATCTGAACCATGGCTAAATGACATTACCCGTGCTGCTAGGCAGGAGTGCAGGAGAGCGGAACGCCAATGGAAAAAAGATAGGCTGCAGGTTTCGTCTGAGATCTTGAAAGACAGCTTGTTTAAATATCAAAAAACTGTAAAAATGGAAAAGTCAAGGTATTTCTCAAATGTCATCGCAAATAATTCTCATAAACCTCGTGTTCTGTTCAACACTATTAATTATGTTTTAAATACATCTCAACAAATGAGTTTGGAATTTTCCAAAGAAACATGCGAAAACTTTTTGCAGTTTTTTAATGACAAGATTGTGACTGTTAGAGCCAATATTGTTCACCCTTCTGCTGATATGTCTTCTTTCTCCGTGTGCTCTTTTGTTTTTAATCAGTTCGAGCCAGTGTCTCTTGCTTGTTTAAAAGACATCATTGACAAAATGAATCCATCTGTTTGTCCTACAGACATTATTTCCCCAGATTTCCTAAAAAAGGTTTTTGACACCCTTGGCCCTAAAATACTAATAATTGTAAATAGTAGTCTCATTCATGGAGTTGTACCCTTACATTTTAAACACGCAATAGTGGAACCACTGATGAAAAAACCCAATCTGGATTCATCGGTTCTTACTAATTTTAGACCCATTTCGAAACTTCCGTTTCTTTCCAAAATATTGGAAAAAGTTGTTTTTAAACAATTAATGTCCTTTCTAGACTTACATGGTTTGCAAGAAATGTATCAATCTGGTTTTAAATCACTCCACAGCACAGAAACGGCCCTGTTAAAAGTTTATAATGATTTATTATTGGCCACTGACACAGGTAACTATGCTGTTCTTATGCTGTTAGATCTTACTGCTGCTTTTGACACTATAGATCACAATATACTGATCTCTCGTCTTGAGCATTGTGTTGGTATAAAGGGTGCCGCGTTACAATGGTTTAGATCTTATCTGGGTGAAAGAACTTTCTCGATACGTCTTGGGGAATTTGTGTCTTCTACTGCATCTCTTGTATGTGGAGTCCCTCAGGGTTCCATTCTTGGACCCATTTTATTTTCCTTATATATATTACCTTTAGGGTCCATATTTAGGAAACATGGCATCTCATTTCACTGTTATGCAGATGACTCGCAACTCTATCTGCCTTTAAAACGAAACAATGCAAACTCTATAGCACCTTTGTTGAGATGTCTTGAGGATATTAAAGCCTGGATGGCCTCTAATTTTTTAAAGTTCAATGAAGATAAAACTGAAATCATTTTGTTTCGACCTGGTGGTACCATCAATACCCCTGATGTAGATCTTGGCGACTTAAAGTCATATGTGAAGCCCGTTGTAAAAAACCTAGGTGTTTTAATGGATGGTGACTTTAAACTAGATAAACAGATTAATTTGGTAGTTAAATCGTGTTTTTATCAGTTAAGGCAATTATCTAAAGTCAAGTCATTTGTATCTTTTACTGATTTTGAGAGGGTCATCCATGCTTTTATATCATCCCGCCTGGACTATTGTAATAGTCTCTATGTAGGCATTGGTGAGGCATCTCTAACACGTTTGCAGAGGGTACAAAACGCGGCTGCACGTTTATTGACAGGGACACGCAAACGAGACCACATTACACCTGTATTAGCTTCCCTTCACTGGTTGCCAGTTCGTTTTAGAATTGATTTCAAGATTTTACTTTTAGTCTTTAAATCATTAAATAATACTGCTCCTAAATACCTCTCAGATCTATTACAGCCATATGCTCCATCCAGAGCACTTAGGTCTGCTGGGCAACTGCTTTTAGTTTCCCCCAATGCAAGATTAAAGAGCAGAGGTGACCGTGCCTTTGCAGTAGCGGCCCCGAAACTCTGGAATAATTTACCTTTGTACATTAGGCAGGCATCTTCACTTGCTGTTTTTAAATTACATTTAAAAACATATTTGTATAGTACAGCATATAACACAGTATGAGAGTTACCTGTTAAGAGTTCTTTTAAGTGTGTGTTATAAATCATTATTGGATTTATTGCATATTTTATTGTGTTTTTATTTATTATATTTTATTTCTTTTTATGCTTTTTAGTTCTACTGTTTACTTTATATTGTATGTACAGCACTTTGGTGAACACCTGCTGTTTTAAAAAGGTGCTCTATAAATAAACTTTGATTTGATTTGATTTGACAAACCCCTCTTTAGTATGACACCAAACAAAATTTAGCTCTCATTGTTGAGATACTTCCCATAAAAAAAGAAAAAGAAACTATACTACCAAATTACTCACACAAAACATCCTTATAATATATATGATATTCAAATTACTCACTCACAAATTCATTAGAAACATGAGAAAATATCTACTTTGTTGAATATACAGCTTTCAAAATGCAAGGCGGGTTTTAATCCCCAAATATCATGCGTTAGCTACTTCTCTCCCGACGTGTAACTCGTCGTGGGCGCTTTGATGCAGCCATTTTGAGTAATAATTAAAAATAATCAAATGGCATCATTTAAGTTTTCTAGAGAAGGGCCGTATGTCCATTATGGGTTTTAAAGGGTTAACATTAAAATAGTCAGTCGAAGTTGCAATTGAATAAGTTAACTCTGCTAACCTAGCTACAAAAACAATGCAAAATAGCTTATGCTGTGTTATTTGACTTTAGCTGACTGAGTAGCTAGTGTAGTAGGTACAAATCTGACAGACTTTATAATAGCGACAATGATTATGTTATCTTATTATAATAGTCATTAATTTATGTAACGTTAAATCATCACACTATCCTCCTGCACCCGCCCTGATTAACACTCCCTTCCTGTTAATCATGTAACTACAGTACCATGCTAACCATTTCTATTACACTCTCCTGCTCAGTCTGTCCCTCCTTGACATCACTATTAGACACCTGCACTGCCGTGGCTAGTCACCTCCATGTGCTATGTTCACCTGTTCTTGCAAAATGTCGTCAGGTACTGTAGGCTTGGAAACTGAAGCTACAGCACTAAACATTTCGGTTATTTTTGCACAACCTCTAGAATTTTTATTTTTTTGGCCTGCAACTTCTCCGCACCCCCCATTGCGCTATTTTGTTTCTGCACTGAGCCACTGACTGCATCTGACACAAGAAATGGGGGGGGGGGGGAGGGGTGGAGCCTGTTAAGAGATGATTGGGCCAGTCCAGTGTCAGTATGGAAAATTAACCAATGGGCCGCTGTCCCTGCTTTATGGGCCAGTCGTTGTCCAATAAAAAAAAAAAAAAATATATATATATATATATATATATATATATATATATATATATATATATTATATCGACCGGCCCCCAAGTGCATCGGCCCACCGGGCATTTGCCCGGTATGCCAGATTACCAGTCCAGCCCTGAAGATAACTTAAAAAGCAGTCTTTTGTGATAGCAGTGATGGTTCTACCATACTTGTAACAAGAAATAGAATTTACAATTTTGTAAATTTTTATACGAAGTTGCACAAAACTAAATAATGATCTGAGATATCATCACGTGGCTGCATAATTTCAACACCATCAACATCAATTCCATGTGACAGTATTAAATCTAGAGTATGATTTCGACGATGAGTAGGTCCTGAAACGTGTTGTCTAACCCCAATAGAGTTCAGAATGTCTATAAATACTGATCCCAATGCATCTTTTTCTTTATCAACATGGATATTAAAATCACCAACTATTAAAACGTTATCTGCAGCCAGAGCTAACTCGGATGTAAAATCACCAAACTCTTTAATAAAGTCTGTATGGTGCCCTGGTGGCCTGTATACAGTAGCCAGTACAAACATAACAGGGGATTTATCATTAACATTTGTTTTTCTGGATAATGTTATTTGAAGCACCATTACTTCAAACAAGTTATACTTGAAGCCTGCCCTCTGAGAAATCCTGAATACATTGTTATAAATTGAAGCAACACCTCCCCATTTGCCTTTATCATTTGTTTATCCGTATTGCATCTGATTTTTATTTGTTGAGCCTCAATTAAATTGTTACTCTTAACTTGGTGTGGACGTTTTTTTGTATTTTCTAGTTCGGGGAAAAGACACAGTCTCTATAGTGTGATATCTAGGTGAAAGAGTCTCTATGTGCTGAGAATTAACTGACCTCTGTTACGGGAGGCAGCTAGCAGACGGTCGGTTTAGCCAGTCTGTCTGCTTCCTGACCTGGGCCCCAGTTAGTCAAGTATAAACACTAAGACTATTTGCCATATTTCTAGAGAGAAGAGCGGTGACACCCGAGGAGGAGTGAAGACCATCTCTTTTCAACAGGTCAGGTTTGCCCCAAAAGCTCCTCCAGTTGTCTATGGAACCTATATTATTCTGCAGGCACCACTTAGACATCCAGCCATTGAGTGATGACAATCTGCTATGCATCTCGTCACCACAGTAAGCAGGGAGCTAGAAGCCATGGTGGAGCCGACTGGTCAACAGGACCATTAAATAACATTAATAGATACAACATTTGATTTAAATTATGTATTAGCAAATGTTGGAATCAATATTAACTGAGATTAATAAATGCTTCCTAAGTTTTCATTGTTAGTTCATGTAAACTAATGTTAACAGTTGGAACCTTATTGTAAAGTGTTACCAAAAAAAAATCACTTGATGCATGTGGCTAATTCAATTCACCTTCATGAACTAAAATTGAAATAAATGCTGAATTTTGCCCATTCTTTGTCTTTTTGAAGCAGTGTTCGCTCATGACATAGCGGCTAATGACTCTAATGTGTTTTGTCCTTGACAGGAGGTTCAGTCACAGGTGTTGTCCTCTGACACATCCGCACACATTTCATCCACTTCAGCAGACTGCTGGGATACGGATGCTAGTGTGACCGTGGCAGTGGTTGTTGCCAGGCAACAGCAGCCCTCTTTAAGACAGGGATTAAATGCTGGCAGAGAGTGACCCAACAAATTACAATTATGGGTCAGAAAGAGGTCCCATGTGTCTCAGCTTCACAAAGAGGGTAAAATATGAGGATGTGGCCCATGTGCCGCTCATCAATTTATCTTCCCCCTTTTTGCTCTCTATCTCTTCTAAGCTTTTCTATTAAACTGATGGTGCCTCACTTTAACTGAGGTCAGAAATAGGGAGCTTTTGCAGATACTGTATGAAGCCTCATGTCTAGAGTCAGCTGTTTTGCTTTACCAATCTAATGATAATTTATTTCAATTTATAATGAACAATGTCATGATAAAAGTGCAAGGTGCACAAGAGACATGGGAAAAGTGTATATGATGTAGGGCAGAAAACGAATGAAACTCAAACTCGAGTTTGCTTACATGACCCCATTTTCAAATAAATACAGAAGAAAAAAAATCTTAATATAAAATTTTTTACTCTCCTTATTAAGTGTCATGCAAAGCATTCTGGAAAAATCTTTTTGAAATTGATTGGTTGACATTTGGCCTACGTAATGTTTTTTATTTATTTACTTTT
Source organism: Carassius auratus (assembly GCF_003368295.1). Classification (NCBI taxonomy): domain Eukaryota; kingdom Metazoa; phylum Chordata; class Actinopteri; order Cypriniformes; family Cyprinidae; genus Carassius; species Carassius auratus. The sequence goes on along the minus strand of NC_039298.1, from coordinate 2,543,017 downwards.
TCCACATTTTTCTGGAAACCCTAGTGTAACATTACTGGCAGAATTGCTGGAAGGTCTAAACAGTTGTTTATATTTTACTGGTTTATTGTAGTGATTGTGATTTACATTAACATGCTCTCCTACAACTTTTGTTTGGACATTCATTTCAAATGTTTAAAATGTGTAAAATTAAAGGCACTATGGATGTAATTGGCAATGTTTAAGAAATGAGAATATGATTATAAATTGGGTTGAGGTGTTCAACACATGATAAAAGAAACACAATAGGGTCAGCAGGTTAATGTGCATAACAGTCTGTTCCAGGAATTAACCAGTTTATCATTACTGATAAACGTGTGGAGCTAAAATAGAATTAAACCATTAATGAGTTCACAGACTCCACTGATAAATTAAAACATAGCAGTGAAATAGGCTCCTATTTGTATGAATGGTTGGCTGGAAAGGTCAAGTTATCTAACTTGAATTTGAAAGAATTTGACACTTCTCATATTTAAGGGTAGGATGGTTACAGATGTCATTTTAAGTCAGTGTCAAAATAGATGACAGTTTCTGCTTAGAAAATACTATATGCATAACCTGTCTGAAGCTAAATATTGCAAGGGCAAGTTGACAAAGGAATAGTGGCATATTTTACGTAATGTTCGTCCCAAAATTGGCCTTGAGAGAATATGCAGTATTCATTGTTCATATTTATTATGAAACTAGAAAGGCAAGAACTGAATGTAACTTCCCGTGAATGACACAATGTGTTATATGGTCTATATCTTGATGTTTTTGGATGATACTGTAAAATTATTTAATGTGTTTGATGGGAGATTGTACTGGATCATTCTAGGCAACCAAATATTGTGTTGGGTTATTATTATTCTTACTGTTTCATCCAAACATCTTGAAGTGGATAAATACAGAATTAAATTATTTAAAATGTTCTCAGAATTAGGAGTGAAACTTATAAACAATGACTGTGATGAAGCGTTGCAGTAGAGACCAGTTCAAATCTGAGTCAATACAAAGACTACAAAAGGGTCGAGTCCAAGTCCAGACAAAGACCAGAAGAGAGGGTAGAGTTCAAGTAAAGTCAGAATCCACATGCTCTTGAGTCCATGGCAAGACCAAGGCTTTGAAAAATGGTCTGGCATTTGGACCAGAGACAGAATCTGGTCTAAAGTTCTATAAAAAAAATAAAAAAAAACTCTCTTCTATCTCTATCTTCACGATAGAACTGTAATAATATCACATATTAGGCTTTCATTGGTAACTATACATGCACAAGTGGTTTAAGGGTATGTTCGATTTGAATGGTGGTAACAGTGGCAGCAGTGGCACAGGCAATTGTAAACAATATTGCAATACTCAAGAATGGACTGTCTCGAGTCCAAGTTAAAAAAAAAAAAAAATAATAAACATTTTCATGGAATTGGCTTTGTCGTGGACTCAGGAGCATGTGCTCTTGACTCTCGCTCGACCCTCTTCTGGTTTCAGTCTTGACTACAGCACTTCCACTATAAACTATGTTTGTTTGCGGTATTGAAGACAGTTACTTCATCATTCAACTCTCAAGTCATTGGTAATGCAAGCTGGTTTGCAAAGTTAATTTCCCCTAACTGAGCTTCAACATGATTTTTTGACCAGCACAATTTTGGAAGGAAAGGGTTATTGTACTTCAAATAAACCTGTTTAACAACATGCAAAGACATTACAACCATGTCATGTCTGTGGGACATATTTGAGTAATTCTTGTGCTGACTGCCCCTTATTCTGTTTTCATATTCTGTTACCAAATATGATCAAGACTGTCTAATTTAGACTGATATTTCATAGAATGTCCAACCCACAGCCAAGGTCACGCCAAGCAAAGACTCAAGGACACACAAGCAATAAATGACTATGATCATGGGAAGAGTCTGTTTTTAAGTGGGGGCCAGGTAAGCAGGAAAACAGAGGTGGACAGTCTGAGATAAATTTTCCTTCTCTTTCAGCTGCTCAGTTTAACAAGTGGCATGTGTGAACCATTAGGACTGGACAATTTCCCTGGAAAGTGAGAATGCTGTTGAGGTGAATGCATTATGATGAATTGCAGAGATCCTGAGCTAATGAGCACATGTGAAAGCATGCCACCATAAAGAGCATCCCCAGAGCTCACTGGCCTGTTAACAGTAACCAAAGAAGAGCTCCTTGGGCAAGGGATCAATGCACCAAAGACTAATGAAGTGGAAAAGCACCTCTGTGCCCAGGAAAATTTCCAGATAGACAGCCCCAATCAAAAAATGTATGTAAACATTCATCCATTTCCAAAATGAAAGCCAGCATTTACAAACTAAAGTGAGTCCAAACAGACCAGTGGGGGAAAAAGTAACATGAGCACAAAATGGTAAATTTGTGTCATGACAGTTTGAATTCATTGTTTAAAAACTTACAATCAGTCAGAGCAAGGCTTCATTTTACAGTGATATTTGGTACTGTGGAAAATTAGTGTGATCTCAACATATTGTATACAGGGGATCTGTATCTGGGGCTCTAGTTGTCCTGGTCTCCGCTGTCTTTCAGGGATGTAGAGGTCCTTTCTATATAGGTGCTGATCCACCATCTAGTCTGGATACATACTGGATCTGGGTGACTGCAGTGACCCTCTGATCTGGATACAGACTGGATATGGTGGCTACGGTGACCTCGGAATAAGAGAGAAACAGACAAATATTAGCGTAGATGCCATTCTTCTAATGATGTAGCAAGTGCAGCGTTGATAGGACCAGACTAATATGGTCATACTTCCTGGTTCTAGTAAGAACTCTTGCTGCTGCATTTTGGACTAGCTGTAGTTTGTTTACCAAGCGTGCAGAGCAACCACCCAATAAAGCATTACAATAATCTAACCTTGAGGTCATAAATGCATGGATTAACATTTCTGCATTGACATTGAGAGCATAGGCCGTAATTTATCAGATATTTTTGAGATGGAAAAATGCAGTTTTACAAATGCTAGAAATGTGGCTTTCTAAGGAAAGATTGCGATTAAATAGCACACCTGGGTTCCTAATTGATGACAAAGAATTGACAGAGCAACCATCACGTATAAGACAGTGTTCTAGGTTATTACAAGCAGAGTTTTTAGGTCCTATAATTAACACCTCTGTTTTTTTCAGAATTTAGCAGTAAGAAGTTACTCGTCATCCAGTTTTTTTATTCCATTCCATTAGTTTTTCAAATTGGTGTGTTTCACCGGGCCGTGAAGAAATATAGAGCTGAGTATCATCAGCATAACAGTGAAAGCTAACACCATGTTTCCTGATGATATCTCCCAAGGGTAACATATAAAGCGTGAAGAGTAGCGGCCCTAGTACTGAGCCTTGAGGTACTCCATACTGCACTTGTGATCGATATGATATTAATAAAAAAGATTATTCTATCTAACTGCAAGCAACAGAACAATTAAGTACAATAGAGTAAAGATACAAATAACATAAACAGTGACTTTCAGGTTTTTTAGGTAGGTCTGAGTCATTAGTTTTTAATTACAGAAATTGAATAAAGTAAGCAAATGTAAAACATCATTGCATATTGGACTGTACAAATTAAAGATTATTATTTTTTTAAGTTACAAAAGCTTTTCAATCAAGAGCAGTGAGTGATTTATTTTTTGTTGCGGTTAAATTAATATTAAGAAAGTGCTGTCACTTAAAGAGAATGCACTGATACAGTACATTCCGCCAGATATGTCTGCTATAGGATACCTACCAAGACGAGCATTTTGACATTTTTTTCTGTGAATTTGTCGGTTTAAACACAATTCTTGTGCGTGTTCTGAGACTCTGGTTTAGAGCGCATGCACTAATCTTCTCAATGATAGCATGCAAGCTTGTGTCCTTTGGCTCTTAAATGTTTAAACTGGCAAAGCTTAAATGAGTTTAGCTATTTTATAGACAGTTGAAGATGCTGGACAACCACCTAGAAGTGCATTACAATAGTCCAGTCTAGAGGTCATGAATGCATGAACTAGCTTTTCTACATCAGAAACAGATAACATGTTTCGAAGCTTGGCAATGTTTCTAAAATGGAAGAATGCAGTTTTTGTAACATGGGAAATATGATTTTCAAAAGACAAATTGCTGTCTAATATAACACCCAGATTTCTGACTGTAGAGGAAATAACAGTACATCCGTCTAGTTGCAGATTGTAATCTACAAGATTCTGTGTAGTGTTTTTTGGTCCAATAATTAATATCTCTGTCTTTCCGAATATAATTTGAGAAAATTATTTGTCATCCAATCTTTTACATTTTTAACACACTCTGTTATCTTAGATCATTTAGAAATTTAATCTGGAAGTTTCATCTATAGCTGAGTATCATCAGCGGAAGCTAATTCCATATTTTCTAATAATATTACCAAGGGGCAACATGTATATTGAAAATAAAAGATCCTTGTGTTTCTCCATATTTTACTGATGATAAATGAGATGACTCCCCATTTAAGTAAACAAAATGGTAGCGATCGGACAGGTAGGATCTAAACCATCTTAGAGCCTGCCCTTGAATACCTTTTGTAATCGATCTATGAGTATGTCATGATCTATGGTGTCGAACGCAGCACTAAGATCAAGTAAGACTAGAAATGAGATGCAGCCTTGATCTGATGCAAGAAGCAGGTCATTTGTAATTTTAACAAGTGGAGTTTCTGTGCTATGGTGGGGCCGAAATTCTTCATACAGATCATTTTTGTGCAGGATGGTGCTCAATTTTAGACATAAATGGAAGATTTGAAATATGCCTATAATTAGCCAGTTCACTAGGATCTAGTTTTGGTTTCTTAATAAGAGGCTTAATAACCGCCAGCTTGAATGGTTTTGGGATGTGACCTAAAGATAACGACGAGTTAATAATACTGAGAAGCGGTTCTTCGGCTACAGGTAACAACTCTTTCAGTAATTTAGTGGGTACAGGATCTAATAAACATGTTGTTGGTTTAGATACAGTGATATGTTAATTTAGCTCTTCCTGTCCTATAGTTGTAAAGCACTGCAGTTTATCTTTGGGTGCAATGGATGAAACTGAAGTGTTAGACGCTGTAGAATCTGCATTCGCTATTGTATTTCTAATGTTATCTATTTTAACAGTCTGTAGCTGGACATACTGTTTTTCCATGCAATTCTAAAAACTTTAGAGTTTAGAGAACTTAAGTTAGTTTTTCTCCATTTGCATTCAAGACTATGAGTTACTTTCTTTAGAGAGTGAGTATTGCTGTTATACCATGGCACAGTACATTTTTCTCTTTTTCAATTTGATGGGGGCAACAGCTTCTAATGTATTAGAGAAAATAGTGTCCATGTTGTCAGTAATTTCGTCTAATTCATGTGTATTTTTGGTTACAAACAGTTGAGATAGATCAGGCTGGTTATGTGCAAATCTGTCTTTGTTGGCTGGAACAATAGTTCTGCCCAGATGGTAACGCTGAGACATATAGTTAATATCAGTGATAAAAGGCAATGCACGATACAAGGAAATGGTCTATAACATCATCACATTGAGGTACGATATCTATAGCAGTAAGATCGATTCAATGAGATATAATTAAATCCAGTGTATGATTAAAATGATTAGTTGACATTTTGCTTGACTCCAAAAGAGTTTATTAGGTCAGTAAACGCAAGTCCTAATGCATCATTTGAATTATCAACGTGAATATTAAAATCTCCCCTGACTAGCGCTTTATCAACTGCAACCAGAAGGTCTGAGAGGAAATCTGCAAATTCTTTTAGGAATTCTGTACGGCCCTGGTGGTATATACACAGTAGCCAGAGCAAGAGAAACATTAGATTTATTTTGCATGTCTGACAGTGTAAAATTAAGCAGAAGTATTTCGAATGAGTTAAACCTGTATCCTGTTTTCTGGGTAACATTGAGAATATCACTATATATTGTTGCAACACCTCCACCACGACCAGTCTGACAGGGCTCATACTTATAAGTGTAGTTTGGTGGAGTAGACTCATTTAGACCAAAATAATAATTTGGTTTTAGCCAGGTTTCATTCAAGCAGAGTACATCAAAACTATTATCTGTGATCATTTACAATAACTGCTTTGGGTGTGAGTGATCTAATATTTATGAGCCCAAACTTAAAAAATTTATTTTTGTTCATTTACTTTACATGTTTCTGGTTTAATCACGATAAGATTTTTTCTAGATCCTACATTAAATTTATATTTTGACCTCACTATTCGGGGAACAGACACAGTCTTAATAGATTGTACAGCGCAAGTACTTTCATCATTTAAGTGGGTGGAACAAAAGTCATCATAATAGTTATTTGAGAAGTTGTTTAGTTAAATAGTTATTTAGTCACACTCCGCCTCTTCTGGGGTGCAGGCCATCAGCGCGAAACAGCCTAAAACGCTCCCAGAAAAGATTCTAGTTATTAACAAATAGCAGTTTCTGTTCTTTATATATATATATTCATTACTGTTGTTGCAATGCCTGGGAAGCCAGAATGCATATCCATCAACAGAAACATATTTTAGCATAACCCTATTTGTTTTACGTGTCATTTATAGCAAACCATATTACAGATGCTTTTTCAGATTCAAGTTGAACCACGGTCCCAGCGCATGCCGAACCATTTGTGGAGAAAAGAACAGTTAGATTCTTTTCACCGAACCGTCCCACCCCTAGAAAATATAGTTGCACAGGAAAAAAATACTTACACATTTATATATCTGGGGTCTGTAACGACCCTATAAAATGTTCAATTTTTTTTTTTTTTTTGTATAAAACAGGTATTCTTATATATATATATATATTTTGTTATATTGTTTATAATGCATAGATTGAGGAATACTAAGAAAGTTGATGTATAACTTTAAAAAATGAATGATGTCCCGGGTCACTAAAGACCAGAGGTGTGCATTTACTGTTTAAACACAACTGATCTAGTTAATAAAGGTTTTCAGGACGTGAAACTGCAAGCAGGTTTATTGGAGCAAGCTGGTTCCCTCCAGAAACAATATTGGACACCCCATCCTACAGAAGAACCTATATTAATACCTTGGCATTGTTTTTTTGTGGACAACCAACACTCACATTTGCTTTTGAAAATGTAAAATCCTGGTTTTTAATGTTATTGTCATGTTATGTTATGTTATTGCCCCCACCTAAGATACACAGGGCACATATCAATAGACCACTCCAAGCATTTCATAACCCTTATCTAAACAGGTTATTAAAAACACTGAATAGAGCAGATTATAAGCATTATGCAGGGATTTATGCCAATGAATATAATTATAAGAGATCAAAGAATGATTCACAACATGTCAAAGTGGCCAGACACTTAGAGTTATTTAGCTCTTGTTTGTCAAAAAAATGGGAAAAAGACAAAATGTAAACAGAACCACATATATGCTATTAATCACAATATCACAATTGCTTCTTAGAATATAGTATAATGAAACATTCCTCAGAATTGATTTGATTATTGCTCATGTGAAATATAGGATTTTACTGTCTAAATTGCATGACAGACAAAATGTTTCTCCAATCTACTCTGCTTGACTCTCTGCTCTTCAGTCCCCATCCACCCACCCTTTTACCCCCAAACCTGGAAGCCCCGTCTTCTCCAAACACAGGGTCTTTGAAGAGTGAACAGAGGGAACATACGGTAGGATCTATATCAGTTACTGCTTAACTTTCCATCTAGCCGCCCCCCAACAACGAGCACCAGCAAAATAAAAAATTCCAAAAGGCTCAGAGCACAGCAGTCTGACCTCAGCAGGAAATGGCGGCTGAGGTTTGAGGTAGGGGGTGTTGTTTTAATGAGCATGAGACTCTGGGGCATAGAGGTGTTTCATATATAGGGGTCCAACAGGGCTCCTATAATTCCAGCCTCCTGGGGAGAACCTGAATCTTATGGGGAACGTAAGAGGGGGCTGTACAGACTGATCTCGGTTTCAAGAGTTACCTTACTTTAAGGGGAAGCAAGGTTATTGAGGCTTGCATATCATTTTAGAATGTATATGAGGTGGTAATTTCATGTAAATTTGTACCATGATATTTGTAAAGACACATACATTTATTTTTTTATTTTTTTAAGAAAAGTGTCAAGGTCCACCCCTAAATCTAAAGGTTAGTGTGGCATTAGCAGAAGAAAACATAAAAATAATAGAATACAAATTCATACAAATTTGCCAATATGTAAAAGTTATAAATTGCTATAAGAGTGCAACACCTTGGGACAAGTTTATTTTGTTATGTTTAAAACCGCAGCTTTTTCTACGTGGTTTGGCCGTTCATCCACACGCAAACGCAGCACCAGGTCACTGAAACTGCACATTTTTGAAAATGCCTGCAAGAATGAAGATTTTCAAATACTCCAGTTGCAGTGTTACCGTGTAGACAGCGAAACTAGCAGTTTTGGCTTGCGATGTCTGAGCCAGTGCTGTTATCTCCACCTAGTGCAAACTTTCAGGTTTCTGATTGGCCAACATGGCTTTGCAGTTGAGATTATATCGCCGCCTGTTGGCTCGGCATGCTCTTGACAATGGATCATAGCATGTTTCCGACAGAGTTTTTTTTTTTTTAATGGAGGAAGGAAAAACTCTGTTTATAAAAATAGCCATGTATGTGTGAACATGGCCTTCATTTCTTCCTGCTCCCATCAGCAGAATCAATCAGGTAGAGATCTACGCAGATTTTCCAGTCCAATTTTAAATGATTCTCTCTCAGTTGCATCGGTCCCACAGATGTGAGCTACCATTTAGAGGTTGTAGGACTACCTTGTAGAGCAGGGGTCTCCAAACTCGGTCAGGGATCTCCAAGCATTAACCCGCACCTGGACACTGGCGCACTGAATGCTGTTTGTTTGCAGTTGTCAATGTTTACAAATAGATTAAATTAAACAGGACAAAATTTCTCTTTACAAACTATATACTGTATCATTATAAAGGTCTTAACATCAAACATTGACAACTCTATTTTTCAATGGAAAGCTTATAAGGAATGTATTTGCTAGATTTTTGTAAGCATTACACATCAAAACATGCATAAACAAAATGCTGTAAGTACCAGATTCATCGCAATAACGAATCATAAACACATCCACAGCTGTAGATACTGGTTTAGTTAGAGAGGAAAGGGTCCCCTGAACGACATCCTGAAAAGCACTTTTAGTCCAATGAAGCATTCACGATTTCACCCTTACATCTAATCTGATAGCAAATAGTAAGCATATTTTGGCATGCTGTCCTGGGGCAGGGTGCCGGGCCCGGAATATAACCCGAACCTAAAGAAATCCCTCATCCCTAATTTGGGATGAAAATAGGTGGAGATCTCTCTGGAGGAGAGATGCCGAAAAACTGTCATAGGACAGGAGGTAAGAAGGCTGCATATGTATACACTTGTTGTGCTAGTTAAGATGGTTAGCTAAACGAGATGCACCTGTGCCAAATTGGATGATTATCTGATCGTGCTCCCCCCGAAACTTGTTAATAAAACATCATATAACCTTGTAACATGGATAGTAATTCCTTTGTTTACGTCTTAGTTCTTCAGGGACAGTATTGTTTGTATCTGTTATGGAATAACTCACGCTCAGAAAACTGCATCTTGGTTGTAAAAAACGGCATGGTTTTGTAGCATACAGTATCATAAACAGAATGTGACCATCCACATTTTTATTTTGTTTTTACAATAAAAAAAAAAAGAGGAATATTGTTTATTTGAATTATGGTGCTCTCTCGGCTAATGCAGTGACACACCTGTCATCCGATGGCGGCATAAAATAACGATCGCCTTTTTGCACAAATAATTATTGCTTTACATTTTTCTTCAACATTTTTTCAAATTGAAAAAACTATGCAGTGGAATATTTAAAGAGCCCGGATAGCTCAGTGGGTAGAGCATTAAGACGTTTAATCTGAGGGTCCAAGTCCCTGTATGGGTGAAGGTCCATCTGCTTTTGGGGGCAGCTGTGGCCTAATGGTTAGAGGGCCAGACTAGTTGCCCAGAAGGTCGCCGGTTTGTGTCTCGGTGCTGGCAGGAGTTGTAGTTGGGAGGGAGCGTTCTCTTCAAACCTCAATACCTATGGCTTAAGTGCCCTTGAACAAGGCACTGAACTCTTTATAAAAACTTGTTTATATTCTACACAAATTTATATGTATTTATAATTTTGGCGATATGATTAGACAGTTTTATCTTCCTGAGGTAATGTCACTTAACAGACACATTCCTCACAGGCTGTTATACTGATGATTTCCCTGGTAAAAACTGCTAATAGGCACAGTGCACGATGCCTGTTTGTAAGTTTTACTTTATTTTTCAAAATATCATCTGATGTACATTCATGTAATAACTTATTAAAGTGAAGAATTGTTAATTTACCTTGTTCTCCGTGCTGCTGTTGCCCGAGGCAAATCTATCCCAGGCTATATTAGATTTTTGTTGTTGTTGTTGTTCTTTACATTTTTTTTAAATAAAAAATTCCTTCAATTCATAAAATTTAGTAGAGGCACGGAACTGAGATGTTAAAGTAAAAATTTAATCTAAATTTACAATACTTATTTTGTTAGCACACTTTGCTAGTTTTCAAGTCATTCTTCTGGGAAAGTCAATCCTCTGAAAAAAAAAATTGTTTTGGTAACGTTTAATCAAAATCTGATCATTCGTTTCCGCTCTGGAATGGCATGTCTTATCCAATGACGTCAGTTTGACTTGGGCAAAATATATTTAACCACACCCCTCCGACCAGTAGTCTGCTGTGAGTGAGAAATGAGAGTGCAAATATATATAAAAAAAAACATCCTCTACTCAATATTCCGCTGGAAATACAAAACCACACTGAAATCCAGTCACCAGCAACTTCCAGTTGAAAGTGAAAGTGATGTGACATACAGCCAAGTATGGTGACCCATACACAGAATTCGTATTTTTTTGTTATTGTAAATACTAATGTAGCTACATAATAATTTATGTTAATAAAACATTTGGTTGTTCAGCATTACACAGTATCAGGTTTTTATTTTTATTTTTTGAGAGTGCATTTTTGAGATTATACAGTTATACTAGCTCTTTAGGGACAGTATACAGGATGGTATATCGGGGTCAGGATACAATATAATGAGATGAAGTAGATTCACTTCTGTTCTATCACTTGTGATATTCTGGGGGGGGGGGGGGTGTTTCCCGGGGTGTCCCCACCAAAGCTGAGACCAAACCTATGCCCATGGGCCAAAGTAAGAACATAAACTAAGTGTTTCAAACATGCAAAGTGGGATTGCCAACTGTTAATAAATCCATATGGAAAGCAGTTTATCGTGTCACACCCAGTTTAGGGAGCTAAGCACTCTCACAAAAAAAAAAAAAAGAAAAAACACAAAAACAAGATCACCTTACATTTGAAACTGTAATAATAACATATTTGGAAATCTCTTCTGTGCATATTTACATTAGCGCACGGGAGAGCGTCAGATGTTTTTATTTACAATGTTTGCAGCATTGAGCAGTGTAGCTAATCACAAACACATCCATTGAACCGATTAACTGAGATGATTGTCAGGCTCAATGGATTTGAAATTATAAAGGCACTCTTTGCACACATACTAGACTATCTGTAACGCATTCAGAATTTTAATTAAAGGTCATTTTAGATTAAGCAAAAGAAAAATAATATGTTCACATCTGAGATTCATTTTGGCATCTCTCTCTCTCTCTCTCTCTCTCTATATATATATATATATATATATATATATATATATATATATATATATATATATATATATATATTATACACATTGGCTTAATAACACCAGAAATATTTTGACTTTCCCACATTCTGGGCTGCATATATAATTATACTTATAATAAAGTATAATTATGATAATATTACAATATTTTTGGTCAGTTTATAATGTAATACATTTCTCATAATGTAATAATTGTTATTACATTATGAGCTAAGAAAGTTATTACATTCTGAGAAAATTGTTACATTAAGAACATTATTAAAATAATAATGTAATAATACATTATGTGCAGTTATTAGATTATGAGTTGCTACAAAACCCAAAGGGTCTTCTTTCCAAAAACACAAAAATTATGTGTAGCACATCGAAGTCAGGAATTGTCACAATTTTAAGTTAGGTAGGGCATTTTCACCTGTGAGTCCTATAATGCATCAATTTCCAGGCAGGTGTGTTGAGGCAAGTTGTAGCGAAACTCTGCAGGACAGTGGCCCTCCAGGACTAAGTTTGGAGACCCCTGTTGTAGAGTAAAAGTGTTAAATGCAGTTTTTGGAGCTGCAACCCCAATTAAACAAACCTGAACCAGCTTATCAAGCTCTTCAGAATCTCTATAAATTTTCAGGAAAGTGTTTTGGGGCTGGTTGGAGCTACACTTTGCACAGTTGCACGGAGTTTGACACGTGTTGTAAAGAGACTCTCACAGGAACGTAGACTTCTACAAGGTAGTTCACATAAGGTGGTGTTTGAAGGTTGTGGAGAGGAACGCCATATGCCAACTGCTTCCTTTCAACTTCAGGATTGCCTGCTTTATGTGCATTTGAGACAGGGTATCCAAGAATCCATAACTCTGAAGTTGAGGTTTTCATTACAGTAACATTCCAATACATCATGGAAAGATGGAATACGTGGAAAGATGTGTTCCTTTCAAGAGCATGAAGAATCGATGTCAAGCGTGTACAGTCCCATCGTATCACACATGATTTTGTCTATCTCTCATTTTAACAGGTCCCCAAAATGAGGACCAAATCAAACAGGAATCCATATAATAACACATTGCCAGACCCATCCATTAACAGTAGAAGGCAACCGCGGTAACATAAATTTCTGTATAATGCATATTAAAGTTCATAACTGCAGCACTGTTTTGTTTACATTAGAAACCAAGGAAACGTTTTAAGGGCCACCTGCTTGCAGAGACTGAATCTGCGTGTCATGCAAATTATTTTTCAATCAAACAAATTATACAATCTAATTTACATTCAAAACTGCTCATGTTGCATGCAGTGGCGGCTCCAGACAATTTTGATTGGGGGGGCAATGGGGGGGTCCTGGTCTTTTCAAGGGGGGTCTCATGAAAACCAACAAAAAATACAGTGGACACGGCTAATAACTGCATATTTCTGCTACTAAACAACAAAAACACCTTTGCAATGTAAACAAATGACAGGCCACATTTGTTATTCATATCCTTCACACTGCACTTTCATGTCAGGTATATTATGCATTTTTATTGACATTGATATTTTTACATTTATTTCCAGATAGATATTATTGAGTTTACAGGCTCAAGTGGTCTTGCTGTTGTAAACACTGTTGCTTCTGTAGAAAAAATATTTGCATCACATTTAAAATATAATTATATTTTAATTCATTTCTGAATTGTTTTTATTTTTATAAAGATAATTCAGAAAATGAGAAAATCTGAATAAGCCTTACCAGTGTTGTGATAATTATTTTTACGTGTTAAAAATAAATAAGTACTGTAATATAATAAAAGTTTATTCAAATAACATAAAAAAGACCAGACCCCTCGATGCATGTGAAACTTTTCTCCCTCAAACAGCACGCTAGTGTTACTTCTACACTACAGGCTACACACAGCAATATAAACAACGTATCTGCATGTTCTCACATCACATCGTTCTTGTAAAATAATAATAAGTAAATAAACACCAAAATCACTTCGCTGAGAATGAAACACCACTTACCAGCTGCCACGATGTTGAAAATATCCTCTAGCAATTGAAAAATGCGCGTGCAGCATGAGGAATCTTCCCTGTTGGATGAGGTCGTAGTCAGGTGAACGGTCATCATGTTGGTCATTTTATTTACGGCTAAATTATTATTAATAAAATGTACTAATATTATGATTGGGCGTGGGCAGGCATTCACAAAAGTTTGTTATTACAAGAAAAAAATGAGGAAATTTTGCTTTGACAAAAGGGCACTTAAGGGGCAAAGGAGCAGGTGCTCAAGTGAACCGGTTCTTTCGGACAATTCGATCAAATAAACCAGCTGAAAAAAAAATGGTTCACCGGTTCTTTTGCGCTCGATGTAATGCCGTCATTGGCGATGATTGCCCTTCATTCAAGCCTTTGGTTTACCCGCGCTTATAACATTAGCACAGAATCAGTTCAGAATCAATCACCAAAAGAATCAGTTCGGTTCAGATGCGCTCTGTGTCAATCTGCTTCACGCTGAATCACGCATGCGCAGTTATCATCAGCTCATCGGTTCTCGAATCGGACTCGTCCGACAGAAACGGTTCTCGGTTCAGTGTATGAATAAATGTCGAAATAATTATTATTTATTATTGTTCTGCGTAGTTTGAAGAGAAACATTTTTGGATCTTTATCCCGAATATATATATTTTTTTAATCAGGAAGAGGCTGGGGGGTCAAATGGGGGGTCAAGGCATTTTTTGGCAGGGTCTTGAGACCCCCCAAGACCCCCCCTGGCGCCGCCGGTGGTTGCATGTACAATATGCAGCATATTTGTTTGGATCATGATTAAAATGCAGTGGTAGTCATAATGTTAAATGCAAATAGCACACAAAGCCGTATTTTGAGTATATGAAGAGATTTATTTTATTTGTGTCATTTATTTGATTTGGGGCTTATTTAAAATTTTTAATTTAGTTTAATTTACATTAATATTTGTACATTTGGTTATTTAGCAGATGTTTTTATCCAAAGCGACTTACAAATGAGGACAATAGAAGAAATCAAAACCAACAAAAGAGCCATAATATGCAAGTGCTATATTAGTATATTATTATAGTGTTACATTTAATTTTCATAAAGAAACATGCAGCATTTTGGCCAAGCAATAATAAAAAGGCACCTTTCATTTATAATTTGTCTTAAATCTCATTTAGTATAAAAAATTGTGAATCGTATTGAATCATCAAATCAAAATCGTAAATTGAATTGAATTATGAGTTTAGTGAATCATTACATCCCCAAGACATATGGATAGTTTTACAATACTTGTAGGCTGCATTTTTATCGTTTTAGAGACTTCATTACATGGAACAGGATCTGGTTGGAATATTTTTTCAAAACTGCTTCTTTTGTGTTCCATTTAAGAAAAACAGATGCAGAGGTTTGGAACAATGTCACAGTGAGTAAACTGTGACAGAATTATAATTTTAGGTGAACCTTCCTTAAATGTCAGTGGATCTGTCAGCACTCCTTTGATTTGACTCAACCTGCAGTCTCATGATGCAATATAGGTAACTATACCCATGCCGATGTCCGATTTTATTTAGTTTGGAGTTGTGGGCAGGTTTGGGATTAGAAAACTTGGGTGGAAAGGAGAAGAGGAGGAATCAGAGACAGCCTGACAAAGCCACTATTGTTTGGCTTCTATAATCATCTTTCATCCCAGGCCACTGTGATTTTTTTCAAAGCTCCCATCTTTTCTTCTCATTAAACTTCTCTTATGCACTTCTATTGGATATTCATATTGGATTTTGGATTCATTTGGGTGGTGGATTTAAACACAAAGATCCAGACAAGGAGGAGGAGGTGACCAGACATATGGACACACTGTTACACTGGCAAGCACTATATTAAAGCCTGTTGGAAACCCAAACACAAATGCAGGTTGACAATACTATGCCGGGCGCAAAGTCAAGATGAATAGGGAGCCTGAAGGTGTCCAACTCTTTTTAGAGAAATAATCGACAAAAGGAAGGCAGTCTTTACAGTCAGATGACGACCTGATATCTCCTTAATTGGCTCAAATTGAGCTTTAGGCAGCTAGATGAGTGCCCTGAAGTGGGGCACTGGAAGGGGGCAAGTGGCAACATTCCAAAAGTTACTTCCTCATCGCTCTAGTGGGGCATCTGGGCTGGAGTGTAGTTGTTGTGGCACACCATATTTCAGTAACCATTCTATGAGGAGGATCTTGGAAGTGGTCTTGGCCTTTTGTGTTACGACACAGAGGCAGGATGCAAATGCAAGGCGCTTTATTGACAAGATAGGTAGTAGGTCAGACCAACAGACAACAAAGAAGTCCAAACACTGAAGGAGAGTGGTGACGATCACAAGCTCTGATGATGAGTGACGCAGGGACCTCGGTGGACAACCAGTGATGATCCTCAGTGATCCGGTGCTGTATTACCCAGTGAAGGTGCTTGTGAACCCGGTGCTGAGTACAGGAAGACACGACGAAGAACAAATAGGTAATCCACGATCCAACACAGCCAGGGGAACAGAACAGAACACAGCAAAGAACTACAATGATCTGACAACATGAGACACCAGTTACTGCACTTAAATAGACACATACAATGGGATGCAGGTGGTGATCAAAGTCCACGCCCACTGACACACACCAGCTCACTAAACAAGCCGAGAGAGAAACAGAGAATTCATGACCCGTGACATTTGGGTCATGAGTTGGAAATGCTTGATTGAACTTTGTGAACATCAGTCACTACTAGAACCTTTTCTCGTCCTACTGTTGCTGATTCAAGGGTTGTAAAGTCGATGGTTACAACCTTCAGTAGCCTTCAAGGTGCCTTAATCTTAGGTTGCGGCATCTTGGCTAACACACAACACACTGATATCACCTTACCAACTCTTCCACATCCTCATAAATTCCTCCCCAGAACCATCTCTGTCTCAACAGGCCTAAGGTCCACTGTATACCCTGGTGACCCATCTGATTGTGTACATTAAGAGAAATTGTTCCGTCAAGCAGGTGGGTAACAACAACTTGTGACATTTTCCATTATGGACATAGTCAATTACACAGTATAAGAGACCATCATTTTCTTTGATCTTTAGCCACTGTTTCAACAGGGAATGCACAGATCTGGACAACCCTAACCTCTCTGGCTTGGTAGGTTTATGTTGCCAACTCCAGATTTTCCTGAACACACTGAGCCCTTGAAACAGACGGTGTTCTGCCTTTGAATACCCTGGCAAAATGTGAATTCTCACAACAACATCATCTTCTCCAGCCAAGGATGCCTGTAACTACCTGATTCTGCTGCACTCAATTCCTGCACCTAACAAGTTTGGTCCCAGAGCTGTTCCTGTCATGGGCGAGTTACAGATCACCACACAGTCAACATACTCGGTGTTTTCACTTTCAGAGTCTGGTTTATTGTATCCTGGTCTCCTGGTCTCCTAGAAAGGGTATCAGCAATGGTGTTGCATCATTCAGGACGGAATTTGATTTCAAAAGCAAAAATGACGAGGTCTAGACAAGAAGTGGGCAAAACAACATGACCAGAGATGCCCAGACTAGGGCCTGTGGTAACCTTTGATTTTGCCCACCATACCGTCCGAGGGGGGGGGGGGGGTTTACCTTCGACACAGATCATCATTTCTAATTTGACATAACAATTTTGTTTGTTTTATTGTTGAACTTCAACAGAGTAAACTGAAATTAAATGTTAAATTAAATGTAAATTAATTAGATTTTTTCCTGTAAATGCGTTTTTTCCTGTAAAAACTCAAGGTGCAGCACCACATGCTTTGCGACACTTGACGTCAATTAATGTCAACAAATTAAACACAATAATGGAGAAATCAAGGCAGTGGCATACAACAGAAATTTTAAAAAAGTTTGGCATGATGCATTTTTATTCACTGAAGTCAAATCAAAGGCAGTATGTCTAGTTTGCAAACAGTCTGTTGCTGTTTTAAAAGAGTACAAGATCCATTGTCTATATGAAACAAAACATTCTGCAGCTTTTTCAAAGTACAGCGGCGAGGCTCGAAAACAGAAGGCTAACGAGCTGCTTGCTGAGCTTTGATCTGAACAGAGCATGCTGCTACGTCCTTCATCAGCACAAGAAAGCACCACACGGGCCAGTTATCAGATTTCCGCTCTTATTGCTAAAAGTGGAAGAGCCTTCGCTACTGGAGAGTTTGTTAAGGAATGTCTTGCAGTGGCTGCAGAAGCAGTTTGTCCTTCTCAGGTACGAATGTTCTCACAAATTAGCCTGTCAAGAAATACTGTTACCCGACGCATAGAGGACATGGCTCAAGACATCGGCGAGCAAATAAAGACAAAGGCAAGTGCATTTTTCTGCCTATTCAATACCCTGCAACGAGAGCACCGACATATCCGATTCCACAGAGCTATTGGTATTTTTGCGTGGAGTAAATTAAACTTTTGATGTGACACAAGAGCTGGCTGGCATTGAGACCTCTTTTTTGCTGTTGAGAGAGTGTTGGAAAAAAAATAATTAAAGATGGCCGGCATTACAACTGACAGAGCGCTGGCAATAGTAGGGAGGAAAACTGGCCTTGCTACATTTGTGTCTCAGAAAGTTAGTGAATTTGGAGGAAAATTTGTTAAGTACCACTGCATTTTACATCAAGAACAACTATGTGCTAAATCTTTCGGGCTTGTGGATGTGATGCGTGACGTCATCAAAATTGTCAACAATATATGCTCCAAGGCGCTTTCTCACTGACACTGATGGATGAGATGGATGCACAATATGGTGATGTGTTGTACCACCAGGAGGTCAGATGGCTCAGCTGTGGAAAAGTTTTCAGGAGATTTTTTTAACTGCGTGATGAGATCAGAGTTTTTCAGGAAAGCAATGATGGTAATATTCAAGACCCCACTGATAACAAAATAACTCTCTGACCTGGCTTTCCTTGTGGATGTAACAGAGATGATCAATATTTTGAATGTTCAGCTCCAGGCAAAGGACCAGATTATCACCCAGCTTTTTGATCATATCAGAGCCTTCAAACAAAAACTACTGCTGCTCTGAAGACATATCTCAGCAGGTAACAGTAACATTTACAGTTATAATATTCAGGATATTTTGTGCAATTATAATTATATTATTATTAATTATATTTAGAATTATGTGTGGAGTTTACATTTATATTCAATCATGTCAGCATTTGTATTTTTGTTGTACATCAAGCTAGGAAAATGTTCCTGGTCACCCCTGAACTAGACCAACCAAAATGACCCAGAAGCTGCTATCTCTCCTCCCTCTGTGACAACCAGTCCAGTGACTTCCATATCGACCTCTGGCTTTCCTCTGACCATCAGTCCCACTGCCTCACTTCACCGACAGTCAACAGCTGGGCCAGACTTTCACACAATATTCTCCATCCTCCCCTTCTCCAAAGAGCAACTCATCAGCGCACTGGGTGATAACAACACTGTCTAGAGAGTTTCCACCTCTCCCTCCAACGACCAAGAGAATCAAAGTGCAGGAAACCACTTCGCAAATATCATCACCATTCATCATCCAAAGAGACCCTCAAGCTGGACAGGAGGAAATGCCAGGGGGAGTAACATCTACCGATAAAAGAAAATGTTACAGAATGAGCTTTATAGCCAGGTATGTTAACACATATCAGAAATTGTTTTTGTGACAGAAGCTCCACAGTGCAACAGAATGACATTGACAGGACACAGAAAAAAGAATAAAATACAAATATACAAAATAGACAATGTCCAAAATGGCAAAAACACAATATTCAAAATAGACAATTTAGTATGTACAGGTATGTTAGGGGCAAATTTGAAATGTAAACAAGTATGTGCTTTCAATAAATATATGTATAATAGTGTTGTGTGTTCAACGGTTATTGTCGAGTGTTCATGAGATGGATTATCTTTGGGAAGAAACTGTTCCTGTGCCTGGCCATTCTGGTGTGCAGTGCTCTTTAAATGAAAATACAACAGGCTCACTTATCATTTGTCTGACAATTATGCCAAAAAAGTTTTGATGTGGTGTGATGATGAATGAGTGTACTGTGTTTACATTTACAAATGAAACTATGTGAATGATTAATTCCTCAGTGAAACACTATAGTATTTATAATTATGGTCTATTAATTAGCCGAAATAAAATGAAATGTCTGTCTGCAAAGAGCCTTTAAAATCAGTCACTTATGATATAGTTGCGTGTATAGGCAACAGATAGCAAGACAGTTCATTAGGTTTTGGAACAGGGCTGTTATCTAGGCACTTTGTTGAGTCACAGAGGATTATTGAACTCTGTTGTTTATTACTGAATCACATAAAAATGCAATTTCACTTCAGATGAGGCAAGCGAGAAAGAATGGATAACCATTCCTTATGCATATAGGCCTACATGTACACTCAGAAAGAGACTATAATCAAAGTAAGTTAAAGACTCTGAACTGAGGTCACAGAAAGTCTCACCCCCTACTCAAGTAGCAGTCTTCATTGTTGCATTTCGTAATCTCTGGATCCACCCAGTACAGTATATTCAATGCACACACACACACAGACACTCTTTCTCTCTCTCTGCTGGGGTGAATGGCTATGAGAACAGCAAAAAATGTACTGTTTTATACAAGCTTGGTTTACCGCTTCCATTTCTGTAAGCCCAATTGCCACGTGTGGAGAAAGTCACTGGTTGAGTTTAAAGATGATGAGAGCTTTATGGCAACAGGCTTTTCTATGCTCTTTAATGTAGAATAAAACAAATGAACCAAAATCTGTCATCACTCAGTTTCTCAGAAATTTGTCTTAAACCTACCTCCATCACTGCATAAGCTTTTTTCATCAGCTTTCTGCACTCTGAATTCTGTTCTGTCTTTAAAACTCCTTTGAACCTACCCACTGCATTGTATTTTATACTATCTGTGCTTTTCTCATTAAAAGAAGTGTTCACTAAAAAATTAATAATTTTAGAATTCATTCACATTTATGTCATTCCAAAAACCATAAAAAAAAGAGAAATTTAGAGAATTGTGCTTGTCAAAGACTATGTGAAGCACCATTATTTTGATGATGTCAAATGGTTGAACTTGGTGAGCTACTGACACTCTCTGTTTCTATTTTTTTACCACAACACTACTTGGAAAATAAAATACTGTTACAATGCCACATTGTGTAAATTTTGGTTTTGATTTTCAGTCAAAGGGCAACAAGAGAAGTGATGTAAGTCTACTGAAAAAGCTAAAAAATGGCAGAGATAAAACAACAGACATTCTAACAAGCTGAAGCTGGGTTTTACAAAGCATTCTGTAGCAGCTGAATAACATGAGTAAAAGTCAACAGCTTACAGAACACTCAGACTTACAACTTTAGCCTATGGTTTTAACAAAATTACTCAAGCAAAAACCACTAGACTAATTATTAATTTCAAACATTCAATTGTTAATAAACAGGTAGTGATACAATAGTAACAAACAAATCAATTAACAATAGCATAAATAAATACAACTGTTTAAAAACACTTCATAGTTCCCTGTCAATATTACACTTGTACTACGTCTTGCTAAGATGCAATCGGAAAAAATGCCTTTTTTATCCTGAAGTCTGAACTGAAGTCTTTTTTCAATCATGCAGTGTGTGATGAGTGGGGCGGGGCCGAGAGACGTGGGAACAAGGAGTGAGGCCAGGTGTAGTGATTGGACATGAGCTACACCTGTGACCCACCACCGGTCTCAAGTCCCACGTAGGAGATGGATGGATATAAAACTGGAGCGACGACCGTAAAGGACGAGAGAGGACCAGGCCTGGGCCATATTTTATGTTTAGCTTTTTTTTATTTATGCGCACCAGTCGTCTGCGAGGGGCTGGTGCGCTGTTTTGTGTTTATTTTGAATTATTAAAAGGTTATAGGATTGTCTGCCGGTTCCCGCCTCCTTCTTCCCGATGAATATGGAGATTTTATTATCATTACAGTAGTGCCGAAGCCCGGGGGAGGCGGGACGCGCTGCTGAAGATCCCTCGCCGCTGTGGTGAATCCGCGGTGCCCTCGAGCTGGCGAAGACTGTGCCGCCATGGACGCTCGAGGCGGTGGGCTGGAGCGAGTTGCCGGGGACGGGCGGGCTCGCTGCCGCCCGCCCACGATATGGAGGGGCGGCTGCCGTCCGTGAGGGAGCGGAGGAGTTGGCGCCGTTCGCTAGGGGGCCGGAGCCTGCTGCCTACGTGAAGGAATCCGGAGGGGCAGGGAAAGGGGACTCCTGCCTGCTGCCCAAAACCGGAGGAGCCGTCGCCGTCCACCGGGCGGCAGAGGAGTGTCATGCCATCCGCCGAGGGCCGTCCAGTGCCACCGCCAGGCACCGCGGAGGAGATCACCCAGCTGGTGGAGGGCCGAGCAGCAGTACGTCTGGGATTTTTTTTTTCCTCTCTCCCCTCTCTCGTCCCTGTCGCTCCCTGTCCCTGTTTTGATCCTTCCAAACGCCAGGTGACTCCAGAGTGTATTTTACCTGAGAAAATAGTCATCTCACCACTCGTATGGGAGGTTGAATCGAAGGTCAAGACAGCCTTAGAAGGGGTAATGCCTCCGCCCGGATGCCCACCGAATTGTTTATTTGTGCTTTTATCACTGCTCTAATGTTACTTGTCATCCAGGGATAAGCCGAACCAAGGATTTAGTTAAGCAATGATTCTGGTGGCTCGCGACATCCACAATTTTGTTAGCACACTAAGGCCAAGGCCGATCACCACTGGCCAAAGTCTTCCGTATACGTTGTGGGTCAAAAAGTCTGGCTTTCTACTAACAATATTCCTCTCCGCTCCGTTTCTAACGAATTAGCTCCCAAATTTATTGGCCCGTTTCCTGTCACCAAGATTCTTAGTCCAGTGACAGTCTGCTTCAAACTACCTCCAGTGTACAGGAGAATTCATCCAGCCTTCCACGTGTCCAAAATTAAACCCATGTTTTATTCACGTATTAATCCACCTACCCCAGTTCCCCCACCGCCACATCTTGTAGATGGGGAACCAACTTATTCAGTAAATCGTATCCTGGACTCGAGAAGGAGGGGACAAGGATTCCAGTGAGAGGTCCAGAGGAGAGGATTTGGGTACCTGCTAGGGACATACTGGATCACTCCCTTATTGATGATTACAATCAGCAGGTAGGGCCTTCTGGGAACTCCAGGAGGCGTTCCTAGAAGGGGGGGTACTGTCACGGTTGGTAAACCCGTGATCTCAGGGTTTTGCACTATGTGGGTGAAGTCTGTGTGTCACGCGTCAGCACTGATTGGTTTGTGGGCGACTACGCTAATTATCATCAGCAACAGCTGTCACTCATTACTCATCGCTATATATTGGCCTGTTTAGCGTCTTGTGTTTGTGAGAGCGTTGTTTCATGTACTTCATCTGATGTTTGCTTTCTTGTGTGTTTCTGCGTTGGATGTCCGTGTCTCCCCAGAACCCCGTCCACTCCTTAACTTAAGGACTTAAGTAGGTCTTAGTACATCTTTGTATTTTATGTCATAATTCAATTATCTTTGTATATACAGTACAGACCAAAAGTTTGGACACACTTTTTCATTCAAAGAGTTATCTTTATTTTCATGACTATGAAAATTGTAGATTCACACTGAAGGCATCAAAACTATGAATTAACACATGTGGAATTATATACATAACAAAAAAACTACTGAAAATATGTCATATTGTAGATTCTTCAAAGTAGCCACCTTTTGTTTTGATTACTGCTTTGCACACTCTTGGCATTCTCTTGATGAGCTTCAAGAGGTAGTCACCTGAAATGGTCTTCCAACAGTCTTGAAGGAGTTCCCCGAGAGATGCTTAGCACTTGTTGGCCCTTTTGCCTTCAGTCTGCGGTCCAGCTCACCCCTAAACCATCTCGATTGGGTTCAGGTCCGGTGAATGTGGAGGCCAGGTCATCTGGCACAGCACCCCATCACTCTCCTTCTTGGTCAAATAGCCCTTGATGCCTTCAGTGTGAATCTACAATTTTCATATTCATGAAAATAAAGATGTGATAAAGAGGGGTGTCCAAACTTTTGGTCTGTACTCTATAATATAATCATCATTGTTGTATGTACTGACAAACATTTATTGTAAAATTATACTTTGATGTAATTTCTACTGAAACTTGTATCATGTATTTATTTATAAAATATTATATAATTACATTATAAAGTATATACTATTGTATTCTAATATATATTTACTTATGTAAAATGTTTATTTACACATTATTACTGTCACGGTTTACGCTGCCGGAAGGAACACTGAGCTGAGGATAAACAAAATAAGGTTTTTAATATATCCAACATATGAAGCACAGAGGTAGACACACGTAAGTAGTAAGTGAGTCGACCCGACAAAACAGAACTGAAAGGACAAGGCTTATGTACAAAGGATAATTGGGGAAACACAGGTGGATGGAATCACTAAATTAACAGGGACATGGAACACATGAGGAATAGAATAGACACACCTGGGAACTAATCAAACCAAACACGGAAGACAGAAACTGGGTGGGAACTTGGGAGGAGGTTCCGGTGGAGGACAGACTCCCAGGAGGGGGCCAGCAGACGGGGACCACGGAGGAAGGAGTCAGGAGCCAGGGGGGAGATGACAGATGGAGGAGCCAGGGAGGAGACAGGAGCAGGAGGAGCCAGATGGTCCACCAGAGACCAGCCAGGGCGGAGATCCAAGGTGGAGTCGACGGCGGGAGGAGCTATGGTGAAGAAGGGGTCGACGACACCAGGGGGCCAACAGGCGGAGACTGCACCGGTGGGTGAGGAGCCCAAGATGGAGCAGCACAGCAGCAGAGCCAGGGTGACGTCGAGGGTCCGGAGGGCCTAGGTACAGCAGAAGGCTCAGGCGACCAAGGCGGAGGCGTGGTCCTGGCAGACCACTGTGGAGCCGGAGCGGCCGAGGATGGAGGTGGAACCGGAGGGAAGGAGGAGCCTGACAGAGCCGGAGGGATGGAGTGACGAGGTGGAACCAGAGGAGTGGAGTCCCGAGGCGGCGGATGGTCGACGACTGACCAAGGTGGAGCCGGAGGGATGAGGGAGCCTGGTGGAGCAGGTGGGATGACAGGCCATGGTGGAGACGAGGGAGCTAAGAGCCAAGGCGGAGCCGCTGGGTCGAAGGACCGAGGAGGAGTCCAGGGCTCGGAGGCTGGAGGCGGAGACAGGGCCTTAACGCGCCAAGGC
This sequence comes from Carassius auratus, assembly GCF_003368295.1. Classification (NCBI taxonomy): domain Eukaryota; kingdom Metazoa; phylum Chordata; class Actinopteri; order Cypriniformes; family Cyprinidae; genus Carassius; species Carassius auratus. The sequence continues at coordinate 2,518,111 of NC_039298.1, read as the reverse complement.
GGAGCCGGAGACTGGCAGTCCAGCGGCGACCTATCGCGCCCAGATGGTGCGGACTGAGGGTGAGCTGCGGGACTGACTGGCACCAGCAGGGATGATGAGGAACTGGCTGGTCTAGGAGGAGGAGAGAGGAGAAGGATGGGAGGAAGGACAGGAGGATCAGGGCTGGACGGAACCAGCGAAAGTGGAGCAGAGGAACCAGCAGGTCCTGGAGGAGGTGGGAGAGGGAGGCCAGGAGGGAACACAGGAGATACAGAAGATTCAGAGCTGGGCGGAACCAGCGGACACACAGAAGATTCAGAGCTGGGCGGAACCAGCGGACAGACAGAAGATTCAGAGCTGGGCGGAACCAGCGGAGAAACAGGAAACTCAGTGCTGGGCGGAACCAGCGGAGACACAGAAAACTCAGGGCTGGGCGGAACCAGCGGAGAAACAGGAAAATTAGGGATTACCTCCATAGACCAGTCCATCAGATCCAGAACTTGCTCCATATGATCTTCAGAGACTGCATACAGCTCACCCTCAGTCGCAGGAGTGTGGGCAGGGCTTTCCTCAACGCCCTCGATCTCCACGAGGACTCCCACGATGCACGGGGTGGCCGGCTCACACATCTGGTCAGTCGCGCTCTCGAGATCCGACTCCGTGTGGCAAGATGGTGGCTGGCTGGTCTCTGGGTCGGGAGTGGGACTGGCGAGATCCTCTATGGGGCAGATGGTGAGAGGTGAGCAATTTCTCGCCAGAGTCCACTCCACGAATGCGGCGAATTCCTCCCGAGGACCATCTTCGGGCGACAACGCTCTGCACTTGGAGTTCAGGCTGGTGTTGTAGAAGGCGCAGAGCGCGTCGTCCGGGTAGCTGGTGGCATTAGCTAATAGAAGAAACTGTCTGGTGTGGTCCTCGAGAGAACGTCCTTCCTGCTCCAGCATGAGGAGGAGGAATTCGGGGCTACAGAGGAGATCCATCGACACTACGAAAAGAAAAGACTGTGAAAAACAAAAATGAGGGAAAAACACGCAGTTTTATACTCTCTTTTGGGTCGGGTCTTCTGTCACAGTTTACGCTGCCGGAAGGAACACGGAGCTGAGGATAAACAAAATAAGGTTTTTAATATATCCAACATATGAAGCACAGAGGTAGACACACGTAAGTAGTAAGTGAGTCGACCCGACAAAACAGAACTGAAAGGACAAGGCTTATGTACAAAGGATAATTGGGGAAACACAGGTGGATGGAATCACTATATGGATGGAATAGACACACCTGGGAACTAATCAAACCAAACACGGAAGACAGAAACAATTACAAAGTGCACTTATAATGCTATTTGAAAGTTTCATAATTTGGTTTTGGGAGTCCGCAACAACAGGTATATATAATCACAAGATTATAAAAAAAAAAAAAAAAAAAAAAAAAAAAAATATATATATATATATATATATATATATATATATATATATATATATATATATATATATATATATATATATATAATATTCATTTAAATTGACATAATTTCTCAGTCACTCTCAAATTATTTGCTCAAAGACTCATCTTTCCAAACCTTCCTTTGCATGAGACTACACTGCTCTGATTGGTCCAATGACACAGTCTGTTGTGATTAGTCTACTGGGTATAGTGCATGTCGGAAACATAATATATTAAAGACCCAAACAATGATGGTATACGCATTAGCTGAACACAGACATGGAGTACTAATAAGTAAATGCATTAAATAAATCAACATATTGCTCCATCCTTTATTATAACTCCAAGTAATAAGGAGTTAATACGACTCTTAAATGATTTGAGTTTAATATTTGTCTTACATATTGTGCCCTTTTTGCACTTCAGAAGCCTTAGTTCACCAACATCATCTACAAAGCTCCAAAAAAATAAGACAGACAAACGTTTTGAAAGATAATGAGGGTCTGAGAGTTCTCTGAATTTTTTGGGAAATATAAAGACTGTCAGCAGGAGTTTTTTTTTTTTTTGCATTGCCTGGAGCTGAGCAGTGAATTTGACCCCCTATTACCTAAGCATCTTATTAGGTATGGACACAACCCTTGTGTTTGCAATAAGTAAAAAATCTCACTATGCAAAACTACTTATCTTCTAAAGTTCTCGTTCTCTTCCAGTGTAAGCCTTTATTTTTGGAGGTAAAGCTCTTATCTTTTGGATAGATTAATTTTTTTAGCCTGTTCTGATTTACAGTCATTTTCTCGGAGTTTAGTTTATCTACTCTGTCGGTTTTAATGCACCACAGGATGTTTGAACGATCAACAAGCAGAAGTTTAAAGCTACTGGAGCACAGCAAGCTGTTTAATGTGATGTTTATAGTCATCTTGCTGTTTAGTCTGTTGAGTTATCCTTCTTTTCTCATGTCGGCTCAGTGTGTGGTCTCTAACAAACAGTGAGAAAGTCCACAACATCTGGACAGACATCACACATACACACACACACACACACACACACACGATTGTTTTGTTTTTGTGAAAAGTGGGGACATCCCATAGGCGTAATGGTTTTTATAATGTACAAACTGTATATTCTATGGCCCTACACCAACCCTACACCTAACCCTAACCCTCACAGGAAACTTTGTGCATTTTTACTTTCTCAAAAAAAAAAAAAAAAAACACATTAATTCTGTATGATTTATAAGTGTTTTGAAAAATGGGGACATGAGTTATGTTATCATAAGTTACCCTCTCCTTGTAATACCTGTGTCATACCCATGTCATTATACAGAGTTGTGTCCTGATATGGCACAAAAACATGCACACTGTGGTATAGTGTGTGAAGTGAAAGGAATTGAGCAGGGATTGTGAGAATAAAACAGCAGACATTCTTTTTGTGAACTCAATTTCCGATATTTTACTCTCTCTTTCTCTTTTAGGCTACATAAACCCATTGACCCCACCCGGCCACTGTGCTAAAAACATCTGGGATGCTTTTCGCTCCAAAAGAACCATGAAAACAAAGAGCACTGAGCCACCACCCAGGCTTAACTCTCCTTATTTTGCACTTCTCTTAGGCATTCCTTCAGTCTTCTTTCATTTAATTACATTTTATTTTAAAATTAATTACGTATTATAAATTTTCTGTAATACTGCATACACAGAAAAAAAAAATGTATGGTAACTGTCACATCAGCTGGAGTGCCCATGAACTCCTATTACTTGCACATTGGCTGTTTACTAGAACATATAAAGTGCATATTAATGCCTTATTCAGCATGATCGTAGTTCAGAGCCCTTAACCCTACAACAAACCTAAACTTAACAACTGGCTGTGGCAGGGGAGGCGTGGTTCAGCGAGGTCTGTGACAGGAGAGAGAGTGAAGAGACGAGTGGTGGTAAGTGGGTCAAGTGAAAAACGAGTGACACCTGCTTCTCATTGCAGTGATTGGCATGGGGAAGCGTTATTTAAGCCAGACGCTAACCAACAAGGGCAGAGAGAGCTGAGGACTGATGGGGACTCAAGCAGAAACGTCGAAAGTAAGACTGTGAATTGCCCAGCTGTGGTTTGAATTAAGCGAATGTGCAGGTGGCGCGACTTTGTTTTATTTTTGTTGATTAATAAAAAACCCACAAGCCTCAGAGACGCCGACCCTGGTCTTTTTCCTTCTCTTACATAAGAACTTTATCACACTGCCTTAATAATTATTAATGAGCAGTAAATTGAGGGTTTATTGAGGCAAAAGTCCTAATTAATAATTAGTGAGAATTAGTCCCCAAACTAAAGTGTAACCAATTATATTGCTTAGAGGGTGTTTCTGCAAAATACTAAAATTAAGTTATCAGTCATATTTTGTTTAAGAATCAGCTTTGTCTTAGATATTTCATCTAAAATCCTTTTGGAATAAAAATTAAAGTGAGACTTTTCCATACATTAAGTGTCCAGATTGATGCAATGGATGTGGATCTAAACTCCAATCATTTCATTTTGGAGGGGTTTCATGAGAAATATTTGAGCTCATGTTGAGATCTCTGAATTCTGATTGCAGATTTGGTATCATAGTAAATCTAATCACAATTTGAGGACCACAATCTCAAGGCAATGTGTAACTATCTTTATATTTTGGCATTACAAATGGCTAATTTGTACAAAGGGCAAAGCTGTGAATGAGAAGCAGTCAGAATATTACAGATATTTTTTAGTTTTTTCACCACATCCTGCAGAATAGCAATGTAATACAAAGGAGCAGGTGAGGATGATGGTGTAGAGAACCCAAATTCAGTTTATTACATTAGTGATAATCCAAAAATATGACTACAAACTACAAACTTGAGTCTAACTTGAAGCAAAAACATAAGCTATGAACTTGGCTTGAGGTGACACAAAAGAGGGGAAAAGGGAATCACATGACCATGACAAGTTTCAAAATAAAAGACATGTAATTAACATAAAACATAATGAACGTAAAACAACAACATAAACAGACGTAACAATTTCAATTAAAATGTTAAGAAATTCCATGTAGTCATAAAAATTCCATATCTGTCAGGATCTTGGCAAGGAGGAACTCAGGTGCAGACAGGATTTACAACACAAACAGGTTTATTCACAAAAAGGGGAAAATAAAAACCCACGAGGGGGAAAACAAGGACTAGGGTAAACACTAAATAATTCTACAAAACACAATAAACAAGGTAAACAAAGACTGAACACTAACTACTAACAAACACTCACTGCAGGACAAAAGACTTCGAGGAGTTTCAAGGACAAGGTACAATCACAAATGATGAACACATATGAGGTACACAAATCACAATGAACCGACGCAAGACAGAGCACACTTGGAGACCTAAATAGGGGAAACAATCAAGACACGACAGGTGGCACAGATGGGACAATCAAGACACGACTAGGTTAACAAGGGGGGCGGGGCAAGGGAACGAGACAACACAAGCACATGGCCCAAAGGCAAGGCCATGTGCTTGTACACAAAACACGGGTCTGTCATGATCCTGCCTCAAGACTAGGAAAAATCAAGGACACGAGGGCAGAATCATGACAATATCAGCTCCATTCAAAATAGCAATAATTAACTGACATGATAAATAGTACCAGATAGTATAAATAATTTTAAATGAAGTACAGCAAGTCACACTTTAATATCTTTATCATATAAAAGCAGCTGACTAATAATTCATGAATTATGAAGTTATACAGAGATTTAAGTGTAAGTAGTGATTTACAGTGCTAAGAGCAGAGTTTTTTTTGTTTGTTTGTTGTTTTGTTTTGTTTAGTTTTTTCACTTCTTCATTGGGTTTAACAGTTTCAGTGGCCTGCAGTGTGAAACTGAAGATGAACTCATGTTAAATTTATTATTGGGTCATAAGAGCAGATTATTACCCCTTTGAACATGAGAAGACAGATGAAGGTCTATGAAAATTGTTTAAAAATGTAAGTGAGATGCTTTCTGCAAGCAATGAAACCAGTTAATTTGGGGGTCACTGCTTTAAATTAAAACATGCTGAACAATTTCTGCCTTCGTTAGAGACAACAGTGTAAGCCACTTTCTCTGCGCTTAAAGCTGGATAGAAGTGACAGACCAAGAATATTATTATAGTAATACCATAACTAAATAGCAATGTGACATTCGGCACTGAGTCTTCAAAGCATGTACTTTTTATTTATTTATTTTTATTTATTTATTTTTTTTACGATACATCTCACGGTGAAGCACTTTACCGGAGCTTAATTCATTTTACCATAACCATGTGATCTGTGATGTCCAAAGCTTCGTTTTCGCACACAACCATGTGACTGCTTCGTATTCTGATTTAAATAACATGAATCCCTTGCACAGGTTTCAAGTGTCATTCACTTTTTTTAAAAGAATAAATCATACAAATAAATATTTACATTTGCATTTTGTGCGTTCAGTTTGTATTTCCAACTTCAACTGAGCATTCCACATAATGTGCATTCACAGACTCATTTATTCATACTGTATGTAAGTACAAAGACATTTTGTTTTAATTGCTTTATATGGTTTTCATAGCACAAATTTATTTATTATTTATTTATTTAACAGTCCAAAATGGCTGGGATGCAAAGTCACTTTTTTCCACATTTGACCTCAATATGTCATTAGTGTGCAAAGTGCTAAAAAGCTTTGAGTAATGAACCATTTTATGATACAGTTGAGTGGAAAACCTTGGTGCTTCACAAAGCTTAACCATCACTAGTAATAACATATCTAAGTTTGGATCTCGCAGTAGCAAAACGGATAGGGTGGTTGAGCAGAGGGGGAATGGTGGGGAGGAACCAGGGCGGAGCTGAACACCACCAAAGCAGCAAGGGTGATGGAGCACATGACTACCAGGGCAGATCAGGTGGAGCTGAAGACACCAGAGTGTAGTTGAAGGCCCCCAGAACAGATCTGGCAGAACTAGACACCAAAATGGCTGATCAGGCGAGACTGAAACACAAAGCTCAGAGAGGTTAATGTTGAGCACATGGGCCAAGTCAGGGATTTTGGAGCTCAGGGTCAGCCTCTTGAGCAGGAAACACAGAGTTCATGAACCACTTTCTTACCTATGACAAGACAGGAGTTCAGGGAAAACATCATTGATCGTTACATGACAGAGAGTGTTCGAAAGTGACCACCACCGCTTCGAGAGGAGCTGAAGCAGATGCCAATGCCAATGCCACCTCAGGAGGTTCTGCAGTGGAAGCCACCACCTCGGGAGGAGCTGTCCACGGGACCACTTTTGTGTAGCTGATGGTACAGGGGACCTCAAAGATGGCTCAGGCATCTGTAATGAGAGTGTTCTCAAAGCATACCTTGATATTATGGTGCACGTCTCAAGGTTTAAATGTGGACTCCGGACAGCCTCTGTGTGTCTTTGTGTTCTTACATACTTTTGAACTGTTGACATGTCAGTAAAATTGTGGACTTTGTTCGACATTTTTCAAATTGAAATGTGCTATTATACAGTATTGTAACCCAGCAGAATACACACCATTCAGAATGTTTTTACTACATTAATTTTGGGTACCAAAAAAAACATTTCATGCAGAAAAAGCCTTGTGGAAGAATGGATATACTTTAGCTTTCCTTTAAAAATAGTGCTTATTGCTAAAAAAAATAATATACAAATATGTTTAATAGCAAGATAATTGTAATGTTTTGGTTAACACCATGGACTTTTAGTTTGTTTTCTTCCCTTATGTTTTCCCTCATTTGTTTTATGTTACCCTGTGAGTGATAACTTCTTTATCTTGTGTATTATCTATTTCAAAGGATTTATTTGTATTTTCTTCATCGTGCCTTCATCATCCTTGCAGCAGTCAGTGTTATAGAATGCCAGACCACAAGAGAAAAGTTAAGTCTCTTGCTTCCCCTTGTTTGCTTTCAGTTTAAATTTTTTTTGTTTATGTATTGCCCTGAATTCCTCCTCCTGCTGTAGCAGGGGGAGCTTCCTCTTGAGGTTCACACAGCGGTCTTGGTGCAGAAGCAGAGTCTGGGATTCATAGGCTGGAGGTGGAGATAAGGGATCCTCCAGCCATGACGCTGATGGAGACTGGCAGACCTGTAGCGACTCCCAGACTCTGCCTTGGCACCATCGACCCAGCATAGCTCCCAGCTCCCTCCTTTCCGCCATGGCCCATCAGTCCACCAGCTCCACATGGCTCCCTCATAAAGAAAATGTACCATTTCAACATCCTTTTACCTGAGGGTTTTTTTGTGGCCCATTCTTCAGTGCTTTTTAAAGACCATTAGAAGTATTTGCCTGCAAAAGTAATGTTTTGAATCAAGCTAATGTGAAATGTGAAGCAGTTTCATTCCTGAATCCTCAATCTTCTTGATTTTTCAGGCAGCAGAGCTGGGAAATATAATAATTTTAAAGGTAATATAATAAAAAGGGAAATAACTGTTAAACTATGTCTTAACTACAATTCACTACAGTAGACTGTATAATCAAGTACTTCAGTATGACAAAAAACAACATGACAAAAGTTTATTAAAACATAATGATTTAAAATGTGCTTTAAAGTAAAACTTTTAATTTGACATTACAAACTGCCAATGTGCAGCAGTTTCTTTCCCGAATTCATGCAATCATCTTGTTTCTTCAAGCAGCAGAGCTGAAACACATATTTTGCTCACAATGTATCTTCCAAGGAAGGAAAGTAAACACTGGCAAGAGATTTGTTTGGGTTGTGGGAGACTCCGTTGTGATCCCAGAACTGAAGCTGTTTCAGTGGAACATTCCTACGTGCAGGCTTTAGCCAGGCATGCTGTGTCAGGAGCGGGACATACTGGAGGTCTGTGTGGACCATTAGTTAAAATTCAGTAGGAGAAAGAAACTGAGGTATGCTGGAACACTTACCCCTACTGATGCCAGTAATCTTTCCCTCACAAGTGAAAGAGTATCATGGGAGAGAAAGGAATTGGATGGAGTGGGGAAGGGATTCAAATTTATTTTTTCCCAGAGAAGAATCAGTGCTCAGCATTCCTGGCATTGCCACATGAGCTGAAATCAACCCCGATTCTATAATGTGTGTTTAACTAGGCCTGAATGAATGTAGTGTCTGTAGCCCATGCAGCCTATAGTTCGGTGCACTCCAGGCCTGATCACTGCTCCCTAAACACTAACCCAAACACTCGGATGTCGGAAGAGCCGGTGTGGTTTCACAGCACAAGTACATCACGACCAAATATACACTCCATCGATACGCTACAGGAGGCCTTTGTTCACCCCCCAGAGCCATTTCATCTGAAATTAGAATGTCATTTACACCTAGGATACCTTGAAATTTACGAACCCTTTAATTCCAAGAAGCCATGTGACCACTTCAAGTGAGAAACTGCATGAAATTGAAATAGTTATTCTGACCTCTGTACCTCACTCAAACCTGCCATCTTTAACAAAACACACAAAACTAATGGTGTTTTATATGACACACCAGATTTAAAGCTGCTCAAGTGTGAATGACAGCTACTGTACAACCATTTTATTTTTGGAATAACTATTATTTTAGTCTGCCTCTCCATTTTTTTCATAATCACACGTGTCTCTCTAGAGCAGGGATCCTCAAATCTGGACCTTGAGATCCACTTTCCAGCAGAGTTTGGTTCTAACCTTAATCAAACACACCTGAGCATGCTAATCAATGTCTTTGGGATCATTAGAAAATCACAGGCAGGTGGCTTTGATCAGGGAGCCAAACTCTGCAGTGCATTGGACCCCCAGGGCAAGATTTGAGGAAGGGGGCTCTAGAGTTTCAGAAAAGATCTAGACAATGTCTCAAGCTGTGCTTAGATTTGCCAAGATACCAATGTCTGCATTCAAAAGCCAATTTTTTTTATCTGTTTCATTTGTTTCCATTTGTATTTATTCTAAAACATTTTAGACCTCAGAGCAATTGAATTTTCTTTTTTTCAGAAAAAGGAGATGAAAGGGGGAAGAAATGGGCTAAGAACTAAAAATGGAATTCCTCGATATGACAGGGCTTATTAAATTTAAAGCTTTGTAAGTAGTATTAAAGTAAATGAAAAAGAGGGTAACTGAACATTTAACAACCCAAAACTAAGTACAAAAATAACAGTCAGGGGAATATAGGCAGAAATAAAATTCAAGTCACACCAAATGTCCAGACTCAATCTATCACTCTCCATGCCTGAATAATGTCTTCAAGATTGTTTTATAGAGCAATTGTAACTTTATATTTTCCTGCCATAGGATTGAGGATGATATAAAACAGCACCAACTACACATCATCCCTGTGTGAGTTTGTGTATGTGCATGAACAATGTCCAGATATCCTAAGTATTTCCGTGATAAATGATCGTATGGAAAAGCATGATCACCATCAATCATTATGAGTCAGTGTGGTAAACAGTGTGGTTGTGAAGTAAAAATGTTCAAAGAAGAAATTAATTGGCTGACAAACACAATTTTCTGTCCTGTAGGGCATATTTGTAGGTGTGGACGTCCCTAATTGATTTGCTTGCTGGACTCAAGAGAGTCACAGTTCTTGAACATACTAAGTTTATGCAAAAATAACATGTTAACAGGGTTCCTGTTTACAGTGACAACATATTAGCCATTCACAAGATAATCTACAGATTAATTTACTAGTTTACTTTATATATGATGGGGCAAGACAAACAGAATAAAGGCACCCATTTACAACTGAATTTCATACAAGGGTTACAAGTAGAAAAGGCTATTTGTCTCAGCATTTTAAATTAGTTTTTCTCATTTCATGGTTCTGGATGTATTTTTTCCCAAAACAGCAATTCATAGGCATTCTTCTACAGGTATTTCAAAACATCCTTCAATAAAGAGTTCTAAGCCATGAATGAAAACCAACCAGCTAAAATGATTCACAACTTTATAAACGTTGATTTAAAGTCACAAAAAAAGAGAAAAACTGGGAACAAACTGGCCTAAAAAAAAAAAAAACAGTGTAATTTGTTACAGGCCAAAATATAACTAATATAGGTCAATATATAAGTTTGTTATTAAAACTTGATTTTGCCATAAACAAAAGCTAAATTAGCTATAATATCAAAGTAGAATTTTCTTTCATGACGATAAAAAAAATGTATGGTTAATTTTGTTTACTTACTAAATAAAGACAACTTCAAATACCTTAGAATTTATTCTAATGTGATGTAGTGTTTTTAAAATAGACACCTTATGTTCTGTTAGGTACTGAAAAAATAATGTGGAGTACTGTTTTACTGCTTTTAGAAAAAATTATCAAAACAGGTTTAACCTAGTGTCAGAATCACTGCCGGAGACGTGGAATACACAAAATAATCTTTATTAGATCCAAGACACAGGGTTAAATCCAAGTCAGGAACTAGTAACGAGGAATGACACATGAACACAACATAGTAGACCTGACAACCACAGACTGAACAGACTCAAAGTTATTTGGGGAACAACAAGACACACCTGGAATCAAATGAAACAATTAACATGGGAAAACTAGGTCAGGCATACTCCCGGGAGGAGTATGATGAACGGAGTCCAGGGTCCAGGAAGCAGCCAAGGAGGAAACAAGAGTGGCTTGGAACAGGAGGAGCCAGGTGAGACCCAGGCCACAGCCATGACAGTAACCCACAGTGGAACCGACGGAGGGATGAGCCATGGAGGAGGAAGGGCCGACAACTCCAGGGGGGTGGCCAACTGTGGCAGAGCAAGTGGCAGGAGAGTCAATGAGCCATGGCAACATGGAAGATCTGGAGGGCCAAGGCGGAGCAGATGGCACTGGTGACTGATGCGAGGCATGAATCCAAAAGGCCACGATGGAGCCAGAGTGACAGTGACTGAGGAGGAGCTGGAGGGACAAAGGGACGAGATGCAGCCGGACAAGTTAAGCCCCAAGGTGCAGGATGGTCAACGGCAGACCAAGGTGGAGCTGGAGGAATGAGGGAGCCCGATGGAGCTAGTGGACTGCCGGCCATGGCGGAGAGGAGGGAGCTTGGAGCTATGGTGGAGCCGACAGGTTCACTGACCCAGCTGGAGTCTGGGGCTTAAAGGCTAAAGGAGGAGTGAAGGAAAACTTCAGCCACAGCAACTATGGAGGATGGCAGTCCCGCAGAGCTTGCATCGTGCTAATGGTGGACTGAGGGCAAGCAGAGAAGCTGCCAGATGACAGTGCAGGAAGAGGCAGGAGTGGGTGGGAGGGCAGACATTTATGAGCCTCTGGGCTTTCAGGGCCGAACTCATGAACAGGAGCCCCCCTCAGGCTGTATGTGGGAACAGGAACTTTCTCTGGGCTAAACTTGGGGAATGGAACCCTCTTTGGGCCGAACTGGGAAACAGAAGCCCACTCAGGGCTGGACTGGACCAACTGGGACAAAGGAGAGAATGGAGGGGGCAAGTCGGGTTCCAGCTCTGTTTCCAAATCTATAAGTCCAACAATCCCAGCTGTATTATAAACTCACCCTCAGCCATGGTACAGTGGGCAGAGCTCCACTCCGTGCTCTCTTTATTATCTGCATTCTCCCTCATGGCAGGCTCTGTTGCCGGATCTTACACCTTGACTGACGTCACTAGCATCACTGGCTCCGCAGTGATCCTCCGCACTGTTGCTCCATGCGGTAATAGCTCGTCGGTCATGGTGGGCTGAGGCTCTCTGACAGCTGTGGGCTCATGCAAGCTCTCCGCACATCAGGGAGATGGTGGACTGGGCACTGGATTGGGAGTGGAACGCCAGTGTCCACTCCACAAAGGCGGCGATGTTTAAACTGGCATAGTAGAATGCACAGAGTATGTCGTCCGGGTAGCTGGTTAAAGCAGCAAGGACCAGGAGCAGTCTGGTGTGGCCCACAGAAACACAGAAAAAGTCCAGTGGTGTGAGACCTACAGACATTGGACCTATATAAAAATGCAAATATATTACATGCTCATTTTACTTTTACAGTTTACTCAGCGCATGAAACACTGTAAATGACATATTCAAATGAAAAAGAAGAGTACAATAAAAAATATTTTGTCTTACAAACATTTTAATAATTTTATATTTATTGCCTTTTTGCCTTATTGCCTTATGTATATATGTATGTATGTATGTAGTCATGGACACAGGCTCTTCCAACTATTAGTGATCACTGAACACTGAACGATTGTCTTTTTAGTAACTAACATTAACACTGATTAATAAATGTATTGTTCCATGTTCGTTTGTGTACCACCCGCAAGGTTTATGAGCATAGTCCAAGTCTTCTTCTCCGTTTTTAGTGTATCTCTGTGGCAGAATTACAGCGCCAAATACTGGTCTGGCATGTATACTACATCATTTTGCGGTTTCGTGTGGACGTGGATATTTCTTGAGACGAGGAAAAAAAAGATCGGATTGGGGTAAGCCCTGTCTCCGTGTGGACGGGCCCTAAGACTCATCTCTATGCGTTCACCTACCTGCTTTAAGTTCCGGAATCTCCTAAGTTCACAAAACTCAGGAAATTTGATAACACCCAGATTATCAAAATCAACTGTTGGTGGCAGATCCTTTTCCTATTTAGTGCCCAAACTCTGGAATAACCTACCTAAAATTGTTCGGGAGGCAGACACACTCTTGTAGTTTAAATCTAGATTTAAGACCCATCTCTTTAACCTGGCTTACACATAACACACTAACACATTTCTAATATTCAAATCAGTTAAAGAATTTTCAGGGTACATTAAATGAAAACCGAAACGGGAACACTTCCCATATCACACAATGTATTTGTTACATCGTTAGAAGTATGTTTTTTTACCAAAGTTTTGTCCTCTATTCTGTCACCGATGGAGTTTTGGTTCCTTTGTGCTGTCAACTCTGGCTTTCTTAGCTGGGGACACTTAATTTCGTGATATCGTCGACTTGATTGTACAGATACTATTTAAACTGATCTGAGCTGGATGATGACATCACTGAATTCAATGATGAACTGCCTCTTTGCTCTATTGACACGCTAGTTTCCTATTTAATGCTGTTCAGTTGCTTTGTCACAATCTGTTTTGTTAAAAGAACATAAATAATTAAAGGTGACTTGACTTGACTTGATTTGACTTGACATTGTTTCTAGAGCCCCTTCCTCAAATCTTACCCTGGAGGTCCAATGCACTGCAGAGTTTAGCTCCAACCCTGGTCAAAGTCACCTGCCTGTGATTTTCTAATGATCCCAAAGACATTGATTGGCATTGATTAGCATCCTCAGGTGTGTTTGATTAGGGTTAGAGCTAAACTCTGCTGGAAAGTGGATCTCGAGGTCCAGATTTGAGGATCCCTGTTCTAGAGTATTGTGTAGAGCAGAGATGGTCAACATTGGTCCTGGAATGGCAATGTCCTGCAGAGTTTTGCATTTTTGTTAGCAATGGTTAACTCCAAATAAACACTTGCAGCCATCATCAAAAATGACTTCACATGGAAGGAAATTGCTACAAAGAATATCGCACCTGAAAGAACCATTTATCAGATCGTCAACAACTTCAAGGAGAGAGGATTTACTGCAGTGAAGAAGTCTTCAGGACGTCCCAGAGTGTCCAGCAAGTGTCAGGATCATCTCCTCCTGATGAGTCAACTTCAGAACTGTGTCACCAGCTGTGCAGAACTTGCTCAGGAATGGCAGCAGGTTGGTGTGAGGGCATCTGCATGCACTGTGTGGCCAAGACTTTTGGACAACAGCCTGGTGTCAAGAAGGGCAGCAAAGAAGCCACTTCTCCCTGAGAAAAACATCAAGGACAGAATAAACTCTGCAAGTAGTACAAGGATTTGACAGCAGAAGACTAGTGCAAAGTAATTTTCTCTGATGAAGCTCTTGTCTGACTGTTTGGGACATCTGGAAAATCGATTGTTCAGAGAAGAAAAGGTGAACGCTACCATGAGTCCTGTGTTGTGTCAGCAGTGAAACATCCTGAGACCAGCCAAAGGAGTGGGCTCTGTCATAATTCTGCCCAAAAACATTACCAGGAATAAAGACTGGTATCAAAATATCCTGCAAGAGCGACTTCTTCCATCGATCTATGAGAAATTAGATTATATATATATATATATATATATATATATATATATATATATATATATATGTGTGTATGTATGTATATGTATATATATGTGTGTGTGTGTGGGTATATATGTGTGTGGGTATGTATGTGTGTGTGTATGTGTGTGTGTGTGTGTGTGTGTGTGTGTGTGTGTGTGTGTGTGTGTATTTTAAAGCTAAGTTATTGTAATCCTTCCAATCAGATTTCATTAGTTTTGAGGGGAATTAAATTATCACTTGCTCTGTTTAAATATGGGTTAAACAGAGACCCCTGGGGGGGGGGGGTGCAGGGGTAATATCATAGTACAAACATTCAGTATCAGCCCATTGCTAATGATTTCCAGAGGAGAGGTGCATATCATATGACTGAGCCATTTATACCAGTAAACCACAATTACATAATTCTGTTGCATAAGACTCGAGATTTAAGGGGTTACCGAATGGCTGGGATTGAAAGCTTGGTCAGAAAGTTGGCCTTTTCTGAGTTTTGTATTTTGAGTTTTTTTTTATTTAATTTTTTTTTATGATACATCATTCGATCAATCACATGTTTGCACCTGAAAGTCATCAGTCATCAGAATGTCTGCTCCAATAAGCCCTTATGGGTTTGTGACAATACATCTGAATGGGATCCAGATTTGCTGAGCTCTCTAGTGCCATATTTTGGCATATGGTCACAGGAACCTAAAGCACTCATTTCCTTTTTCCTCTTTATTACTTTACAGCTGCTTTGAAATAATGTGCATTGTATAAAGCACTACATAAATAAACATGGCTTCACTTGGCAATTAGTTAATGGAAATTGAGACGCTTAATATTTATTAATTTAATTTAGGAATGATGAAGAAACATCTAGGTGAACGAAGATATTTAATAAATATTGTCATGCCCCCTACCCCCATATTTTGAGTATATGTTAGCTGTGGCTGATCTTTCTAAAGATTTTTCTCTTTAGCTAAATAATATGGGTGTCTCATAGTTGTCTCCTGTGAAGCTTTAGAAGATATCTCAACAACTTTAAGTGTACATCAAGTCAAGTACTTGACAGGCACTAAATAAAAGGAGGGAAATCAAGAATTCAAAGTTAAAAGCTATACAAAGTTAAAAAGTGAGGAAAGGGAGGGGGAGACTCAAAATGTTTCTAAACTTAAAACACATTTTTGCCACATTTGTGTTGTTTTACTACTTACACAATTATTTAAAGGTGCAATATGTGATTGTCTTTAGAAATATTTTTGTTATGCTGGTTGAAATTCTCTTCACATCCAGACAGCTAAATGTATTTTTATGTATTCACATATTCTGTGGAAGGGGTAGGACCAAGAAAGTTTTAATTTTCTTTCCAACCTGCCTATGAAATATGTATTTGCATACCTCTGCGCACTCTTTTCGCGCAGACAGGATATGTCATCATTGCGTTCACGTACACTGTGCAGACAGAGCGAGAATGACATCTCGCAAACATCTTCCTTCTGGGTATTGTAATACCTTTACTAACTGTGCTATAAAGTTCTCTCACCAGTGAATAACACATGATTTATTGTAGTAAAGTTGTCTCTGATGGTCTGGTCTGTGTGCGTGTATGTGTTCAGGGGCGTGGCTATGGACAATGACTTGCAGGGAGAGTGGGACGTTTGCTTTCAGTGCTATCAAGCTAAAGTTAGCATTTTCCGAGATCTCCTAGTGAACTTTTAAAGTATAAAACATTGTTATTTGCAATACAAAGTGTGGTATTCAATCATATTTTTAGGGGGGGACAACCAAATTTGTCTTGAGTTTGGTCTCTTTACATTTCTGTCAGATGATCTCTTCCTGTTGAAGTTAGTGGTTATTGGGCAGAATAAGCTCCAAAGTGAACCAGACTTTAAGACACAAGTCAGAGATACTGTTTTCAAAAGACAAGGGCACTTGGACTTACATTGTCCCTCACAGTTAACACCAATGAGCTAAAAGCCAACCAAAACCTTTTAACTTTGTCCTTAAAAAAAAAAGGAGTGTTCACCAAAGTATGTTTAAAAGAAGGTAAGAAAGTGCTAGCAACTCATAGTAAACAACTCGACTTGAGATTTGGTGTTGTTTAGTCTGTTAGTTACTTTGTTTTATTTGTTTTCCTCTGTTACCCTGGCAACCACTTCAAGTGTTCTAAAGTTGGGAACAAAAATTCACTCTTCCACACACACACACACACACACACACACACACATCGGGGAATTCCTCTGCATGTCATTACAGGTGGCTTCCCTCAGAATGAGTGAAAAAGTAATTAAACTCCACATTCCCCAGAGAATGAATGTTTTCCACCATTAAACACACACACACACATAAACACAGGCATGTGCCATCTTTTATTTAAGCACAATGACACTGAATGCAAAAAGTGACAAATGCATTAAATAACAGCTGATATACTGTAGTTGGAGTCAAGTGGTTGGAGAAACAGCTGCGTGTCGACACCGGTTCCTTCCTATAGTACAGATCTATGATCAGATTTCTCTATTTCATAAAACAAACCACAAAAACATAAAACCCTTTATAATTAGTGCTGGGTAGACTGCTTACAAATTGTAGTCCATTACTGATTCTAGATTAAATTATAGAAACTTCAGTAATGTAATCCTTTACATAACATATTTTAGGTAATAAAATCAGACTACTTTTTGATTACTTAGAATTTGCTCTGCTACTTCTACGCAGGCCCATCTATGACCTTGGCAAATTTTTCATGTTCGAAAATAACATTTGTTCCATGAATTAATTTGCTGTTAAACCTCTCATATGAATGTCTGCAAGACATGTATATTTTAGTTTAGACAGTCTGCACGAATGTTTAGCCCTCGCAGCATAAAAATTATTGCTGTGAGACGCTGTCGGAGCTGAACGAGGCTTGAGACAGTTGTAAGTGAGGGCCCAGGCGCTGCCTCCGCATTACCTGATCCACGTATTATAACCGTTTTTACATTATTGTAGGGCCTCTATGCCCCGCCTCTCTCAAATGCGTAGTTTTCTACAAAGTCCCTCCTTCGACAAGCGCAGTCTGCTCTGATTGGCCAACTGACCCAAGTGCATTCTGATTGGCCGAACACTGCAAGCACTCATTGTAAATGTAACGCCCCTTTCCATAATCGCAAGCGTCATCTTTCAAAGAGGACAGTTAATAATGTCCTTACCATCAGTTATCCTTTATGTTTGAGTCACGTTCACTCCTTCAGAGGTGGCAACATCTGCTACAACTCCCCCACTTGTGATGTCTTCTCGAATCGAGTTAAGCGGGATGATATGATATCATGTGGTTGTAATTTGGGGCGGCACCGTCAACATGAAGAAGGTCTGAAGAAGTGAGCACACCTGTACCTCTGCTTTTCTTTGCTGGAGCCAAACTACACTAATTAGACTAATCACAATGGCTCATCATCAGTTGCACTCTTATAAAGTCTTCATAAGTGTATTTAATTGGATTCAACTTTTAATTTCCTTTTGTGTTTTCTTTTGTTTTTCATGCAAGTAAGAAAGTCATTCAGGTTTTGAACGACGATGTGAGTGAGTCTGATTAAAAAATTTTGTCTGTGCTCCTTCTTTAATTGAAATTTTAAACAATGTGATAGTTAGGAGAGGTTTCTTCAAATAAAAGCCCTGTTCTGTCATTCATTGTGGTAATGTAAGGAGTGAGAAAAAAGGAAAGGAGAAATAAATGGAGACAGAAACACAAAGTGGAGCTAAAGTAATTCTAGATAAGAAAGCATATGGACTTTATTGCTGGAGACCAGCTTTGACACATTTTTTTTATGCTGGTGTTGCGATTCAGATCAAAGGGGAATATGAATAATCAATCATAACTAGTTATGAGTAATTATAAATATTTAGATTCGCTGTACGTATTTACTTTACCTCTCAGTGTCAACTGTCTGTCAATTCTAAGAACATTAATTTCCTGGTTAATGAAAATAACTTTCTTACTGTACAATACTACTCAGAGCATGTAACAAAACTCTGCATGATTAGGAATGAACAACCTCAAGTTCGATACAAATAAGACTTTATTAACTACATAAACACTTAAACTAGTCTCTCACACACACACACATGCATACAGTTGGCATAGGAAAAGGGTTAAAGCTTAAGCAGTAAAAAGAAAATAAATAAAATCATGAAGCTATGGTACAATTTGATTTTCATCAGATCTAGAGCCTGAAGGAAACATCAGTTTCTTAGTTCAAACACACCTTTGTAAAAGGTGCATATGATACTTAATGTATCAATTAATAAGACTAAGATTGATACTTGCAAGTCTCGCCTGTTTGATAAAGAGTCCTGGTGCACTTTGGGGCTCCGGTTGGTCTCTGCTGAAGTGAGTTGATGAGAAAGACCAGTTTGAATCAGAGGATCTTGATGAATGAATAGTCAAGTCTTAGCTCTTAGCTCTTAGCTCAGCATCTTCTCCTGGAATTCCTGAATCTGAAAGAATCGCCCTGATCTGTGATCAGTGAACTATAAAGGGTGATGATGTCACACCCTCAGGATTTGAATGAGCCAATGAGGAATGGTGATTTTGGAGGGAAGTTTCACAACTCTTTGTCTCTAGTCTGGTGTCTTGCATATGAAATTAGATTGGGGGGTTCAAGAGAAGAATCTTTAAGATTAAGATTAAAACTAATGTGTTGCATTGGCATCAAAATATACACTCTAATTTAAATCATGAAAAAAAACCCCTCATAGATACCAAACATCATATAGATGAGGTTATATTAACTAGTGATCCATCATAAGCATGTATAAAACATATACAATACACAAAACACAATATACAAGAACAGTAACAGTATACACAATGCCCTAAAGTATATGTGAATTAATTCAAAAAAAGGTTTTTCTATGAATTGATTAGAGAAGAGTCCCTTTGTATGTGCATTATGTGTCTGTTTCTGAGAGACTGAAGTTAAGAGTTGTTTAGCCACATTCCTGGGCGTCGTGAACCTATGGATGCTAGGAAACCAGAGGCCTGTACTGGCCATTTTGAGGTGATAGATTCCTTTTGGGGGAAGGGTCAATAGACCCTTTGGTTAGATGAGGAGGCATTAGATATTATTTGTTAAATGTAACAAATAGCTGTGTGTCTGATTGGTCCAAATGCTACACTGGTCTAGTCAGTGGAACAGTTAAACAATGTCAAAATTTAGCATCCAAAACACAGCATATGCTGATCTTTTTAGCATCGTCACTTTAGTAGGGTTTCCAATGTTTCCTTGTCAAATCTGAAATTATGGATCATGTTCTGACCCAATTAGCCTCCAGGACACAGAAGGAGGAAGATGAAATGAGAAACACAACGTCAACCTACATTGGCTAATTCTGGTGGCAAATGTTGTGTTTTTTTTTTTTTTTTTTAATCTCAGGCACAGATATTAACCAGATGCCTCTGTATGACTCTTTCTTTGTCACTTGCCATTTACACCACTTGCGGAAAACAGCAGTGGGCATGTAAACAATATTCTGAACTGCAAAACACATGGTCCTCCGTCTCAGCCTGGCTCCCTTTGTTTCCACAAACAGTCAGTTTCATGATTTACATCATGACTCCAGTGCTTATGAACAGTTCTGAACAGAAATATTTGGACTGAGTAATCAAAATAAGCTTCATTATGATCATTTGAGAATCCGTTATGAAGCGTCACAGCAGGCCATGCTTCATGGTCCACATAAACAGCTGTCTGAATCTGACATCCAACTGACAGCAAGCTGTATTCATGCTTCCCGTAAGAGTTTTAAATTAATATCACAGGGAATGATCTGTCACACTCGAACGGTTGAGGCGCTAGCCATATATTTCACCAAGTGGTTTTTTACTGTTCTTCTATTAATTTCAGTTCCATATTTTACAGTTCTTGCAGTGCAACTACAGTGAGTCCAGAGGACATGGCCTTTGCTAACCAGAAATCATTAACTTGTTTAAGAAACAAGATATTTTCTGTCTAGTACACCATTCTGTATACCCTTTATTTATTTTATATGACATTCACAAATGAGGTAATGGATGAACCTAGGCCAGAGTTCCCATCTGTTTTTTGTTGTTGCTGTTGTTTGTTTGTTTGTTTGTTTAGTTTTTCTGTATTACTGAGCATGTGATGATTTCAGATGCACAACCGGGTGGATTGGATTTCCTGAAGCAAACACCAGTGCAAGGCAGCAAAACAATAGTTTTTAAAAAATATATATATATAAAAAGTTGTTCACCCTATAAGTAGAGATGAATTAATGATAAAAAAAAGGATAAAAAGAAAGAGATAAAAAATAATTTATAAAAGTGTACTTAACTGTGTTAAATCTGTGAATGTGAACTAAATGTATTGTACACACCTGAAATCTCAGTTTAAGAACAGCCCGTGGAACAGCGTTCTGTTTGTCACAGTATGTGATGTTATTAGTCAGTGGTACATTAGGTGCCATGACGCTGGTGCTTGAATGATGGCCTGTAGCATATACACACCGTGTACAACAACATGTGGAGCAGCTGTTTCTAAGCAAGCACATTCATTGCTCTCCTAACAACTGTTAATCAGCTGTGTCTTCAGCAATAATGAGCATAACGGCCAACTCAAGAACAGCCAGCCCTTTGAGAGATATAAACCCTCCACATCCCACAGACCTACAGTACAGTGGCCCCAAAATTATTTAGACAGTAAAAGCACTAGAAGATGTCTGAATGTCACTGTTTTAGATCAAATAATGGCATCTGCTGCTGAATCTTTTCTCAAAACTAACACTACTTTTCGGAGTCATTTTTAAAAGGACTTTTAATTATTTGGCATCCAGATCATTTTTGGTTTGTTTGGTTCACAGAGTTGTCCTGCAAAGCAACCACAGGTTCTCCACATCAGCTGTGACTTAGTTGTGTACTACTCCTTTAGATTTTTTTTTTAATGTTCCTGTAGCTCAATTGGTAGAGCATTGCGCTATGAAGAGCAAGGTTGGGGGCTCGATTCCCCGGGAATACATGATAGGTAAAGATTGAAACTGCTAAATGCATCATTAAAATCATTAATTTAATTTTAAATAAATGGCACTTTTTGATACCTTTATATCTAATGCAAAGGAACTCAAGTTGTACTTAAGTGTCCAAATATAGTTCAAATAGTGTCCACCAAGAATGCAAAATATAATTAGCATTTATGTTATATATATAATATATATAATGACCATTAATGTTATGATTATTTTGTGACATCATAAATATGATTATTTCCTTATACTCTTTTTATTGTGATATATGTATTTCTAAATCTAGATATATGTATTGTGATATTGCATTTCTGAATATAAGCAAAAAGGACTAGAGGCAAATTTGACTATATTTGTTTTTCCTTCTTTTCTTTTTTTATGATTTGGAAAGGAAATGGCCTGATCCTGGAAATAAAAACACTGTAGTATACAGTAGCTTGGAGAACAAAACAATAAACACTTTTAATTAACATACATGTCAGTTTGTAGTTTCAGGCACTTGAAGTCACAAAAGTAACATTCCACTTAAACTGCTACATCTAAAGTCTTTGGTACTCAGTTTTTCTAATAAGGAAAGTAGCAAACCACAGTCAAAACTGAACACAGTCTCCCAGATTTACTGTTTTTCTGAATTTATTTTTTTTTTTTTTCATAACTTAAAAACATTTCACTTATAAACCATGAATGAGTTACACATACATAGAGCAGAGAAGTGCTTTAGACATTTTCCCACCTTCCACCCAGTGTTCATTTTTATCATTTCATCTCCGCTGGACAAAATCCTCACAAAGAGTTTTCATTTCGAGTATTCCAGTATAGTAGAGTCCAATATAACTGGGTCCATTAGTGGCATCCAAGACACAATATTTCACATCTGGTCTCTATCCAATTTGGCACAAAAGAACAAAATGGTCAAATTAAATGGTGAATCAAATGACGCATTTCAAAAAAAACATGTCTGGGTCATATTTCAGCTCAAAAGGAAAAAATAAATAAAAGAAAAATTATATTTTGTACAAAGAAGATTAAGCATGATTGTAAGACCATTATTATTAGTAGTAGTATTATTCAATTCTCTAAAATATATAGTATTTGTTGTATTGTCCTGAATTTTTGCCAATTTAAATAAACAAATACTTAAATTTTAAGAATACACAATAAGAAGATAGAACGAAAATCACAATTTTTAAATGAAAATTTCTTTATGCAAAATATACTTTCTTTTTTCTGAAGTGCATTATGACGTAGACATGTTTTAATGAGATTTCCCCTGGAAAGTCTGGGTTTTAACTAAACAACTGCAGTGTTTTTGCCCTTTTATAGCTCAGCTACAAGGCAGCCATGTCTGATATGAGTTGATACAGGTGGAAATGGGCGAATGCACATGTGCTACATAATAGTTGCTGAAGTTGACGTCTCTGATGTAGGGCGCTGGTTGGTAGTAACACGTAACATTAGACAGTGCAGGAATGGCGTTCTGTTCGGCCAGCACACGTAGCGCCAGAGAGGAGATGAGCATGAGCGTCTGCCTCCGCTCGTGGCCCATGAGACACACGGTGCTTTCATCTACAACACGATGGAGAGTCACGAGGCAATCATACCGCTTGTGCGCCATGCCGTTAAAGTGGTTCTGCAGGTACGCCTCCAGCTTCCTCTGCTGCTCGTGGATGTC
This sequence comes from Carassius auratus, assembly GCF_003368295.1. Taxonomy (NCBI): domain Eukaryota; kingdom Metazoa; phylum Chordata; class Actinopteri; order Cypriniformes; family Cyprinidae; genus Carassius; species Carassius auratus. The sequence goes on along the minus strand of NC_039298.1, from coordinate 2,494,952 downwards.
TGGGAAGTCGATGAAGAAGCGTGAGCACATGTAGCGCTGGAGCGTCTTCATCTTTGCCTCGGACGCTGGACGGAAACCTCTTACCAGCAGGTGGCAGTATTTCAAGAGGCCCCCTCCACGGATCTCCTCTGGACTGTGCGTAGCGATGATTTTTGCATGTAGGTGTCCCAGCGCTTCTTCAAAGTCTCCATACATGCTCTCTCCGAGCACAGTGGGATGGAAACTTTCAGACATGGGCGTCGCGGAGCAACGGTCGAAAAGCAGCAGCGAGTCCAAGCCGATCTGAAAAGAGTCCACGCTGAACTCAAACTGCCGTCGCAGGGAGTCAACAAACTTCAGCTCCACGTTTTTGCCAGTGTTGTTGGAAAGTGAGATGAGGCTCCAGCGGTCCGTGTCATTGCAAACCTTCACCAGCTTCTGCACGTACACTTCCTTCAGGGTCAGGGCGGTGATGCGGTCCCGGCTCACGCCGGTGGGCAGGAACTCCAGGAGGCTGTCCAGGACCACGTCCTTCACCAGACGGAAGGTCCTGTCATCGGTCAGACTCAGGCCAAAGATCAGGTCCAGGTCTTTGTAGCCCAGGCCAGTGTCCTGGTGGAGCACATAACTGGCAGCTGAACCGTTCAGCTTCACATCGCGCACCACTACACCTCGCTCCTCCAGACGAGCACGCACCACCTACAGGTGGAGACAGAAAAAGATGCTATTAAAGGTGATTTGTTTGCAAATGTTTTTTTTGTTTTGTTTTTTTTTTTACAAATTTGACACCTATAACTTTATAAAGGGGGGTGGAATGCTTACGACAGTGTTGTCTGGGTCCATGACCATATTTCCAGGAGTGCTCAGACTTCTCTGTGCTATTGCATGTGTGCAGAGGTTTGTATGACACTGACACAAAACCAAGCTTCATTTACCCAGAAGGGAAAGGATATTTATACTATCTGAATCATTCAGACCATTCATAGTCTTTGTCTTGGAGATTGCTGAAAAAGCATAATCAATTTAGTCAAAATAAAGACTGCAAACAGATTAAAATATTTAATTGCGATTAATTGCAGGATTGTCATGAGTTAAATCGGAATTAATCACTTTTTTATCTGTTCTAAATGTACCTTAAATTATTAAGTAAGGAACTAGGAACAAACGAACAAACACCTCTACTCGTTTGGAAACAGGTGAGAACCAAGATGAAACTCTTCACTACAGAAAGGATTTAGTTTTCCTTGGTGAAACGGATTAGTTCTGGCAAATGAAAGTCACTGCTGGTCTTTGTTTAAAAGCTCTTGGCAGCGTTCTTACTTTTCTGACCTTCAGTTACTCTACCTTTACATCGTTCTAGCACTAAGATATGGAAGCATATGGGTAGCAATATTCAATTTGGAATGTAATTTGCAAAATGACAATGCAATATGAAAATGTGTTGAAAATTATGCAATTTAATTTTCATTTGAATTTTCACCAAACGCTGCACAAATGTATTGGAAAATGTAAATGTAAATACAGAAATGCATTGCCTTTTTTACATATTGCATTGTCATTTTGCATATTACATTCCAAATTAAATATTGCTCCATATGCTTCCATAAACAGAGAGTAGGAGGCCAACCAAGTAGATTCCAAAGCCGACTGACATCAGCTAATGGACAACTTTTAAAACAACGTACATTCTCAGGGATTAAACAAAAATAGTAATAAAATAAAAGGAGTGTTGTATTAAATTGAGAGTGACACACATTTAACAAACCCAGTATTGCTATGCAGTGAATAAGGTGTTAAGGTTTTCATTCGAGCCTTTCGTGCTAAACACTGTTAAGACCTCATACTTTCATCTGAGAAATATTGCATGGCTATTGCTGAAAGGTTAGGTTAGGTTAGTTAGTTTCTCTTTTCTTGTCTAGATTATTGAAATGCCCTTCTTATTTGAGTCTCATGTATTAACCAAACTTCGAAATGTACTAAATTCAGCAGCCAGAATTCTTTCAGGGGCCAGGTTTGTTGATCATTTAACTCCCGTTTAGGAATTCTTGCACTGGCTCCCGGTTAGATTTCACATTGATTTTAAATTTCTCATGTTAACATTCAAGGCACTGCATGGTCTGGCTCCTCAGTACTTGCTTGAGCTTTTAATTCCCTATTCACCTAGTCGCAATTTGAGATCTTCTCAGAGTGGTCCTTCAGTCGTTCCTAAAACACGGCTGCGTTCTGGGGGTGATCAGGCATTTTCATCCTATGCCCCCAAATTGTGGAATTCTCTCCCGGCTGACATCAGGGAAGCAAATTAGTTGGGGTTTTTAAATTTCGTATTAAAACGTTTTATTTTGGTCATGTTTTTAACTGATTATTATTCAGTATTTTTGAGTATTACTCTGGATTGTTGTGTTTGCTTGTGTTGTTAAGCGCTTTGAGAAACTCTTACTTTTTTAAAGGCGTTATACTAAATAGAAATGTATTATTATTATTATTATTATTATTATTATTATTATTAAGGTGTGTGCTATTATATATCTCGGGAACTAAATGCCAAACTTTTATTTCATCACCAGATATCTGTCTGAACGCATCTGACAACATTTCTAAAATAACCAGGAGAAAAAAATCTAACTACACTGGATAAGCACTCAAGATGAAAAACACCACAGTGCTCCAGAAAAAAAATGTTGTTTTTCTGGGATATAGCAAAGGTACATAAAAGGACATGAAATGAAACTTTCGAATACCTTTGAATGACCATACAACAGAGCTGCCAGAAAAACTTTTTTTTTCCAGCATAGAGAACCATGTGTAGTTATGTTAGTGTTAGTGTTATGAAAGTGTTTGGTTACTGATGTGCGGTATCTAGTTACAGATGGCTAACAAAACTTCATAAATGACTACTGTTCACACTTAGGTTAGAGGTTTGTTCAAGTCAAATAAATCTGAAACTCAAATAGGGACATTGATTTTAATTTTATGATTACAAAGAATCATTTTCAGCAGCATGCAGCACATAAGAGAGTGCTTGTACATAGGTCGTGTTCACGAGCAGCACACATACAAAGAAAGACTTAAATTAATGTAAAATATAGAGAAAATGCTCTTTAAAAATAACTATTTAAAATACAGTGCACATTGATTGCTCCTATCAAGTCAATCACAACAACAAAAAAATGTTGTATATGCTTATTATGATTATATAGCATACCTCTACTGAGTTGATCAGACATCATTTTTTTCTTTTTGATAAAAATAAATAAATAAGACACGGCTGCTTCCTTTGACCCTGTGTTGAAGACTTGCAGAATAGCCACAAATACACTGGTCTGACTGCCACTGACAAAGCCTGTTTTGTTTTCCAACCTGTCTTAAAATAGGTTCTCTGTTTTATTTCTGGGATGATTTTAAGGCAACTTTCCACACCTCATTTTACAGGTCCAGGCTGGAGAGCAGGCTAACAGGACAGCATCACTGGACACCTACAGCCACTCTGGGCAGTCGGTCTCACTGTCAGTGCCAAATGCAAAGGGATGAATGAACCACAGAGTCTCTGACACTGGCCCAGGCTCAAGACATGAGTCAGTGAATCCACTGTACTAGACTAGACTAAGACGATTTTACCCTTTAAATCTTTCCCAAAAATTCACTTAATGGAATCTTTGCAATTCTAGCTATTGGATGGCCATGCGGATAATCCTAGGTGTTATATAAAGCTCAGATAAAGCTTTAAGCACTTACTCATACATAACTTCCATTACACCAGTTCTGTGCTCCATTAGTAAATACTGTACCTTGTTTAAAGATTGTTTCATCTGAATTTCCAAACAAAAACCCAAAAGTATGTCATCATTTGCTCACCCTTGCGTTATTCCAAACCAAGACATTTTTTTTTTTCTGTGGACGACAAAAGAAAATCACAGCATGTCCAAAATGCTTTTTCAAATGTGAAGACTAGGGAATGTGAGCTCCAAAAAAGTGGTCCATAATATATAAAGCCATTCACATACTCAGAAAAGCACCTGTTCTAAGTCAGGAACAATGGGAATGGCTTAGATGTAGAGTCTGTGTATTCTTTCTGATTTAATAATAATAATTATAATCATAACAATCCTGAAGAGTTAGTTTACACTCTGGCCAAATAGAAAACTTGCCAGGCTCCTCTTTACCAAACGGATGCCATGTCAGCTCAGGCCCACAAGTCTACTGTTTCCAACAGGATTAATGCACTGTTAACCTTATGTGCCACAAACAAGCCAACATCGTCTGCTAAACAGGCCAGTGTATGCCAAGCAACACTACAGTAATGATACCACTGAGAAAATAAATGAACTTGTGGTGATTTATGTCAAAAAGTTCATCCTGGACTTGGTTTTAAGAATGGTGAGTGCTTTACAACAACACCAAATACCGATCCCATGCAACAAACAAACTTCTAGTGAGCTGATAACCAACAAATTTGAGAGTTTGATTCCTGGTAGCTGTAAACAAAATGGTAAAACTTTAGTTTAGGGGCCAGTTATCACTATTAATTAGTTGCTTATTAGCATGCATATTACCTGTAGTAACACACTCTCCTCTAAGTGCACTAGACACTTGTCACACACACTGCTGTGTGTACATAATTCCACATAAGACTCAATAACATGCATATATTTACATGCTCATGCATTACAAATCATCTTGCACTGCTCACCAGCCAGCTGCTTGACTTTCCATTTGCACATGAAAAGTATTTATGTGAAGCATTTGTACAGTTTGTAGTCTCTATTTTATGTATAGGTATATATAGTATATAGAAGGTTATTTGTGTTTAGGTTGATACTGTTTTACTTGTTCTATGTTTATGCTTTATTCTGCATGAACATATATTAGATCCCTTAATCCAGCCCATACCTAAACTTAACAACTACCTTATTAAAGGGATAGTTCACTTTCAAACTAAATTTCGTAAGTACACATTGATGACCTAAGACACGAAACTAACGGTCTGTTTAAGAAAACGAACAGTATTTATATTGTTTTTACCTCTTACCACAACCACGTCCAAGTGATCTGAGGGCGCGCATGCTTCCTGTTGTGTTGTGAATTTTTTTCACAACCATATTTATTTGAACCAGTATACACAGATCAAGAACTGAGTTTTCTCTTCTGTTGAGTCGCAGCGTTTTGCACGTTGTGTTTTGTTTGCCATGTATAACTTGGAGGCGACGTCCAATGCCAGAGGGACCCAATGGCACGCTGTCAATAGAGTGAGTAATTTGTTGTGTTTATTATAATCGCAACGATTAGAGGGTGCATTATAAACCAATTAATTCATTACAATTACTGCATTATATTTCAGACAGTGCAGATTGTTGGTGTATCGTGTGGTAAACAGTAAACAATCAGTAACATACACGCGCGAGAGATCATTTACGGCTCTTTCCGCGCTTGCGCAGAGCACGCACACGTCACATCAGGAAGCACACGTGCCCTCAAATCAGTTGGACGTGATTGTGTATAAGAGGTAAAAATGATATAAATACTGTTCGTTTTCTTACACAAACCGCTCGTTTCGTGTCTTAGGTCATCAATGTGTACTTACGATGGGGAATTGTTTAATTTGGACTCCTCTGTGCATGCTCTTTGAGGTGGAGACCATAGACCTGCATTATATGAGTCACAGACAAGAACGGTTTGACCTAAAAATATAAAAATGGAAACTACTGCAAAAACAGTCTCTCTCTCTCTCTCTCTCTCTCTCTCTCTCTCTCTGAACATGTTAAACAAGATAAATGCTATATGCTTAATGTGTTGATTATTCAAACAAAAAAAGTTGTGATTAATCCATATACATTTTTTTACATTAACTCATCAAAACCAATTGAGCAATTTATTTCAACTTTGCATAAGTTATATGTTGGTTTAATGCAATTGAAATGATTTGTACAACCAAGTTGATTAAACTTAAAGAGCCACACAGATGGGAAATCAAAAATTACCTGTATTACAGTGTATGATGTAGCTGTCCATCAGTGTAAACAATGTGCAAAGTAATTCAAGCAAAAAGTACACGATTTATAAAGTTATTGGCTTCTAAAGTAAGGAGTCGACTCTGAATCGCTGAAACGAGTCGTTATAGATTTCAAATCTTTTGCCCATCTCTATGTACGTCACTAGGAACACTTTGCATAATAATCTCCGCCTACTGTCTTGGGAGAAACGAAGCTCTGACCTAACCCCCCACCCCCACCCCGCCCACAGATGCTCTGGTTGGTGTGAGAGCATCATGTCGAGGAGACGGTGTGTTTTTAATTGTAAAGGCAAGTTTGTTTTATTTTCACTGCCAAAGAATGAAGATCAGAAGAACCAATGGCTAAAATTCAGTTTCACCACAATACCAGAGCAGTACAACAAATCCCTTTTGTTGTGTTCACAACATTTCACTGATGACTGCTTTTCTAATCTCGGTGAGTACAGCGGGATTTTCAAAGGGTTTGGCCATAAAAGAGGGTTCATTACCAACTTTATTTAGAACAACGAGCATCTCCGAATCACAACGCGAAGTATGATTATGAAGTTATGTGTTTGTTTTCTCCCGAGCGTCTTATCAGTATGTGTGCTGTCTGCAGCCTGTCTGCGCTGATCGTCATGTACAAACACGTCATTAAAATGAAGTGTAACTCCGTGAATACTCAACGAAGAGACATGAGAGAGATATTTATAGAAAGCTTGACATGTCTACTTTTAAACTAAACAAGTGCTGCTAACAGATAATCTTGTTATAAAGTAATCCATATGAAAACAACGCGATGTCTGTTTTTCATGTCTCCCTTCATTATATCTAATGTGACCATGCCCCCGCGCTGAACACAGCTTGAATACACCCACACAGAAGAAAAAGTAGCGAGACTTTTCAGGTTTTTTATTTTACTGTTTGCTTCGCGATGAGAGGAATAAGACATAATTCACCCCAAAAAGATGCTAACGCATTGTTTACCGTGAAGTTGTGTGCGGAACAACCAATCAAAACTGACTATGTTAGTTGACCAATCAGAACACAGTATGCTACCGAAAGGTGGGGTTTAAGGAAACTGAATCTTTTGAACAGCTTCACGCGAACCGTTTGGGGATCTCTGAGAATTGAGGTAATTTTAAAATGATATTTTTACAAAATGACAATGTTTTTTTTTAACCTGGGATGGATTTAAACCTAATGTACAGGACTTATAAACAGTGATAGGAATCTTAGAGTTTTCATCTTACTGGCTCTTTAATAATGTAAGGCAGCAAGTGAACTTCAGTTTTTAAGATGAAATAGGTGGACCTTTTTTTCTTCAGTGTAAAGTATTCTTTGTTAGTACTGTTAGCACTTGTTAGAATGAACTAATCAAAGGTTTTTTTTTTTTCAAAGACATTTGAAATAAGAGTAACAAAGATAATAGATAAGAGTTTTTGAAGCACTTACTGTAGCAGCAAGCATACTACATTGTCATGAGCAGAATTATATATTGACTGTCTTCTGTGTAGGAAATAATCTGCACTTATTAAGTTTGGATGGATAGCAATTCTGTGGATGTAATTGGAAGGGAAGTAATGAAGGTGTTTTCTAAACAGGATATTCAGGAGGAATAACAGGAAACTGCATTTGGCTGCTTCATGTGTCAGTCAGACAGTCTCTTCCTGTACCAGTGGGCAGTTTTGACCAACCTAAACTGTGAAGTAAACCAGATTTTATGCTTCATGAAAGGTTGTAACCATGAAGTGTAGCGTGTAATGACTGTTCTTTGTAGTGCATTGATGTGAAATGCATCTGCCAAGATAAAAATACACAGACATTTATCATATTTGTTGTGGGACTAGTGACAAGTTGACTACTGGCCTTACTGAGAGCATCTTGTTAAGGGTCTTATTTAGAATAAAAGTGAATAGCTTTATCATAATTAATAAAAAATAATATTAATGAGATACCAAAGACCTAAAACGTCTGTTCTATTCTGTGGCGCTCGCATTAGAAACTACCAGATGGTAGAGTAATGTGCACTTTTATTTGAAACCTCAGTGATGTCATCAAAGAGTGGCCTAATTTTGAATAACCCATTTAATACGGCTGGGTAAAAAAATGCTATATATCTCGTTTCACAGTTATTTGTGTGAACTGGCTTCCTTGCAACAGTGAGTTTGTAATTAAAACAAAGCCTAATAAAAGAAAGAAGTAAAAAAAAAAAACCTTAAAATTTTGAAGTATACAGAAGTAGGCCTATGAGTTTGTAACATTTGTCTCTGCTATTAAAATTATCTTTACCAAGCAAATACACAAAACTGCATCTTCATCCTAGTTTATTTTTTTACAAATAATAAAAAAATGAATCTGTTGAAGGGCAAGTGCATTTTGTGTATGGATTAATATCGTAAATAATATGAAGAGTCTCTCTGGTTGTTAAAGTGACTGAAATGAAGTGACTGCACAAACACCTGAAGATATCTGCTGGAATTCAGCATGGAAGAAAAGCTGCCACATAAACCTTTTCCAGCAAGGCTGCCAAAGTCATGACCGACTGCAAAAGCTGAATGTATCAATTACAGTAAAATAATCAAGAACAAAATCTTCTTGGCACCTAACTGTGAAACTGACAGATTATACTGAAATGTTAGATGAAGATGAGATGTTTATAAAAATGCTTGAGATGCTTAATATATTAATATTTTTAACAGTATAGCTATATCTAATTAAACTGTGCATTAAGGATGTCAGTGCATAAACATTATTAAATACATACTACATGCTGAATACTTTCATTCCCCTCCTGATGATAATGCAAGATTAATCCAATCATTTCCTGAATGTCAGTGATGTGTTCATGACACTAGAGAAATAGCATGGATTTACAAATTGTGTCTCATAAAATACGATCCTTATGATGTCATAAATCCTATACTTCCTGCTCTTCATGGTGAGGTTGAAGTCATTGAATTTAGCCAGTAAACTCATACCACGTTCGGTTTTTACGTCGCTTGGCATTTTGGCAACCATAAACAGGCTACAGTATATAAACTCTTACTTGTTGGACGAAATTCTGGGGCTGTACAGAAACATCATCAGAATCATATTTGTTTAGTTAACATAGGCTAATAATTTAAATTAGGAAACAGAACTTTTTTTCAAATCTTAAATCAATTAAGATGTAAAGTTTCCCTGATTATTATGAATAATTGTTCTACTTTTCATATAGGCTACAGTGTATTTGATCATGTTGCTTCCCGTAGTGCGTAAGAACACGCTTACTATGCCGTAATAAAAGAAAACAATTACGTTTTTGTGAGCATTTGTGAAGAAAAGAAATTGGAATCTGTATTTCCTTAATTCATATTTTGTTTCGTTTTGTGCCAGAAACAATTCATTAGAATCCTTAAGAAATGTTCTAAATTATCTTAAAATTCGAAATTGGTGTTCTGGACACATTTCTAAATGCATTCCATTTTTAACTAGAACTGAGAGCTGAGTTCAGCCGAGGTTTGATCGTGTTTTATGTGCGGGTTAGAAGGCTACTGTACCTGCACGATAAGCCGTGGCTGAACGGAGAGTGTCGGGAAGTTTCCTCGGCCGTGGATCGGGACACATTCTCCCAGGATGGAGTCCAGACGCTGCACCTGCTCCCAGGACAGAACACAACAGCGCCGGCTCTGCTCCGACTCCCCCGCGGAGGACATGACGAACCCGTCCGCTCGCTGGATGGCAGCTGGGTGCCCCGACTATATATACAATGTCAACTCGGGATCAAATCGTGGATTTTAAAAGCTATTTTAACAGCGCAAGAGAATCCATATAAGTGAACGGACTTCAGTTCCTCAGTCGTGCTACTCGCTCCAGTCCAGCGTTCATTCACTGAGTCTGAGATAAGCCTACAGATACATTTAAACCTGCCATATTTACATACGCTGCTCAATTGGTCAGCTTTATGAATAATTAAAAGCGAAGCACACGTGCACGCCCACCTCGCCTACGTCACAATCCCCGCTTCGCTCATTGGTTGTAGGAGGAGCGTGCGGTTGCGTGGGAGCATGTGTTCGGATTTTGGTAAACACAGGGTTCTCAAAGCTAGTTGAATAATTGAATATGCACTGTTTAGTTTTACATATCTTGAGAACCCAGCTTCTTCAAAAGGAAGTGAAACTGAAGAAAGAAAATATTTGTTCACGTATGCTGGAAATCAGATATCTTTTTTTGTGACGTTGGTGCAGTGCTCTGGGCGGTTTCAAGCAGTCTAAACTGGAAGTTCTCCAGTATAATTTGTATAAGCAAAACAAATATTACAACAGAGTACCGCAGAGCATAATTTTATGAAGGACGCATGTAGTACAGGAAGGCAATTTACAGATCAACACATAGACATCAACTGAACAGAGCAATAACATGAACTCGAGTCCGGACTCGAGACATTTTTCTGTCGTCTCGGACTTGTCTCGGACTCGTTGAATTTGCACTCGGACTTGTCTCGGACTTGGCCATTGGACTCGCCAAGTCTTCTAGTTGGTCTCGACCGAGTCCAGCAAAAAAAATAAAATAAAAAATGTCTCCTTCAAAACAAAACCACATTTGCATGATGTCGCGACTGAAACTGTGTGGAAAACGCTAGGTGCGCCGCTCTCCTTATTTCCAAAGCACTCTGTAATCTGCGCTCGCGCTCCAGTGGCGTCTGCTGTTGCTGGGCAACCATGACCCGCTCTTCATGATGACGCAGAAGTTTCAGCAAAGAATAAATGGAATTCCAACACTTAAAATCACTTGCAGTAGCTCTGCTAATAGATTCATTTAAAAAATGACTATCCTTGTACAACTATGATCATCTGTTTCTCCATCTTGCCTTAGCTTTCAGTATTGTTCCGGGAAAGGATGTGCATGACCAGTGGTGCACTTACTGCGACCTGAAATGTTTAGATGTTTCTAATTTAATTTTCTACCTGTTAGATTGTTTTATTTACGTCTACACCTAGATAGCCTTTTTTTTTAAATCAATAAACGCGTATTAATGTATAGCCTTATGCAACAATTAAATATGTAAATTTTAAAAACTTTATATATGACATTACATATTTACATTTTCATGTAACAGCCAGTATTTGTATCTGTAACAATCACAAAATTTTTCCTATCTGCATTCGGATACAACATCGTAGCCTACAGTTACTTGATAAGACTGTTATGACTTTTTATATATTTTTTCGTAGTTATCACTGAACAAGTATGTCGTGTTAAACTGAATTAATTATTAATTTCTAAAATAATATTTATCATGCAAGCAGAGAGATGTCATGACAAACGTGTCATAGTGATCATTTGAACACGACTGAATCCATTCAATGCACACATTCTCATTACGCAGAACACTTTGAGCGAGTCTTAATGTTAATGAACTTCACTAAACAGATGCGTGTGTGCCGCGCAAACCAGCAAAAGGTAAAGATGCAAACATGTAGGACAAGTAGACAATGGATCCGTATCGAAGCTGATTATTAGCCTACTCTTGAGAGAGAACTGATTTGGTTTTTGAGAGACTGAGACGTGCAGCGCATCTGTTTGATTGGTGAGCGCGCTGTGCTTATTCCATTCATTCGTATCATGGTAGCCTAAGCTTTCAATATTTGCCTTTTAAATATATACAAATAATATAACGTGTAGCTATGATGTATTATTATAGGTAAAATTACTCTTGCAACGCTCTGATTTCTGAGAGATGCACAGAGAGGCGACAACAATGCGGTGTTTGATTTGCGCTCTTTTCACTCATAAAGTTTACATTCATTCACTTCTGGCGCTGATGCCCTGGCTCACCTGTTATCTAGCAAACACCAGACTGTGTCAGCTTCAGCCGAGTATTCAGGCAGAATTATTACTTGTGCGTTATTCGTTTTTTAAGCCATTATCCGTGCCATTCCGAATAAGGTATTCGGCTTCAGGCACAACCCTAATTATTACATTACATAGGCCTATTTTATTTTTACATGCAACATAGATAAGGTCATATAGTAATAGCTCCACGCAATATTGTAATTCTAAAATTCGCGTCGTACTTGCAAACACTTTGTATGCATTATGGTTAATACATGCTGGAGTAGTCGATTGTTTCCGACAGAGCTCGACTAGTCTATGCAAGCCCTAGTACAGTATGACAAAAATTTCGCTGTATTTATGTGCGCATGTCCAGTAGAGCCAAACGTATCCATTCTAGCCTTGCTGCGTGCATTTGTCATATCCCGAGCTTTGCGTGTGTCTGTGCACTGTGCCAAGGCATCTGTCATATACATTTTTGACCACAGATATAATGTCAACAAAAAATAAAGTACATAAAAATTATTTGACCTTACAGTTCCAAACTTTGTTTGTTTATCCAAGTTTAGCTCCCAGGGTCGGACTGGGGGTAAAACCAGTACTCATTAGCAAGGCCCCAAAGGAAGAGAGGGCCCTTGAAAAGTATGAATCTGAAATATATTTTATTTTACCTGGATATTTTCATGGGTGGGGGGCATGGGGGCCCATCAGGACTGCCTATGCATAGGGCTCGGGATCTTGTTTAACGCCCCTGTTAGCTTTAACCCTAATTATACACACTTGAACCTAATCAAGCTCTTACTAGACACACTAATCTTCCAGGTGTTTTAAGGCCAGTTGGAGCTAAACTTTTCAGGACATTGGCCATCCAGGATGTAGTTTGGAGACCCCTGTCCTACAGAGTTGTTACTTTGCACATGCTTTTTGATCATTACAAATAATAATGTAAAATGATTTTCTTAGAATAGGAGATATGCTTTCTCTCGCATCACAAACATTATCAGTAGTTAAGTATGTGGTCTTGAATAGGACCCTTTTTTCACTCATTTGGACTCGGTCTTGGACTTGGACTCGAAACTTTTGGACTTGGATTTGACTTGGACTCGAACCTCTTTGGACTCGGTCTTGACTCGGTCTCGACTAGTCCTGGACTTGGACTTGACTTGGACTCGACAAAGCCGGACTTGACTACAGCTCTAGTATTTTGTTAGGTAACATAAGTGTTCAGTGTGGTGAGATGCAAATTAAATGGTTTTATGGAGAAAAAAAAATTATTTATTATTATAAAATTATATATATATATATATATATATATTATGACTGTATCAAAAGCAAAACTAAACACCAATGAAAGTAATTTCATATTTGATAAGTCTCACAGGAAGTTTAGGCGTTTTATATCCTGATCAAACAGTAAGGCCCTAAACTCTGCAAACATCCTTTATTTTCCCAGGCTTCATATAACAAACAGAGAATGTTCTCAGCTCCAAACGCTGCTTGTATATGACTTTCATCCTGCTTCTATCCCATCATAGAAATGTGATCTATAACTGCTTGGCATTTAAAAGACGTCATCAAGTCGTCCAGCCTGTTAAATGTAAAGTATTCTGTGAATGAGCAGAAACGAAACTCTGGCAGATGATACAGAAGAAAGGCCTTTTAGATTGCTATCATTGTGATGATCTCTGAGTGCTCATGAGGAACAGGTGAAGGAGAAGAACACATACTGGTAAAAAATATATCTATATCTAATATAGATATATAAAAATCATGCAATTTTAACTTTTTTATTATTATTAAATAAAGCACATACAGAGTTATGTTTATGGAAGTAAAAAATACTTGCCATAACCTTAACAATACAGTGCAAATCACTGGATTATAAAAACCAACTGTCTCTTAAAAAACCAAGAACAGTTTTTATTTGATGCTAGACTTTTTATTAGAACTAACTTCACTTTTTCTGGACTGGTGTCACAGTAGTTTTTAGTGTGACACCAGTTCAGAAAAAGTGAAGTTAGTTCTGATAAAAAGTCTAGCATCAATAATCACTTCTGTGTTTTCCTGGTTTACATTATACGTAAAATATAATACAGTGGGTATAGAATATTCTGTACACAAAAGGTGGTTCAACAAAATACTGCCACAAGGTGATCCTTTTTCCAGCTCAGTGATTCAGTTTATTTATTTATTATTATTATAATTATTTTTTGACGTTATATCTTTCACTTGATGTTTTAAGTAACACTGAGTGAAAAGAGCCAAAAAAAAAAAAAAAACTGTGTCTGACTTTATATCAAAATGTGAGTTTTTGAATAGGTTGATTCTTTTCTGTACCCACTGTATTTTTTTTTTTTTTTTTTGAGATTTCAGTGTTCAGATATTTTGCAGTCACTTTATGTTGTCTGTTAAAGGATTAGTTCACCCAAAATTTGTTTATGAAAAAAAAAAATTATCATTTACTCACATCTAAACATTAAACAACACCAATAGAACTCATTAAATATGGTAAACGAAAGCTCAAACATTCTTTCTTGATGCGCAGAAATGACTGACATTTGTTCTCTCTTGTCACACAAAGCAAGGTTGACCATATTTTTTTTCAGAAGCCCAATTAAACTGCTTAATTCATATGGATTACTTTTACCATGTCTTTATGAAATTTTCAAAGACAAAACCACACACTGTTGCATTAAATTCCACTGAATGACAGCTCTGTAAGATGGAAATTGACAGCAGTCTATTTTAGAAGGTACAATATATAAATATAAAGTGTTATACAATAGAAAATGGCACTTATTCACAGCTTACTTATTTACATGATACTTATTTATCATTTAACTCCAAAACATTGATCATTTCCCCCTCTGCACTTCCTTCTTGTGCTCACGTTGTGTGAGTGTCATTTCAGTGATGAGTGGACACATTCAACAAGTTCACAATGACATCAAACACTACACCTGTCAGATCTGTTGATCACTTAACAACGAGAATGCGACCCAGACAGGTTCATGAGGCAGCTGTCTTATTTTTAGACAATACTCTTGGTAGAGAAAACAGGTTTGGTGGGGCAAGTTGGAGCTAAACTCTGCAGGTCACGGCCCTCGAGGAGCAGGACTGGACGCCCCTGGTATAAACTTTATGTAACTCTGCCCCTGCTCAGCACTGTGCTCGTTGTTTGTATTTCCACAACATGAAGATAAGGTCGTACGAATTTATGAATGAACCCCTCATCTTAAAATCTTCCCGGTCTACTGACATTTGTTATGACGTCCACTTTGAACATTACAATGTACATGCTAACTTTATTAAACTCTACAAAAAGTAAATCGACTTCACCAGCTGATTACTCTTCAACAGTGATGTAGATCTACTGCAAAAACATAAGTTAAAATTGACTATTCTAAAGATGGCTGTGCACTTGCCTCTCTCATGCATTAAAGTCTTTAAATGTGAAAAAGGTTTTTCCTTGAAAAATCAAATGCAGACTTCAGATTTGCCAAGATACAGAAAACGTACCTGTTAGGGCAAGACTCCTGAGCCCGGGGTAGAGCTCATGGCTTGGAATCAGGAATAGATTCCTTTAAGGGGATATGACCAAGAGCCTAGCATCATACTAAGTCTTGGCCTGTCACACTGCTTACTCTACATGAGTTTACTGAAGGAACTGTCTCTACAGATCCCTAGTAGCATCACCCTGTTAAAGTAGGTATCTAGAGGATCATAGCTGGAGTAGCCCTTGCCATACAGGATATTTTGAACTTACTACAATGTGGATTTTAGAAAGTGTACAAAGACTACATGTGCACTGTTACATCCATAAATATTCCTGTGAGTGCCTGCTCTCTCTCTCGCTCTTTTCCTCCTTGGCTGTCAATCTCTTAGGCGCCTCCCTAGTCTGCTGATTGGCTCTTGAAGCTGTCCGTCTTCATTAATCAATGTGACACCGACCTATCCAGTGCCAGTTAAGTTTCCACCATCAGATAAAAGGACGTGCAAGGAAGTGAACCGGAGGCCTTTTTGCTTCCTGGGATTTTTGCTGTTATGTTGCTCGTTTCTTAATTTGATTTGTTTCTTTGTTTATGCCAGATTTCAATTAGTTTTTGACATTTTTCTTTTTACCTTACCTCTTTTTGATTTGCTATTTTGTTTGTTTATTTGTCACTTTGTGACTTGGATGGCGTTGCTCTTTGAGCTTTGCTGAGCTTAGGCTCTAAGACGTTTACTCCTTACCCAAGAGGAAGGTGGATAGGAAAGATGTCGTGCGACTTCCATTGTGCAACATTTAGGTAACTCGATCTGTTTAGACACCCTAGGTAAGAGGTGAATGCCACCCCCTGTATGTTTGGTTTTTATTAGTTGAGAATAGGGAAGTTTATGGCGCCTGGCGCTGAAGATTTGTTTTCTTTTCTTTAGTTAGGTTAGAGGTTTAAAATAAGTTAGAAGTGCTTTTGTTTTGTTTCTTTCTTTCTTTTGGCGTCACTAGCGTCCTTTTTCTCTTGGGTTTATTTGTATTCTTTCTGTTTGTTTTCTGAGTTGTAAATATTTGTGTATATATTGGTTGTCTCTTTAATGATTTATATTCTTTTTGGTAGTTATTTGGATTTTCACGTTGTACAATAAATAACATTTGTTGGCAATTAGTGTCTCTGCATTGTCTCTTGCTGCCTCCATCAGTTTTACCACAAAAGTTTTGAATGTTACTCCTTTTACCCCTAGACCATTTTAATAGTTACTTACCATGACTTATTTTAAAGATAGTGTTCTAAGGGGCTCTCGTGGCACTCTGAAAGAGCAGCCTATAGATGGAAATGGTCCATCCCAAGATAATATATCTGAGAAGTCATGAACTCAATATATTTTATAATGCTGGATAGGCTAGCAATAAAATGGATAGCTAAGGGAGCAGCACACCCAGCTCTCAGTTGAGGGGGGGCTCGACCTACAGCATGATCTTTAGAGATCAGAAGGAAAGCGTACTGCAAGTTTAGCCAAAAAAAAAACTCATCAGGGACTCAGTAAGGGACTTTTTCACCTAATGCTGCTGGTTCCAGTTGCTCTGGGAAAAAAGAGAATTTAACTTAGAACTTATATTTCCCGCTCTATTCCTCAGCAAGAGGGGATAACCTGGTGACCGGAAAGCCCCTCAGAGTGACCTAGTTATGGTTTACCAGACAGGGCAGCCTGAAAGCATAAGCCCAACCCGGAAATTTTGCAATGCTTTGCCGGAAGCCTGTGATCTGGCCATGTGATCCTGGAAGCATGAAGCTGGAACCAGGGCTATCATACTGACTGTATACAACATCAATAAATGAGGTATCACTGCAAGTCTGTTTCTGAATCCAACAAGGGGGGACGCTCACCGAGGTCCTACCCTAGAAAAGAAAAGAAACACACGTCCCAGAAAACAGTGCAAAGAAAGCTGGCAGATGGAATACACACAACCATCAGAGTATTAAATACATAGTTTTATCAAATTGGATCATTCTCACCCACCATGGTTCCCAATTTAAGAAGCAACTGAAGAAGCCTCTAGACCAGACCATCAGTAATGTGGTTACTATGAAGCCATAGAACCAACCAAACCATCATAGGTCCATCATACGTAGGTGACTGTAATGCAAGAAGTTCTTACCTAACCTCGGTCAGGTGGAGAGATGGAGGTTTACTGGGGAAGTAGGAAGGGGAAGATAAAGGCAGATGTTAGACCCCGTGAGGGAAATGAGTGGATACTCAAGTATCACTCTGATTCGGACGATAGTGTTGAGGCCTGCAAGTTTATGAAGCATCATCAAAACACCCCAGTGTTTTCAGAACTCTCAGACTGTTTGCACTGTATCATTATTTGGCAGTTTGGGACTGATTCATATGTGACCTCTTCAACTATGATTGAAATCATGCGTTCCTGCATGGGCCCCACACTTGAGCTCAACACGCATGTTGGTGACTCACAAATGCCTAGAAGTGCTGGCCCTATGGAGGAACAATAGCAGCATCAGATGATATAAGGAGGTCATTTGTGACTTAACGAGGCTAGTCTCTGTGCTGTGAGCAGAGCAGAAAACTCACTGGAATTTTTCAAAGAGGTTATTATGTTTCAGGTGGTCCTGAAGATGGGTGGCAACTGATTTCTCAAGTACTTTTGATATGAAGGAGAGATTGGAGATGGGCCTATAGTTGGACAGGACTTCCAGATCAAGAGTGGGTTTTTTGAGCAGTTGTGTAATGATGGCATTTTTTAAGACAGTGAGAACATGACCAGTTTTGAGGGAATGGTTTATAACAGTAGTGATCAGGGGACTTAGGACAGTGATATGATTTTTTACCAGTGCGGTTGGGAGAGGGTCCAGGGGACAGATGGAGGTGCTTTGTGGGTTGATACGATCTTTGAGGTGGGGGGGGGCATGTCCATGGATGCATTGATGTGTTAAAAGGGAAACCTTGTACTCAATCCCGGTGGAGATAGGAAACCAGTGGAGTGAGTGGAGAATGGAGGTAATGTGCTCATGTTTCCGCAGTCTCTTCAGGATCCTAGCTGCAGAGTTTTGGATTTACTGAAGCCTCTGCAGAATCTTTATAGTGATCCCAATGAGAAGTCCATTGCAGTAGTCCAGTCTGGAAGAGACAAAGGCATGAACCAGATTTTCTAAATCTGAGAGGGTGAGAATGGGGCGGAGTTTAGAGATGTTACTGAGGTGGTAGAAAGAGGTCTTGCATAGGTGATTTATATGAGCTTCAAAAGTGAGTTGGGAGTCCATTTTTACACCAAGATTTGTGACTGTTGAGGGGAATGTTGATGCCAGAAGAAGGTTATTCTGGTTATGGATGATGATTTGATCTGGTGAGACGTTCCAACCAGGATGGCTTCGGTTGTGCTCCATCCATATCTTTATCTCCTCCAGACAGTTGCAGAGTTTTGATGGGGATGACTGTGAGGGTGTGGTTTCAGCTGTGCTATGTACATAGAGCTGTATGTCATCGGCATAGCAGTGAAATTAAATTTTGTGGTGGCTGATGATTTGGCCAAGGGGAGTGAGGTAGAGAATGAAGAGGATGGGGCCAAGGACTGACCCCTGGGGAACACAGAAAGTAACTGTGTGTGGATTTGATTTGGATTGGCCCTGGGATATGTATTCTGTCCGCTTTGTGAGGTATGACCTGAACCAACTGAGGGCAATGTCATTTAGTCCAGTAATGAGGTGGTTCCGGTTTAAAAGAATGCCATTGTCGACAGTATCAAATGCAGCAGAAAGGTCCAGGAGGATGAGGAGATAGGGAGAGCCAGCATCAGATGATATAAGAAGGTTGTTTGTGACTCTAACAAGGGCAGTTTCTTTGCTGTGAGCAGAACAGAAACCTGACTGGAATTTTTCAAAGAGGTTATTATGTTTGAGGTGTTCCTGAATATGGGTGGCAACTGCTTTCTCAAGTACTTTTGGTATGAAGGGGAAATTGGAGATGGGCCTATAGTTGGATAGGACTTCCAGATCAAGAGTGGTGCACCTCTTCTGATGAAACCTCAGGAAAGCAGTTTAGGGGTTTGGAGATGGTATATGTTTGGCTGGTAGGACCAGAAAGGTCAGAGCAAATATGTGCAATTTTTGACGTGAAGAAATCACTGCTCTTCTTTAGTGGCAGTAAGTAAATTTTAGACAGAAACTAGGTTCAAAGGAACAAAACTAAACAGAAGGGCAGGGGGGTATTCATAAAGAGCAGGTTATGTGACATAACCAGGTATGTCTGAGGATAAGCGAGCTGCTTATTCAAGTGATTCCAGTGGCTTGTGTTAAATCCTTTCTCTCATCAGCACAGACTTGTGTTCTGTGTGGAGTGTGTGGGATCTAGTGATGAAGTGAACCTCTCAAACGCTTTTACCTTCGACATCAGGTACACAGAGTTAAAGACTCCATGTGTGTCAGAGAAGACAGCTGTCTATACCCTCACCAGTCAGTATACTTAGTAACACTACAAAGTGTTCAACGCCTGTTATGGATTATGTGTAAACGCATGAATAAATCATTTACAAAGCTTTCTGCATCCCCTAATCTAAAGTGTAAACTATTCATCACTTCTAAATCTACTTCTACATATCACTTGCAGATCTTCCTGTTTCATGATCCATCTCATTCCATCACTTTACCCAAGCTTGAACTTATTTTTTTAATATATATAAATAAATTAACACTCTGCCACCATTTAATCAGCACTCAAGTTAATTATTTTTTATTTTGTTTCCCATGCCACAGCTGCTCACCATAACATGAAAATGCACCATGAACGTAGTCCATTATTTTGTGCATTTTATTCAAAATCTTCATAAGACGTACAATACCATCATATGAGAAAAATTTTGTTTTCTGTAATATAATCATTATACATTAATAACAGTACATAGCTGCCATCTCATCTGTTAAAACTTTCAAAATTGGCGCTTCAACACAACGATACTGGTTTGCGGCATAGACATCAAACCTCGCTCCTTATTGGCCATCACTTGCAATTTACGACCACCATGGATTGTTTGCGACATGCCAAATTGTGTTGAGTGAGATGCAGCGCGACGCTTTGAAGGATGGAAATGCAGATCAGGAAAATGTTTGCAGCGATTAAACACTTTAGTTTCATTCTGTAAAACACAAAATTGTTTTGCTGTCAGAACAATGGTAATGTAGCACACGCGTCGTTTTATCTGTTTTTTATACTGCTTTTTGTAAGGTTTTTACTTGTACTTGTAACTGAGAGCTCTCGGACTAAATCTAAAATATCTTAAACTGTGTTCCAAAGATAAACGGAGGTCTTACGGGTTTGAAACAACATGAGGGTAAGTTATTAATTACATCAATTTGCTATCTGGGTGAACTAACCCTTTAATTTGACCGCCAAAGCACCTCCATTCAAGCGGTTCAAATTTGAATCGATCACTTCATTCTGTGACGATGTGTGTTTAGGGAAAACACAAGGAGAGGGTAGATCCAATTGCAAGTATGAATTTTAATAACAAAAAGGGTAATACAAAATAAACAGTCTTGGGAGACAAACAAAACAAAAGAGGAAACCGGATGAAACTGAATATAAAACTCGGAGGAACGAGAAGGCAGGGGTAAGTCTCGGGAGATGAGAACATATCACACAAAGGGTAAGGACTCCATACAAACAACAGAGAAGGACACCTCCTCGTGGTCGAGGCCGGAGATCCCCAGGGCAGAGCGGAAGACCACCACGTCCCCACGGTCGACGCCGGAGTCCCCCAGGGCGGAGCGGAAGACCACGACGTCCCCACGGTGGAAGTCAGAGTCCCCCAGGGCGGAGTGGAAGACCAACACGTCCCCACGGTCGAAGCCGGTGTAGCAGAAATGAGTCAAATCAGACAAATCAAAGAGTCTATCAGAGCTGTGTGCACTGAAACATGAGCTGAATTCCTCAGGAAGTCATAAATCAGTTCTAGTGCCACAGGAATCAAGCAAGATAACCAACCAACCAACTTGTTCACACAACAGCTTTCAACATTAACACCAATAGAACAATTATTAACAATTTTAATTCGAAGAAGAGATTGTCAAATTTATTGTTTGTGATTGAAATGCAACGCTGGACATCACATGTAAACCCAGGAGATCAAGTTAAATACTTGCATTGACTTCCCCCCCCCCCCCCAGCCAGTGAAACCAGACTGAAATTCCTAAGGGGGAAGGGCTTTGAACCTTTGTCTTCACAGAAAAGTCCTTTGCCAGAGAATGGCAAAGAAACCCTTTTTATCCATTATATATGGACCAGAATGAACTAAAAAAAAAGACTTATGAATGAATCATTCCATTGCTTAACTCCATATTCATTTACGTGTAACCCACACATTTGACTATCATGTATAATCACTTATTGTGTATGTCTTTTGATAACTATAGGATACCTAGTCATGTCTAGTATTGAAATAATCGCATTTTCTTGCTTGATATTGTCCTGACAATCATTTATTTGTAAAATATATCATAATCATGTTATAGGAATCATGTCCAAAATTAGACCCTGTGAGGCAAGGACCACATGCTTGGTAAGATAAACAAATGATTTATGATACCCACCCCAAGAACATATCTGATTGGTCAAGGCAACATTTGAGGGGTGGCCAACAGGAAAGTTTAAATACTTTGGACACGATTAAATCTTGCTTTTAGTTCTAGTCTGCCTGCTGCTATTAGCCATGTCGGCTTTTAGTCTGCTTTTAGTTCCAGCCTTGCTCGTGCTATCAGTCATGCCTGCTCTTAGCTTGTAGCTTTGCTACCTAGCTTTAGCTTGTAGCATCTAGCCATTAGGTTAGTCATCATGGTTCTTCGAGCGCGGTTCCAGCGTGCCTGCCTGCTGCTACTTATGCCACAATGAGAAGGAACACAACCTAGTCTCGTCAAACTTTATTTCTTTTCTTTTCCGTTTGAGAGTTTCGTGTTCTGAGTTAAGTTTTGTAACGTCGACCTCGTCTGCGCGTTTGAACTCCGACCAGCCACACAACTCCAGCTTCAGCCAACGCCCAAGCACGGGCTCCCCAAGACGTCACTTCAGCCAACTGAACTTCCAGCCAATCAGCGACACCGGGATACCCCTTTCAACGGGAGTCCCTTTCACAGGAAACTAAGGCAACGTATCCCCAGATATTTGTTGTGCTGGTGTATCTAATATAATTTTAGTCACATTGAGGAACTCAATGCAAGGGCTAATTACGTGATTGATGGTTGTTCATGTCTATGCAATTTAACGTATTGCTGTAAACTTGGGATTCCATATTTCCATTCTCTTAAACTCATCTTTCCCTAACTTTCGATATTCCTGCAACTTGTGTGAATGTGTGTGTGCGTGCGTTTATGTGTTAGATTAGTTTATATGTCTTAGATTTATCTAATAAAGCCTTATTCATATTGAAAAGAGAAGTATCTTGTGTTTTGTGCTTACAAGTTAATGTCTTAAGCTGCCGATCTTGTTACTGTGCTAATTGATAGTGTTTCACTATAGTTTGGATATTAGTATCCAGCGCAGATTTGATGTTAAACGGCTCGTTCACTGAACCGCAGGCGCGTCTCCGTGACCAGCCGTGAAACAGTGATTCTGTTCAAATTCCCTTTAAAATCTTAAATGATTCCCTTTGAGCTAAATTGACCTGTTTCCCTTACATTTATAATGGTGGAGAAAATGCGGGCAGTTTAATCTAAATTGTGAGCATAAACCAAGTTATTTAATCTTTGATTTTGCTAAAGGAATGAAAGCTGAGAAGCTTGCGAGACTGGAGTGTGTGTTTGTGTTTGCGTGACGTAAGCAGCGCGCGCCCTCCCGCTTGAATGAAAGGAGCTAGAGGAGACTTTAACTCGAGTCCGTCTCCCCTTTGTTAACAGCAGTAAGTGAACTTAAAAGTAAACATCTGAGATCGTACAAAAGGGTAGAAATTGAGCGTGTTCCTCATTTGTGTAATGCCTTGTTTTATAGCGGATTTGATTTCACTGCGTGTTCCAGTGTCTCAAACGCTTTCTCAGTCACTGTTTGCTGAACGGAGCTAAACTGTTAGTGTTTCAAAAGGGATATAAATCGGTGAATAAAGAATAGTTTTGAGCGGGTTCCTCAAACTATTTATCAAAGTCCCCGTATTCATATTTCATATAGTTTGATTGCCAGTGCGTGTTCCACTGCCGAATCAAATTTGATATTCGACTCCCCTAAGTTAACGTTAAACATTAGAGAACAATGTTTGCCCATTTGTATCCGTTCACAAAGTGAATGCAATCTCGCGTAACACGGCGTGTGTCCGAGAGTAATTTGAATGGGAGTGTTTTAAAAGCTTGATCAAGTAAATTTTAACTGTGTACCAACAGCGAAGGAAAACTTTTATGTTTGTGTCCAGAAAAACTGGCACGGAGATTCAAATTGCTGAGATTGATATAACTGTGTTCCCTTAACTACAGCAGGAAGCTGCTATATCTGAATTAAGATAAATTTAACTCTATACAAACTGAGAGTTTAAGTGCCACATCGCAAAACCAACTGAAAGGTGGTGTTGTTATTTGTACAGTGTTGAAATGAGCCAAAATTTCATGTAACATGCTTAACTGTATTTGCAACAATGCAACGATTCATGTGCTAATCCACTAGAATGTGTTTTGGTTGCCATAGTGACGACCGTGACCCGGAAGCCTAACGTACTTCCGGAGCAACTCTGAACTGTGCACGCACAGCGCACAAACTCCGCGGCGCTAAGCTAACGAAACCATTGCATTTACATTGAAGTCTATACTAAAGCCACTAGCCTCAAAGATTAGCCGTTAGCATTACCATCCAGTGGTAGAATAATGTGTGTTTGGGCAACGCTGACGTGATTTAACCATTTTAAACATCTTAACTAACACTTGTTAGTCCCTTTCTTTTTATCGCTCTCTTTTCTCACTAGACCACTTATTTTCATTTTACTAGAAAGGGAAATACTGACTCACAATTATTAATTGTCAAATTGAAATTTAATTGAAACATTAAATTTATTTTAATCATTTAAAATTTCCCTCTCAGATCATTTCATATGATCTTTTATTTCTAGTATTCTCTTTTGGGTCTAATTATTTTAGGAATGAATAAGCCTTGAACTTTGGAAGTTAAAGTAAACTTATTCTTCCTAATTTATTTATTACCCATCTGAATATATGCTATTCAGACCTTTACTTATTTGAATGCGTTTTACCCCTCTTCCTGTTTTGGTTATACACTTAACCACTATTGTTTTACGTATTGATTTCCTCTTTTTAATTTCATTTTTGCATAGTTTGCCCATTTATTAATTTTTTTAATTTTCCTATTTCTTACCATTTCTTTTGTGTATCCTAGCCTGGGAACGACAAACCTGAGATCTAAAAGGAGACATTGTTATCCCTCACTACGAGTTCAAATAAATTAGAAAGACAACTCTCTTTCACTTAAAGTTTATTTTGTTTGATAAGTTGTGCAGCAACTAACACAACGCTCTCCTTGTAGTTCAGATAACCGCTACTGAGACTTACCATCTCCGTCCTCTCTCTCCTTTACTTTCCTCTTCTCTTTTTACATTTGTAGGACATGTAAGAACCATCAATTAATTCTAAGTGAAGTAAATACCGTGCCAAAGACGACGAATCATCCTTATGAATTTGATTGTAATCATCCTCTCATTTGTTCTTCCTAACCTCCCTACATTTGGAAACGCAATCCAAGTTTTAGCATCTCATCCAACGTTGAGATCGATTTAATAGAGATACGTGCTGAGCAACTGTCGCCTTCGCTGACTCCCTGGTGAGCCGTCCAACTGAAAGGTGTACGGTGTCAATCGTGTCAGACTAAGAAAAGAGATATCAGAATTATTATTGTATTCTTTTGTCCAAAGCAAGAAATATAATAATATTGTTTATGTTTTTGATAACATTTAATTGGAAAAAATTATTTTCCTCATTTGAAAAACAGAAATTGTGCTTGTCATTTGAATTTGTTTTTCACCTCTGTCTCTCTCTTCCTCTTCCTCATTAGAGTGACAAAGTCTTCGCATCTCTGGTCTACTTAGACACCCTGAGACCAACACAGTCATCACCACATTTCACTAGTGGTTCACAATCACTGATACAACACTTAGTTGTCCCACCACACATAGGCTTTTACTCCACACAGATCTGTGTCAGTCTCTCTTCTCCCCAGCTTGCCAACATGCCGCAGACTGCAGACCCCATTTCCCATGGGGAAGATGTGAACATTTGGCTGAAAGGCATAACAGACAGCCTCACTCCAAAGACATTTGAACTGTTATTATTTTTAATAATAATCCTAATCCTGAGAAGATTCCTGACACAAGATTCAAGCCAGAACAACAACCACGAGGAGCTTGTCAAGATCACGAGCTCACTAAGCTATGCCTTCACCACCCAGCTGAAACTGAGCGACAAGCACTTCACCCACCTTCAAGAGGAGCTGACACGTGCTCAACGTCGCATAGACAAGCTGGAAGTGAAAGTTCAAAATCAACTCAAAGCACCCAGCGAGAGGGAGCAGGATACAACAGAACAAGTTATGAAGCTCCAAGCAGCCCTGGCAGCAGCTCAGCTCGACCAGCAACATGCAACGGCTGCTCAGAAAGACCTGGTAAACAGACTCCAGTATGCCGAACAGCTACTAGAGAAAGCCAAGATAGACATCAGAAACAAGAATTCTGAAAATGGTGCTTTGAAAGACCACCTTGAAAGGTACAGAACTGAAACGGACAATCTGACCCAACAACTAGATGATACCAACGATGAGCTCTACATGGTCAGAAAAGAACTCCAAAATGCTTACAAGCACAAACTAGAGCCAAGAAAAGAGAAACATCTCTTAGCCTCATCACTGCTGAGCAGAGCAGAGTCCCACGTCCAAGAACTGGCATATGACGAAAGGAGCGAAGGGCCACAACCCAAAACCTCACCTGCCTTCGCCACACAACCCTTTTCTGCCAACGAAAGAAAAACTCCCGTCCAAGGCCTTGAAGCTGCACACGGGATGAACATCAAAGACCTCAACAAGCTGTCTAAAAACATCAGCAGGTTCAACCCGAACTCCACAGAGAGCCCCGACATCCAAGCTTATCTGCGAGATATCGAATTTCACCTGGAAGTGAGACCTCATGTGAATGACAGAGACTGGTTATACCTCCTTAGAGCCACGTCCAGTCCCGAGGTACGAAACTTTCTAGATCGACAGCCCAGTCAAACCAAGTCAAACTACCAGCGACTTCGTGAGGTCCTGATTAAAGAGTTTACAGACCCAGAGTCTGAACATGGACTGTTAACTGCCTTGGAAACCAAACAAGGTCGTCAAGAGACTCCACAAGCTTACTACAACCGACTCCGACAATCCTACTTTGGTGCACACAACAACTCTGACCTTGAAGAGGATGTGAACTTCAAAACCCTCTTCCTAAAGAATCTGCACCCTGGAGTCAGTCACCATCTAGGTGTCATGGCCTGTCCGAACTCCATGACCATCCAACAGTTGCGTGACCTAACACAGAAGGCCTATAACAAGCAGAAGTTGGCCTCAAAGAAAGGTAACAAAACCTCCACACTCTTGAACTCTGTCAACAAAGACTCAAGCCTTGCACTGGACGACACCCAGTGGCATCACAACACCAGAGTCTTCCATCAAGAGCACAGAGAACGTGACGCCCATATCCACGACCGCTTTCAGCCCAACTGCTGGAAAAATCCATGGGACCAGCCACGCTTCTCAAGAAACCAAAAGGATAACATCTGGAAACCTAACCAGAGATCCAAAGGTAATCACCTGACTCATCCAAAAGCAACTCGTGTGGGTAAGCGACAACAAAACCCACCTCAGCACCACTCAGACATGCACAGTGCTGAGTATGCACAAGAACATAACCGCTTACCATTAGAAGACACAGAACAAGTCATGGAACAACTAAGAGAGTTCCTTCAAGACAATTTACATGCATATGACCACAAAGTTGAGTCATGCTCGCTGTGACCAGCGACAGAACGGAAGGCCGGTGATCACCTGGTGCACCACATCAGAGATGACAAGCACCTGTTCAACAACAACCCAGAATGAACAAGTCTTTAACGGCCAACTGTTGATGAAAAATCTGAGGTACTAAAGGACATCACCTCAGACACCTAACACAGTCACTAACAAACTGTCAAATGAACTCCAACTCCAAGTTCCAAATTCCCTGTCTGTGCAACAGCAACCACCAGAGCACAGAAGGTCAGAAAGTCTGCTACAGCCAGAAGGCATCACAAGAAGAATGCAACATAGGAGACAAGTTTTGCAACTCAGCTTCACACAGCCATGCCAAACTGCCTCCGACTGTCTGCTAAAGAACTTCCTGCCTTGCTGGACTGACCCCTCATTAGACCATGGACACGCCCTCATCCAAGCCAAGGATGCTGAGAGCCAGTCTTCAGTGACATGCTAGAAAAAGGGGGAGACAACACAGATTTGAACAGATCTGACCACACATGCACTACACCAGTAACACACAACATTACCTACACCCAGAGGTAAACACATCTACTGATAACACAGTCAACAAACATATTCTTCCCACAGGTAGAATATCCAACTTTTAGCATAACCAAGTTACACATACCATCCATGAAGAAACGTGCAGCCATCCTCACAATAGGTAGAACACCTGACACTAAGTTAAGGTTCAAGACACACTAGCTGCACCTGACATCCTAGCTCAATAGTAGTTGTAACACATGCTAGGAAAACCCACAGCAACCTTGTTTTGTTTTGTTCTTCTTTTACCTATCCTTCTCCTTCCCCTCTTTCCTGAGTAGGTGAAACGCCTAGACACCCTGCGAGGGTCGAAGGTCTGATATTAGGATTGACTCGTAACACCTAATATCCGCCAGCCACTCTAAACTGAATGGAAGCCAGAGAGCTCCATGCATGATAGGTCAATTCATTGAATTGAAAATGAAATTACTAGAAAACTAATGGTAAACATGTAAAGTAAGACAACCTAGAAGAACCAAACAAAGTTAACCACAAATTTGATTGATGAATCAAAATAAAAACAATTTCCAAGACGATCTAAACTATCCTCAATGTGCTAAACTACATTGACTAATTGAACTTAACCATGTGTACCTAAATAACCTGATGCCTGCACCAGTACAGTAACTGTCATGGAGGTGTTGTCTTGCTGTTTGCTGTGTTTGTCTGCTTCTTCTGCCTTTGTTTCTCCAGCGATCGACGATGTCTTCACCTAAACACCTCGCCGATCGAAAGGGGGATATATGTAGCAGAAATGAGTCAAATCAGACAAATCAAAGAGTCTATCAGAGCTGTGTGCACTGAAACATGAGCTGAATTCCTCAGGAAGTCATAAATCAGTTCTAGTGCCACAGGAATCAAGCAAGATAACCAACCAACCAACTTGTTCACACAACAGCTTTCAACATTAACACCAATAGAACAATTATTAACAATTTTAATTCGAAGAAGAGATTGTCAAATTTATTGTTCGTGATTGAAATGCAACGCTGGACATCACATGTAAACCCAGGAGATCAAGTTAAATACTTGCATTGACTTCCCCCCCCCCCCCCAGCCAGTGAAACCAGACTGAAATTCCTAAGGGGGAAGGGCTTTGAACCTTTGTCTTCACAGAAAAGTCCTTTGCCAGAGAATGGTAAAGAAACCCTTTTTATCCATTATATATGGACCAGAATGAACTCAAAAAAAAGACTTATGAATGAATCATTCCATTGCTTAACTCCATATTCATTTACGTGTAACCCACACATTTGACTATCATGTATAATCACTTATTGTGTATGTCTTTTGATAACTATAGGATACCTAGTCATGTCTAGTATTGAAATAATCGCATTTTCTTGCTTGATATTGTCCTGACAATCATTTATTTGTAAAATATATCATAATCATGTTATAGGAATCATGTCCAAAATTAGACCCTGTGAGGCAAGGACCACATGCTTGGTAAGATAAACAAATGATTTATGATACCCACCCCAAGAACATATCTGATTGGTCAAGGCAACATTTGAGGGGTGGCCAACAGGAAAATTTAAATACTTTGGACACGATTAAATCTTGCTTTTAGTTCTAGTCTGCCTGCTGCTATTAGCCATGTCGGCTTTTAGTCTGCTTTTAGTTCCAGCCTTGCTCGTGCTATCAGTCATGCCTGCTCTTAGCTTGTAGCTTTGCTACCTAGCTTTAGCTTGTAGCATCTAGCCATTAGGTTAGTCATCATGGTTCTTCGAGCGCGGTTCCAGCGTGCCTGCCTGCTGCTACTTATGCCACAATGAGAAGGCACACAACCTAGTCTCGTCAAACTTTATTTCTTTTCTTTTCCGTTTGAGAGTTTCGTGTTCTGAGTTAAGTTTTGTAACGTCGACCTCGTCTGCGCGTTTGAACTCCGACCAGCCACACAACTCCAGCTTCAGCCAACGCCCAAGCACGGGCTCCCCAAGACGTCACTTCAGCCAACTGAACTTCCAGCCAATCAGCGACACCGGGATACCCCTTTCAACGGGAGTCCCTTTCACAGGAAACTAAGGCAACGTATCCCCAGATATTTGTTGTGCTGGTGTATCTAATATAATTTTAGTCACATTGAGGAACTCAATGCAAGGGCTAATTACGTGATTGATGGTTGTTCATGTCTATGCAATTTAACGTATTGCTGTAAACTTGGGATTCCATATTTCCATTCTCTTAAACTCATCTTTCCCTAACTTTCGATATTCCTGCAACTTGTGTGAATGTGTGTGTGCGTGCGTTTATGTGTTAGATTAGTTTATATGTCTTAGATTTATCTAATAAAGCCTTATTCATATTGAAAAGAGAAGTATCTTGTGTTTTGTGCTTACAAGTTAATGTCTTAAGCTGCCGATCTTGTTACTGTGCTAATTGATAGTGTTTCACTATAGTTTGGATATTAGTATCCAGCGCAGATTTGATGTTAAACGGCTCGTTCACTGAACCGCAGGCGCGTCTCCGTGACCAGCCGTGAAACAGTGATTCTGTTCAAATTCCCTTTAAAATCTTAAATGATTCCCTTTGAGCTAAATTGACCTGTTTCCCTTACACCGGAGTCCCCCAGGGCAGAGCGGAAGACCACCACGTCCCCACGGTTGACGTCAGAGTCCCCCAGGGTGGAGCGGAAGACCACCACATCCTTGTGGTCGGCCCAACGGGAGGACGAAGATCACCGGTGACTTGACTTAGTCCTTGAGAATCCCCGGTGACTAGCCTTGTCTCTGGAAAGTACATGGTACCTTGTCCTGACTCTGGAAGGTCATCAGTGACTAGCCCTGACTCTGGAGGGTCAACGGTGACTAACCCTGACTCTGGAAGGTCGACGGTGACTAACCCTGACTCTGGAAGGTCGACGGTGACTAACCCTGACTCTGGACAGTCCATTACCATCTGACTCAACTCTGGAGGGTCAACCGGAAACTGACTCAACTCTGGAAAGTCGACGGGCACCTGACTCGACCCGAGAAGGTCAACAGGAATCTGACTTGATTCTGGACAGTCCACTGGATTTGCCTTCCTCTGCAGAGGCTCCGGGCTGGCGGCCATCTTGTGCAGTGGTGTTGGCTCCGCAGACGTGACGTGACCAGTCTTGGGAATCTCTAGGATTCTTGACAGCCTGGCGAAATAATCCAGAAATGTCACCGCTGCCATCTTGGGCATAGGTGCGGAGCTGGCGGCCATATTGCACTGTGGCACTGGACTGGTGGCACCTTTGTGCTGTGGCGCTATGCTAGCATCCGTCCTTCCTCCTGGCGCAGGGTTGGCAGCCATATTGTGCTGTGGCGCTGGACTGGTGGCCATCTTGGGCGTAGGCGCTGAGCTGGCGGCCATCCTGCATGGTGGCGCTGGACTGGTGGCCACTTTGTGCTTTGGCGCTGTGCTGGCATCCATCTTGTGTGTTGGCGCTGAGCTGTCGGCCATCCTGCACTGTGGCACTGGACTGGTGGCCACTTTGTGCTTTGGCGCTGTGCTGGCGGCCATCTTGCCTCGTGGTGTTGGGTTTGCGGCCATGCCGCGCAGCGGTGCTGGGTTGGCGGCCATTTTGTGCAGCAGCACAGGACTGGCGGCCATCTTGTACAGCAGCGCTGGTTCGGCCGATTTGTGTCTCCACTCTCCTCTCTGGTCATACTGTGGAAATAGCGGCTCCCAACCGAACCCCGGGTCAATGGGAGCCCACAGTGGAGATCACTGCCGGACCTCTTCTCGACAGCTTGTGTGTCCCCTGGAACACCACTAGGCGAGAGCCCTGAAAAACAATTTTTCTCCTGCTTGCTGGCTGGGGATGAAATGGTAGCAGGCATACTTCTGGATCTTGGGTTGCTGGAGTCCTTCTGTGACGATGTGTGTTTAGAGAAAACACAAGGAGAGGGTAGATCCAATTGAAAGTATGAATTTTAATAACAAAAAGGGTAATACAAAATAAACAGTCTTGGAATACAAAACTCGGAGGAACGAGAAGGCAGGGGTAAGTCTCAGGAGATGAGAACATATCACACAAAGGGTAAGGACTCCATACAAACAACAGAGAAGGACAGCTATTTATAAGGAGGCTAACGACAAAGGATTGGCTGCACCTGTGCGATTAATTGGAGTGCAATTACTGTGAAGACAGGACCAGACTAGAGGAATTAAAGTGCGTATGGTGAAGTGCCTAAGGAGAAGTGAGCTCACTAGGGAACACCCAGGAAAACAGAGACTGACAGCGTGACACATACTAGTTACAGCATGAAATATCTCAACCGTGTAAAGACTTCATTACAGTAGTTTGATTCTACTGACATTATTTTAAAAGTGGCAAATTCAGCATGATGACTGGTCAGCTGCACAAATCCACGTTCATTATCACCATTGATTTGCACAGCTTGTTAGTTAACAACATCTCCCTGTAATAACAGCTGCTCTATGATAAATCACGCACCAGATGGTATTTACTGCTGATTTGATAACCTGCTTTACTGACTAGATGCGCATTATTCATCGGCCGATATATATCGGTGCACCCCTACACTGATCGGTATGGTATTCGCGTCACGGCAGATGCCGTTAGAAGTCCTGGTTGTTATAGAAACAGTCAGCGTACTGATACAAGCGATACAAAACTTGCCACTATGAAGTTTGCTACTTTTGTAAACACAGACATCGTTGACTTTGTCTTAAAGACAGTTCACCCAAAAATTTAATTTTGCTGTTAATTTTTTCATCCTCAGGCCATCCAAGATTTTTTCTTCAGTAAACAATAAAGAAGTTTCATCGGTTTCCTCAGTTCAGTGACTGATGGAGGAACTGGACCCTGAATGAGTTCATTCATCAAAGGATCATAAAAGCCAGTAATTTGGCTCATTTCAAGTCAGAGTGACTTTCAGTCTGTCTGATCACAATAATGTCAGATTGTTTCGTTTCATAAGACCTCAATATATGTATATACTTTTGTCCTCAAATTCAGGCAGCCACTGACACTGACTGACACTGTGTTTTATGAATCATCAAGGATCACTATTTCAGCTAAAAATCTTCTTTGCTGTTTACTAAAGAGAAAAAGTCACCTACATCTTGGATGGATATTTTTGGGTGAACTATCTCTTTAAGAACTGAACCAACTAGCAATGAGCCAAGCAGCAGTGATGCATTTACATTTACATTTACATTTACATTTACATTTAGCAGATGCTTTTATCCAAAGCAAATAACAAATGAGAACAATAGAAGCAGTCAGGCCAACAAGAGAACAACAACAGTATACAAGTGCAATGACAATCTCAGTTAGTCTAGTACAGAACAAATAGCCAGATGAGTCTTTAGATGTTTCTTGAAAATGAGTATAGACTCAGCTGTATGAATTGAGATTGGGAGGTCATTCCACCAGCTGGGCTCAGTCCAGGAAAAGGTCCGTGAGAGTGATTTTGAACTTCTTTGGGATGGCACCACAAGGCGTCGGTCACTTGCAGAGCGCAAACTTCTGTAGGGCACATAAGATTTAACCAGTTAGTTTAGGTATGTTGGTGCCATGCCAGCGGTCGCCTTGTAGGCAAGCATCAATACCTTGAATTTGATGCGAGCTGCTACTGATAGCCAGTGTAACCTGATGAGGAGAGGAGTAACATGAGCTTCTTTTGGCTCATTGAAGACGACCCTCGCTGCTGCATTCTGGATCATTTGCAGAGGCTTGACAGTACATGCAGGAAGGCCCACCAGGAGAGCATTACAATAGTCCAGTCTGGAGAGAACAAGAGATTGGACAAGAAGTTGGGTTGCTTGCTCTGACAGGAAGGGTCTAATCTTCCTAATGTCGTATAAGGCAAATCTGCAGGACTGGGTCATTGTAGTAATGTGGTCTGTGAAGCTTAACTGATGATCCATCACAACTCCTAGGTTTCTGGCTGTCCTCGAAGGAGTTATGGTTGATGAACCCAGCGTTATAGAGAAGTTGTGATGAAGCAATGGGTTAGCTGGAATCACCAGGAGTTCTGTCTTCGTATGGTTCGTAAGGTGATGGTCATTCATCCAGCTATAAATGTCACTCAGACAGGCTTAAATGTGAGCAGCTATGCATCTGAATGACAGATCCTAATGACGCTATGTAGATGGAGAAGAGAAGTGGTCCAAGTACTGAGCCTTGAGGAACCCCAGTAGCCAGATGTTGTGACTTAGAAACATCACCCCTCCAAGACACGCTGAAGGATCTATCTGAGAGGTAGGACTTAACCCACAGGAGCATGGTTATAGAGATGCCCATCTTTCTGATGGTGGACAGGAGAATCTGGCGATTAACAGTGTCAAAAGCAGCAGACAGGTCCAGTAAGATGAGTACGGAGGATTTTGAAGCTGCTCTTGCTAGTTGCAGGGCTTTTGTAACCGAGAGCAGAGCAGTCTCAGTTGAGTGGCCACTTTTGAAGCCAGATTGGTTGCTGTCCAGGAGGTTGTTCTGTTCAAGGAACATAGAAAGCTGGTTGAACACAGCTTGCTCAAGTGTCTTTGCAATGAATGGAAGTAGTGATACTGGTCTGTAGTTTTCAAGAAGCGCTGGATCTAGAGATGGTTTCTTCAGCAGTGGGCTTACCCGATCCTGCTGGAATGATGAAGGAAATGTTCCAGAGTGAAGAGAGGAGTTGATAATGTGAATAAGTAAAGGTATGATTGAAGAAGAGATCGCTTGAAGGAGGTGAGTGGGGATCGGATCAAGTGGACAAGTAGTAGGATGATTGGACAAGAGAAGTTTGGAAACATACATCTCTGAGAGTGGGGAGAAGGAGGATAAAGAGTGTGCGTCGGTCATTGTGAAGTTGTCCTCAGTCTCCTGTGTAGAATTGATCACTGATGGTTCTTGTCTTATTTGTGAAGAAAACTGCAAAGTCGTCCGCTGTAAAAGTCGATGGAGGAGGTGGTGGAGGCAGATTAAGAAGAGAAGAGAAGAGAAAGTTTTGAAGAGTGTCCGAGCTTCACAACAGCTGTTAATTTTGTTGTGGTAGTAGGATGTTTTAGCAGTGAAGACATTTGCAGAGAAGGAAGAGAGGAGTGACTGATACACAGTGAGGTCGGTAGAGTTTCTTGATTTCTGCCATTTCCACTCTGCAGCCCTGAGTTTAGAGCGATGTTCACGGAGAACCTCGGACAGCCAGGGGGCAGATGGGGCGGTGGGTGCTGGTCTAGACAGCAGTAGGCAAAAGTTGTCCAAGCAAGATGTTAAAGTGGAGCAAAGAGTGTCTGTAGCACTGTTCGTGTCCAGAGCTGAAAACTGAGAGAGTGCAGGAAGCGAGGATGAAACCACAGAAGATAGGCGAGATGGAGAGAGTGAGCATAGGTCACTTGGCTTAGCCTTAGTTCTTAAGTTACTGCCTTCTACTTGCAGATATTATTTGCCTTTATGTAGGACCTATAGATTTAGCAATTATTTTATACCAGCTGCCGTTGTTTTTTGTAAATTACAAATAATGATGTATATTAGTAATGGAAGTCATTGTTTTTGTCTGTGTTTTGTGGTGCTTGTTTGTTGTTTGCATATTGTTTGCTGCTGGCTGTGAAACAAATTGCCCTTGGGGGATAATAAAGTTGACATTGACCTTGCGTACAGCACAATTACCGTAATGTTATGATGAAGATTTATGGTGTTTCTTTAAGATGTTATAAATACAGAATATAAACTATAAAGCTTTTATCCTAGGTATAGAAAAACATCCACTTGCGTCAAAAACAGAAGCAGATACTGTATTGAGTTTTAAGGGGAAGTTGCTGCAGGCTACCGCTCCACATCAGGCCCTTTTCCTCTGCTGGACCGTTAACCGCAGCACGGACCCCTGCCTGACACCCTTCAGGAGAACAAAGCCTGCTGCACACTTATAGATGCTATGCTAGAAATCTAGCACAGATGTCAAACAGTTTATGAGAAGGCCAAAATCCTCTTTTATGGCCACATAAATTTATTACGACCCATGTGTTTGAAGTAATGGCGAGAAGTATGTGCGTTGTATTGCCGACATACGCCTGCACTTTGAAGCTGATCTGGGATGATCCTGATATTTTTAAAAGCATATCCGATGACATCAGTGACTTGATTTATGCACCAAAAGTTTGTGTTTCTCCACAGAATGAAGACGCTGATCCGAACTGATATGAGATTCGACTAATGTCTGGAGCTGGTTAGTGGGGTTCACTCGGCCAAGCATCACTATTAAAACTTGAGGATAATATTCATATAATAAAGTTACAGCTAAGTGTACTTAAAGTGCACTATATTACTATTTCTAAACACACTTAGGTACAAATAACTTAATGTTTTATGCTTTAATAATGTGTTTTAAATTTAATATGTTGTTTAATACTCTTTTGTGATGCTCTAAGGAAGTAAACTTATTTTAATGTGTTGACAAACAAAATAAAACACTATTGTTATTGAATATTACATTTAAATGGAAAATATTTTAAATGTACTTAATTGCAGCTTCGTCATTACAAATATTGCAAATACATCTGAATAACAAGTTTCAATATAAATTACATTAGAGTATATTTTAGCTTATCATAAATGCTTGTCAATGCATTCAGACAATAAAAGTAATTATGAAATTGCAAATGGAGATATACTAAAGTCCTATTTAAGTGAGTCAAAAATCACTCTAAAGTTCAGCTAACTGTATTTTTTTTTACTTTGCATTTAATTGTAATTAATTTGCAACTAAGTGTCAAAAATTTTTTTAATTGAAAGTATACTATTTCTGTAATAAGTATTCTCTTTTTAAAAGTATGCTAAAGTGTATATATTTTAGGTGTATTTCTCTCTGCTAAAGGGCTTAGCAGCAACCTAGAATAAATTGTATCTTGTTTGAAATGTAAAAATCTAGCTGCATAGAAATATAGACAAACTATAATAGATATAATTTTAAAGGATACTGAACACACAGAAAACCCCCCCACACACACACACACACATTATATATATATATATATATATATATATATATATATATATATATATATATATATATATATATATACTATATATATATATATATAGTGTGTGTGTGTGTTTATTTATTTATTGTATTTTTTGGAAATTGCACCCAGTAACAATGATGAGCCTTAAACTTAAATAACAACATAAAATACAGGCTGAAACCTTAAGTTAGACAGTTTAATGCCTCTTGGCATTGAGTTTTGTAATTACAATATAAGCACCGGCATAAATCTCATTAATGTGCTGAAATTTAAACGGAGACTGTGGTTTGTCGAGGGTGGTCTCGCCCCTGCAGGGGGACACTTTCACATTAAAGGCCTCTAATCTCTGCTACACTCCTTTGAGTTCCTCATTCATCATCTCTACCTGCCAGCACACATCAAAACGCCATGAGGATGGCAACAACATGCTTTTATTCCTAAATCATAGCAGGGCTGTGGAGGTCATTACTTTCATCTCTCAGAGCGATGCCGCAGTGGCTTGGTTAATGTTGCATGCAGGACTTGTGTTGGGCTGTGTGATACATTGAACAGCCCAGAACGTTTGCATTACAGTTGACATTTGTTCCCATGAATTAATATGTACGAAGTGGATTGTCTCTATAGTTATATATTTACTGTACATAAAGTTTGGACTCTTTT
Organism: Carassius auratus; assembly: GCF_003368295.1. Classification (NCBI taxonomy): domain Eukaryota; kingdom Metazoa; phylum Chordata; class Actinopteri; order Cypriniformes; family Cyprinidae; genus Carassius; species Carassius auratus. Next base: position 2,457,520 of record NC_039298.1, on the reverse strand, counting down.
CATTAATCTCTGAACATCACTTCAAAAGAAAAATTCAAATAACAATTTTCTAAATAAGTTTATGGTGCTTCTTCTGTGGGAGCTGGATGTATAGATTACCATATACTTTCAATCTTTGGTAACCATTTCCAGAGCAAAGTGATTGAAGAGACGTGGAAGTAGTGTAGGTATGTTTCCATGCAGTGAAATATCTAGTTTCAAAAAAATACACAATGGTTCAACTGACTAATCTTAATCATGTATTCCAGAGATCCATAGATTTGCATCTCAAAATTTGTTATTAACCCTCATGTTGTGTTCTGGTCATCATGACTGGCAAAGAATTTAGTTCTAGTTTAGTTCTAGATTTTTAGTAATTTAGATATAGATATTTAGTGATACATTTCTTGTTATGCTATATTATTACAAAATATTGGGTTGTTTATTCATTTATTTGTATTTTTTTCCTCCATTAGCACAAAGCAGGGTTTGGATTTGGATACATGTTTAGATATTAGCAATGATTACTGCTCATCTTTATCTGTTTTTGTTTCATTGTTTTTTGTTTGATTTAAAGTGTCAGTTTTAGCTAGGTCATTTTCAACCATAAATTTCTACTCAGTCCCTCTAAAATATAATTTTTTTTTTGATTATTTATATAAACTGTTAAAAAATTCATGTTCACCTCAGAAACAGAGGACAAGGTGTGTGTTTATTGATATATTGTTATAATATCTATATCTGTGCCGTTCTTTGTCATAAATAAATCTACTGTAAAGTTTTCAATGTTTCCTCCAGCAAAAATGTAGCCCTTAACATATTTTAAAACGAAATACTTTATAAAACTATTATGTTTCTATTTTTAATGGAAAATGTAACTTTCAGTATAAAACAGTGATAAGTGAAGATTTGTGTTTTGCTTATTCATTACTCAAATGTTTTACCCAAGGACCACCCAAGAGGAATATGACTGACACGTAAAGCACCCAATCAGATTTTGTTTTGTACCGCTCTCTTCTAACATGAGGGGGTTTGGCATCATGGCATCTTTGTTTCCAGGTGGAACGTTAACGAACGTGAAACGCACGTCTCCCATAAATGTATAATTCAAACAATCTGATGACGACTACAAAACTCGTGAAGGGTTTCCAATTTTTGGAGCTATATGCATCGGACGACTAGTCGACTGTCCATGGGCCTGATGTCTGAGGCTGAGACTACCTCCTGTTGGTCACGCTCTAGACGACTGCATAGTGTGCCCATGCCTTGAAACAGACCTGAGCACAGCTTTTGCATTTCTTTTTGGAGCTGATTGATCATATGCCTCATTGATCTGATATCATGCATGTAATCTTTTGAGTGAATATTGCCAAAATTACCCTCTAAATCACTGAGGTGGATAAGGCCTACAATCAACCCGTTCCAAAAAGAAATAGAAAACCTGTGCAAAATTTAAATGAAATAAACTGACAAAAATAATAATACTCCAAGATTTGGTGAAAATATAACAAAAAAGAAAATTACAGCAGTTTTTAAAAGGCTGTCCATTTGACCAGGAACAATAAATTAGGTAGAAGGATTTTCAGCACAAGAGATAAAAACTATTTAAGATAGAAAACAGTACAACACTACATAGGAAATCAGTATGCATTACAACTAAATATTTTACTGAATGCCAATCTGTGTATACGAAATATGTATTTACTGTGTTTTGGTGCTAACAGCATTAAAGACTTGGTAAATGTTTACACAATTATTCAAGATGAAGCTCTTCCATGCGCCCTTTAATTGAACACAAATATTATGATAATGCAAAAGACAGCAATGCTTCTGTTTTAGTATTAGGAACCATATTGAGCAACAAACAAAAATGTATTGAGACAGAAAGTAATATCTGAAACATAACACTTTGTCAAATGTTTGACAAATCTATGTTTATTTTTTTTTAAATATCCTATTGCGTGATCAGACTCTGGAAACAGTTGCTAACAGTTCACTGACAGATGAAAAGTGATGTTTTGACCAGCGGTTAACCACATTCTTACCACCACCATAACTTGCCACAGTTATAACGACCTTGCTCGCAAAGCTGATTCAGAGGTTTTCCATGCAGATTTGTTGGCGTCCCCCCTCTCTGGGCTTCCCTCGGGGCACAAGGACCTTCTCTGGAGCTTGTGGGAGAGAAGGAGCTTTATGTGCCTCATGGTGAGTCATTTGAGTGTAAAACCTTCCACTGCTGGAGACCACAGTCTGCTGACAGCTCACTTTTCAGTCTGCATTGAACCCACTTTCTCCACACAAGTAGACCGTAAGCTTGAAGGAAAAGTTCTCCCAAAAATGAAGACTGTCATGTTATTCCAAACCTGTCTTAATTTTTTTTCCCCATCTGGGGAGTAACACAGAAATGTTCTGAAGAATGTTTACTGCTCTTTTCCAAACAGACAGTGACCAGAGTTTTCGACATTTAAAAAGGTATTATAAAAATACCACAAAGAAATCTTTGTGCTACTGAATATTTCCTGAATCCTATTGTTCTCTGTATGGAGGTCCTAAAAGGCCATGGTTTATTAATATTTTGCTTTCTTGTTTTCTTGTGATCATGATTTTATCTCATGATCTTCACATAATGTGTAGTTTTTTCATAAAGTAGTTTTTTTGTGATCAGAACTTACATTTCTTCTGATCTCAACATTACATAAGTTGTTTTTGTTTGTTGTTTTTTGTTTGTTTAATGAAATATTGTAATGGATTACTTTTAAAAGTTACTTTCCCCAACACTGGTTGCAGTTCAGTTTGACCCACAGTGGTTTCTTTACAGTTTTGCCATGAAAGACACTAATGATTCAAGTAAAAGCAGAAAACCTCTATTGTAGCTTGGCAGAGACTAAATCAATATATATGTGTGTGTGTGTGTGTGTGTGTGTGTGTGTGAGAGAAATGTAATAATTCCCATGTATTTCTCCTGCTATTTCTGTTGTGTTAGGGGTCAATTAAAAAAAAATTTAATTATCATAATATTATTTCCTTTGTTTTGTTACGTCTGGTTCTCAATCCCTTGTGAGGGTAAAATTGGTTTCTGACACTTTTATTTCAGTTCTACAGTCTACTAATAATTGAGATAAAAATAAAATAAAACATAACATAAAAAACTATCTTTGACAAATTTTTGAACGTAAAGTAATTTCCTTGGATGATTCAGAAGTTGAGTCTTCAAATTTATGTTAAGATCTACGCCCCACTTACAAACCTATCGAAACTTTATTTAGATGAAGCTCAGTTGGATCGATTGAGGTGTTTACTTGAAAGCTTTTCAGTTTGACTAAGGATCAGTCTTAAGTAGAAATTGATTATATGAGTGAATGTAAACATAGCTACTGTCCTCTTTATGTGTGCTCATACTAGCACATGGTTTAAGTCTGGGCCGGTGTTAGTGGGGTGAAAGGTGGTGACAGTTATAGGAGCCCCCACTGCCCAGGGGACCCACCAAATCCAGTAGTTATGCTATATATTCCCCTACTCTTGTATGAATCATTTTAGTATATTCACAGTATATATTACAAGGTCAAAAATGGCATCAGATGTGGTCCTCAATGCCCATATCTTACACTGTATGAATTGAGTAGAGGGCAATAAGGGCTCACATCAATATTTTTATCAGGGGACCCAGAATTCCCTTGCTACAGCCCTGGTTTTAGCCCTCGTTCTTTTCCATCTTCATATTTTCAGTGTGAACTCACACAAGAATGACTGAACAATAGCAGGTGATATAAGAAGCCACATTTCACAGCGACTGAAACTTTAGTTCCCATTGGGCAGTGCACACAACAAAGGAAAACATTCTGGATCACTTCAGTGGATGTTATCGAGTAAGACTATAGACAGAGGATCAAATGAAACCTCTGTCAGAAAGCAGTGACCCAGCAAACCTGCGAAGCCTGAAGAGCAGGCAGGATTTCCCTGGAGAGCATTAACCTCAGACACTCGGTGACGTCACATACATCCTTCAGGAACACACTGATACTAATGAACAGGCCATCAAATAGGTCAGTGGACTACATTAAAGTTTCATTTCTCTTCACCAAATTATCTGAACTTCAAAGAGCTCTGAAGCCAAGACAATCACAGTTATTAAAGTTATTATGATTAGGTTAAATATTTTCCTAGATATACAATTTAGAGATTAATATCAAAGACTATAGAATACCCAAGACATGTCACTCGTATAGTTTTGAATGGGGAAAAATGCAATGCTCAATATGGCCACTCAATTGCAGGAAGCCCCGCCTTCTGAATGAAAGAGCCAATCGCTAATCGGTAAAGTTAGTGCGGTCACTGCAGCTGCCGTTAGAAGTCCCGGTTGCAATAGAAACATTCAGCGCTCTGAGACGTGCTTGACTGCGCATGCACACTGGCTGAGCCTGAGAAATAAGCTTTTTATATAACGCTGTTTGAGCATAAAGAAACAACATTTATGACACGGTTGTTGTCAGATTTTTTGGTGGTTTCAAATTTGAAAATAAATCCAAAATTTAACAAACAGTTTTGTAGAATTTGATGTTTCCCCATTCAAAGAAATCGGAGCTACACTTGGATGCAGGACACTTGGATTTTTTTTACTTTCATTGAATGTAGTGTTGCTGGAAGGTAGAATAAGCTGGTTGGCCAAATAGTCCCTTGAGGGCTAAGACACTTGTTAATTTCCCTGAATTAATGAAATATAAACTGTTATACTTATAACCATTTATACACACACTCCATAAAGCCCCTATTTTACAAATAATGATGCAGTCAGTAGATGGTGTGATGCAATGAGTGGTTTCCACATTTTTCCACCTGTACACTAAATAATCTAACCCTCAAACTTACATAACAACAGCAGTCTATTTATTTAGTGGTCCAAGTTGAAGTCAGTATGTACAGTATATTAATGACAATATGGGACATATATTATGTACTTTAGTGGCGACAGGTGCTGCTCGCTGCTGGTACATGTAATAACAGTTTTCAAAGGCTCGAGTGCACTTACAGTCATGGAAAACTGTGTTCGGCATTTAAAGGCGGTACGCGACGCAACTTTGGAGTACGCGTCATTGGAAACAATGTCCTCAGTAAGAGGCAGGGTGGCGTTTCTGTCATGTGGTTTGTGACATCCTATATGGGAAACGCCGGCACAAGGCTGCTCACAGCGTTTGTGTCGCACCAGAACCGTTTTCGGAACCAAAAACTTGGAAAAATTGCTAACGGTTCCGGTTCTTTTAAAAAAAAAACAGAACTGGTGCTGAATAAGAACCAGCTTTTGGTTCCAGTCCCTAATGACAAGGTCTAAATCCTGACTGGAATTGAATCCATTTGTATCATTAGATATTCGAGTAAACTCAATCCTAATTCTTAGATTTAAAAGTGTAATCATGCATTTTCTGATAAAAACTGCACGCAGTGTATTTCAGAATAGCCCGGGCCACAAAGGATCCATCAGTTCTCTCCTTTATTCCCTGGGAAACAAAGGACGCATTTTGAGACCACGTGTGAAGGAGCCTTCGACATGGGACAGCCCTCATTGCACCACAGTGATGCAGTTGGGCTTTGAATGCAGTCTCTGAAGGACGCAGCATCGTTATTGGGACGCAGCATGTGACAACCTTGATAAATGAAATGATAATTTCCAAAACATTCAATAGTTTGTTGTCAATTATTCTTTACATATCAGATGAAAAGATTGTGCTTCCAAATTTTCATGAACTCATAACAGAACTCTTATCGGATAGAAAACCCAAAATAATGATTATAATACAAATTGTGGGATTATTTTCAGAATGGTAAAATGGTTATGTTCTCTCAGTAGGTCACATTTAATAGGATAAACTGTTTTTCTTTTTTACTAAAAAAAACTTCTAGTATAACACATTCCACCCAACCTCACCTTTCTATTGCTACTGCACAAGACCACCCACAATCCTCACATATACCTGATACTGAACAGGGATGCAGGCAGGAGGTCTTTCATTTAATTGGCTTCTGGGATCCTTGTAATGAATTTGTAGAGGCTTAAAATGGGCGATCTAATTCAAATATCTAAAGAAAAAGAACGTGCCAACTTGAGTTGAAGGGGTTAATTGGTCTGTTTTACTTCTTCGAAGTGTATATGAGGGTGTCTGGGGAGAGGAATATATGATGTCAGAGATGCAGGGATGGACTGACGGATTAAAGATGAAGTCGGAGCAAATTCAGAGTATCTTAAAAAACATGGACTCGATGGTTTGGGTAATTTAGGTAACCCAAGCGTTCCAATAATACGCAGATGCTGAGAAGGACGGTGGTAAGTAGAAGCTGTTTATTAATAGTAGGAAAATGTTCTTGTTTGCATAGACCTTTGATGAGCATGTAAGAATGTGAATAGGAGATAGACAGACAGTTGATTATGGTTGTTAGATTGTAGAAGAATTGGATTCCTGATAAGTAGGTTTGGATAGAGCAGGTATGTATTTTTAGAAGGGAATGATCGTGGGTGATGAAGTTGCAGATGGACGGAATGTCAGTTGAAGGAAAATGAAGATAATGGCTGAATGTGATCTGCCTTTCTTTATAATTTTTACTCTGGCTGTGTTGATATGGAGGGTGCAGTGTCGGTATATGGTTGAATGTTGTCAGGGTAGGTGAGATATTGAAAGGTAGAGATGCTTGAAAAGAAACCAAATCTAGAGTGATGCCTAAAATCTCGGTGGAGGTGCTAGGCCCGGAGGTTTTCTCCACTGAAAGGAGGACGCCGAGTTCGATGAAGACTTTAGTGAGGGTGGAGAACCCTGATCGTGGTGGTGCTGATGGAGGTGTAACTACTAGAAAGTTATAGAAATGTTATCAAGTCAGAGCAGTTGCTCTATGGTACTTTCATATTATAAAAAGAAAAACTAATTGGATACAGAGATGCCATAAAGAAAGTAAGGTACTTACTTAAAATATAGTAGCATCTCAACATGAGAAACAGAGACGTGAGGATTGTGTTTGATGATTTTGGTCAGTCCCGTCACACACCACCACAAGCACAACACAACACAACAGAACGAAAATCACAGGGTGTGCATGAAAGCCCAGAGGAAAAGCTTAATCTCTTTTCCTGCCTCCCTTTCTCGGGTTTACAGTTCTGAGAAGAGACAGCTACACACACACACACACACACACACACACACATGTTCTGGGCAGTCCTACCATCACAGTTTCCATTCACATGCTATCTGGGAACCGGCCACTGAATATTTACAAGGACGGGGAAAAGAGAAATGACATGAAAACCGGAAAGTACTCATTTGGTCTAATTTTAAACAGGGACAGAAGCTGCGAGAAAATGGATGTTGTCTGTGAATTGAGAAACGGGAGACTGTCAGTCACATCATGAGCCCATATGGAGAAATAATCACATGAATATTAGACAGACAAACCATTAAACTTTATCAAGGATGCTTTAACATCTATGCATCACACAGCATTCAGTACCTAAAGAGCTTATAATACAATTCCAGTCAATTGGGATTTACAGAAATATAATAAAATCATGATCTATTGAACATATCAGAATAAATTCAGTGTTAAATAGCGTGCTTCATTTAACATTGCAACATAAAAAGATGATTCATTCAGCTGGAATATGGGGAAATGCGGAAGACTTCAGGTCGCCAAAGTAAATGACATTACATACATTTACAAAAGACAAAAGTCTAGAGATGTTTTTTGTTTTGCTTGCCAAGGTATGTTACTATTGCCTTCCAGATTGGTATTTGACAGTTTGAGATAAGTCAGGTACTTTCAAAGTGATACACACTTACCCGTGTATTCAGCCCAGTTAACTTAAATATACACTTAAATAAAACACGAGGAGATTCTGCGATTTATCCTCATTCTGCATTAGTTGCCAGTCATAAGTAACCGCCACTATGACCAGCAAAATCTACCATTATATTTACTCAATTAATAGATTTCACTGACTTTCTCAGAATCTTCTACTTTACTCAGTGTACTACATTTGGCATGTTAGACAAACCTCCATGCATTTTCCAAAACTGCTTGTGTAGGGCCGAGTGGATGGGGCAGGGTGTCCAGGAGCACCGAGATTGGACCGAAACGACACTTTGGTGTTAGCAATTAAAGGGACAAGGCAGTGTTGTAGTCGAGACCAGCTCATTTGAGTCCGAGTCAAGACCTAAAGAATCTTCAAGAGTATTTAAAATGTTTGGTGGAAACAATAACATTGGTACCATACTCAGTATATAAAATATAACATGGCATGTACACTGTATTTTATTTATTTGATTAAAATGACATACAGTCAAGAATGGAGACCAACACTCAGAATTTGTGCTCTGCATTTAACCCATCTAAAGTGCATCAGTGAGCGCACACACACCCGGAGCAGTGTTCATCATTTATGCTGCGCCGCCCAGGGAGCAGTTGGGGGTTCGATGCCTTGCTCAATGCCACCTCAGTTGTGGTATTGCCTGCCCTAGACTCGAACCCACAACCCTAGGGTTAGGGGTCAAACTCTCTAACCATTAGGCCACATACAGTATCACAGAGTCTTACTGCACACAAACTCTTTGTGGCACTTATGCAAACTGAATAATAGATGACGTAACAGACCTTTTAAAAGTTAATATGTTATGTAATACACTAACATCTCACGTCACAAGAAAATCACCAATCATTGAACATGTCAATCATAGATCAATTTAAAGAAATATTATCATACAGTAATAATCATGAAATACTTTGATTGGGACTCGAGTGGACTTGGGAATAAGTCCAATTCCTAGTATGTTCAAGTCCGAGTCAATAACGAGTCAAAATGCACAGTCCATGACAACATTAAAACATGAAAATACATGAAAATACATGAAAATACTCAACACTGTGATAAGGGTCCCAGCCCATAATAATATGAAGGAATTTGCTGGTTTGATTCCTTACATATTGCAATTACTCCAGTAGTGGGGCTTCATTTGTACTTTTGTGAACTGTTATGCTGTTGCACGTTTTGTAGTTTGGGAGGAACTTTGCTCTGATTGATGATACAGTAGGTGGACAGCAACTATACATAGAAACTTGCAGTCTTTCAGTCTCAGTCTCAGCAGCTGAGATTGGAGACCTCAAATTTTTCATTTTGACAACCCATTTCAAAAGCTTTGCTCATGCTGTGAGATGCTGAAAAAACTGAGATGCAACACACTGGCCGAAGTCCATCATCCATCTGATGATATGCATTCAGAGACTAACAATTACAAAAACAACAACAATGCAGCAAGAACTACAAGCATAGTGAAAATGCACCATATGAGCACATGCCGTTTTTTGGCCATCTATTCGTTTTTCCGACAGTGTGCAGTAAGATCTCTCTTTCCAGCATTTCTCTCAACAAACTCATGAATCAAAGAATCATTGTTTTGCTTTTCTCTGCATTTTTAAACCTTTTCTGGACACGAAAGAGTCTGAATGAGGCATGATTATGTGGTTTTAATCTCTAAATATGATGGAAAACACCAGTTCAGCCCCGTAAGAGTAGTCATATGACTCGTGTGCTGTATTCCAGGTTTTCTGAAGTCGTATAATAGTCCTATACTCACTGATAATCTTTTCTAGTTAACCTAAGAACAACTGAAATTGTGTAATTGAGTCTCTGATAGATGAATGAATCGGTCTGATTTGTGAACCAGATAAACCAGTGTACTGAAATGAAAAACTCACTGATTTGATACCAGATATTTGGCCGTGTTGCACAGAAGAAAGCCAAACAGGTTTGGAACGACATGAGGGTGAGTAAATGAGGACAGAAATACAATTTTGTGGTGAACCTGTACGCTTCCTAAGCTGTATTTTATCAGTGCAGCACTTCTCAAAGGGATTTCTTTTCCCATAGCAAACTCAATAAATGCTTGGCGTTCATACCTCCTGTGTGTCCTGAATTTTTCCCTTTAAGCTTCTGGAGCTAACTCCTAACTCATGCAATGTGCTCATCCTTCACATATTCACACAGGTTCGTTAACTTTTGAGCTAAAACCTTTTTAACTCAAGCTCCGCCTGTCTCTCATATATCTTTAACTTCAAAACCTTCACCTTGAGCTTCTGTTGTTTCACTCATACACCAAGTGTCTTTAAGTGAACTAAAGCTGGACGATTGGGGGACATCTTTGCATTAATATTAGGTTATATGAAGAGCTTGATTTTTGTTTGAGAGAGGATCAGGTTAAAACGTCATGGAACCAAAAATACACAAGCAAAAAGTGCTACTGGTGCAGTGAGGGATGGTGGTGACAGAGTCATGCATTGGGAATCGTCTCTGTGACAGCAAATGGGAAACTAAAGAAGGAAGAATGGATGAAGCCAAGTGCAGAAAAATCCAATAAAAATGTGCAGAATTCCACAGGAGCACGGGGTCCTGGAAGATGATTCATTTTCCAACAGGACAGTGACCCCCGATGCTTTAAAATCATCGCGTTAGTGACCTGGAAGACCCTGTTTAAGTAAAGAGCACTCAAATTGAGCATCTGTGGAATGATTTAATAAAATAAAAATAGAGCTTGAGCAGCTTTGCAGCAATGTTTCCATCTTTTTACACTACTGTTGTTACATTCAGATCATTAGAATTAATGCCTAATTAGAATGAAACCACTTTGTTTCCTGGTGTAGATGTGAAGCGTGTCATGTCTGCACACCTAGTGGCACCAAATGCAATTGCAGAAACCTCAAACATCCTCGAATGTCAGACCTCGTGGTTCTCGCACCTCACATGACCCAACATCTCGCTATTCCAGGTGTGTGTCACCCATGTTCAAAGATTTACATTGTCCCAGTTACTAATCCTTGAAAAACACAGAATTTTACCTTCATTTTCACAATGTCTTCAAAAAAAAAAAAAAAATTGGTTGTAAAAATATAATAATAATAAAATCAACCACTTCTAAGTTGTGTGTCACAGGGATGGTAGTTAGCAACTTCTAATGAGTCACACATGGAGACAGACTGAAGTATTTTAAAACAGAGCATGATTTCCATCATTTACCACAATAAACACAATTTCAAAATCCTAGTTTTGTATTGTTTTCTATGAGTGTGTGAACGCTGCATACTAAGACGGCCGTGACACACACTTTCCCATGGTTCTGTGTCTGACAGGAAGTGCAGTTCACACACTGTCCAGCCCCAGAGAGATCCCAAAACACACCCCAGGTACATGTGGCTCCCCGCTGCAGGCACAAACCCATTCCTTCCTGATGTGTACTTATGACTGGCGAACACACCGCCTCCATTTACTGCTCTCAGACATGCATGTGGTACTCAAAGACACTTTATCTCACATCAAAAGCACACATTGTTTTTGATCGATTTTTTTGGAGCATGCTCAGGCAAGACCAGAGTAACATGAGCTGTGGCGAGGAGCGTAGAGTAAACTGTGTTGAAAAGCTGTGACCCGGAGCTCCGTGGCCCAGACAAAGGTGCCTCTCATGTGCCCCAGACGTGGGATATCCCTCTCATCTCATAGCAGCCAGCCACACGAGCGCATCCCCCCGCCCTGCTGCTCTCTTGATTCCTCTAAAGAGCACATAAACGCTCTTCTGTTATCCCTCATCTGATCTGACAAACAGGAGGAGAATTCACGGCATGTGGAGATCATTGTCAGCAGTGCTGGGTAGATTACTTACAAACTGTAGTCTGTTACTGATTACAAATTAAATGATGAAAACTCAAGTCAGTAATCTAATCTAGATTACTCAATGCATTCAGACTACTTTTGGACCTAACTTGTTTATGTAAAAAAATTAGACACTTGAACAGCCAGATTTGAAATATTTGTTGTTTTCCTGCATGTCTTTGTGACCATTAACTAATATCAGAGAACATGCAAATGTTTTGTTGAATTATTATTGGCTACTTTTAAAAGTAACGCATTACAAAATTGTGTTTCTCCCTAAAAGAGTAACTAATTGTGTTACTTATGCATTTTCCATTTTTATTTTTTGAGATAATTTCACTTCAATCAAATGAAGTGAACAAATTGTGGCTGTCAAATGTACCTAAAGCAGTGGAGCAGCTCAAATCACATAATAATCACATAATATTATCTGCATGCATTAATAAGGACTTGCTGTCTTGACAGCTATTGCTGCTCTCCAGTGGGGGTTGATTTAGTTTTCCTGCATTGCAGTTTCATGTCATAATTGAGAAACAGAGATATAATGATATAATGATATATGATATAATTGAAAATGTGTTTACAATGTTGCATCGCTCGCTGAAGAGGTTCTCATGAAGTGCCTGTGTTCAGAATAGACAGGCTCATCCACTAAATGCTGCTTATTTAAAACTGAATTCAACAAAATTGAACAGTAAAATGAGACTGTTACATCTTCACTTGACATCATTACATGCATAATTCAAAGAGGAAGGAATAAAAACAGTGATTAATACAATTTGGTGTAGAATAATCTTAATTTCAGGCGACAAAGCTCAAATAATGAGCCTGAGGTATTAGAATCACACAGAGCTAATTGCTTTTAGATTATTGTATCAAACTGGAAATAGTCGAGTGCATTGCATTCCGTATTCTGTATGTAGAAGGTCTTTCGTGTTTTCTACACAGAAAATCTGTAAACGGAAGTCCTCCAGCTGGATTTGGTAGAAACTGGCGCCATCTGGCGGTCAGGCACGGATGTGACGTACAAGAATATATGAGTCGAGCTCAGGTTGAGAAAGAGCAGTCCTAAAAGGGATCAAATATTAGAGATTTAAATTTGCCATTTATTTATTTAGAGAGACAGATTACGCAGGTGTTTTAAAATGTTGTTAATGGACTCTACGCCCGAAGAGAAGAGGCCCACAGAGCCAGAAACCTGATGCTTCGAACACGTCACGACACACAAGTGCACTCAACTTGAAGCAGAAATAGTATCAATCTAGTTTTTAAAGACCCTTTCCTGACATCCTGGTGTCAAAGTCAGTTCCTGGAGAGCAGGAGCCCTGCAGAGTTTAGATTCAACCCTAATTAAACAAATCTGATCCGTTTAATCAAGTCCTTCAGGAATATTTGAAAACTACACGTGTGTGTGTGTGTGTGTGTGTGTGTGTAGGAGCAGGACTGGAACTAAACTCTGCGCTTCTGGAAATGAGTTGGACATTTCACTGTGTTATAGGCAGGAAAATATTACACAGCACATCGCTTGTGAAAAAAGTGTGTTTAATTGTACTGAATGTACGCTTGTGCTGTACTTCAAGTCTTAGAAGTGTATTAAAAAAGATATTAAAGATATAAAAGGTATTAATGCACTTCAATGCAAAGAGGGTTCATGTTCTTGACTTTTTCTTAACACACTTAAATACACTTTTAAAAATTGCACTTTGTAACAAATTAATTTTTTAATTTTATATCACATAATCGCTTTTCTTGTTTTAAATAAGTGCACTTATTCTATGTTGACTAATATAAACTAAAGCACATGTAAAATAATTAATTACAATTTCAACTAGTGTGTTATTCAGCATCTGAAGTTAATATACATTTGAATTATTTTTAAATGTCAAATTTTATTTTTGTTTGCCCAATGCAATGCATGCTTTTAATTTCCATGCAGTTACTTCAAATTATATATATATTTTTATGTTTACCTAATAGTAACAATGTACCTGATCCGGAATACAATACAAATTATATAAAAAAAGTTCAATGAATACAATTTAAACAGTAAAGATTTTATTGTGCAAAAACACCAAACACATTTGTTTTGTACTCTTTTTAAAAGTATGCTTAAGTGCACTTCTTTTTCACAGGGGTTAGTATGCAGCAAGCAAGTATTCTGTTCCGATCAGAGATCTAGTACACTTTTAAAACCATAAATCATAAATATCTAAATGGCAAAGTAGTATTTTCTCTCACGTGGGAATAAAATAAATATTCTGGCACCCAGAAGCACAACAGAAAATGCATGTGCTGTGCAAACGGTTCATTGTACACTGAAAATAATGCAAACTCCACAGCTGTCGTTTATGAGGGAGCAGAACGTATGACAAACTCCTGTTAGTTCTTTGTATTTATTTGTGCAAATGTTGCAGAGGTCTTGAGAAACAGAGGATCAGTTTCAGCATTCATAAATACCAGTTTGCATATGAAGTAAAAAACCTGGATAACAACACAACACCCACATTCCCATTCGAACACAAAGTGTCCACGCATACAGTAGCACACGAGTCAAACCATGAAGAACTAAAACATTACAGTATTGCTGCATTGAGAGTAAGTGCATTAAAACCATTTCATTACTAATTACTGATAGACTGCAGTGTGTCAGGAATGCAAGGTGAAGAACAGAGAGAAACACTTTTCAACTAGATCTTCAACGCTGGGAGTGGGAGGCATCGTCTCATCCACATCAGCGAGTACTTGTGCACATTAATACCATGTTCAAACACAATTTTACAAAACCATGCTGAAGTCCTGTGGGAAAATAATGAATCACTGGTGAGAAGATTCTCGTTCAACATGATGGATCAGGGCTGCATGATATTGCTTAAACGGTTGATCACTACCCAAAAAAAAAAGATTATTGTCATTTTCTCTTCTTTACATTTCATCAGAATTATTGGACTTCATTTCAGCACAAATCAAGAGAATGTAAACAGCACAAATGATTGGGTGAAAGAAAACAGACCGGCTGTATTACACTTCAATTTGAGCAAAATCTCTCAAAAGAGATCTCTAAACTCCTATTTACACATGTGCGCTTTTTCTGTAAAGCAGAGAAAGTGTGTGTGCAAATGGATGCCAGGTTGGGAAAATAAGTGTTTCTTTAGATTCATCATTGTTAGCCTTTTTTTTTTTTTTTAAGTGACCAAAGTCATAAAAGTTGCTAAATATAGCAATAAAGTCACTAAGCTGGCAACACGAAGTAAACCGGCTGAGAAGAAAATTGATCAATTCATGAACAAAATAGCCTGGAATGGGGATTTAAACTCCTGATATCTGGCAACCACGAATACCTTTGGAGGCTTGATAACAATGCAAGGTTACGCAAATGACAAAATAATGACAAATTACCAGTGGGCAAATATCACAGACTTGAAAAAAATGCTTTAAAAAAAATCAGATCACAATTAAAACAGGATTCAGCATGCAGCCCTGTGATGATGAAGAATGATTGTGAGCTATTTTCTCCAGGCATGCTCTTGTTTTTTGCATAAAGAAGATTGGTTGTTTGCTTATTGAAGCTTGACCAATGCATTCCCAATGAGACCTAACAGAGGCCAGAGAGATGGATCCCAGAGTTCATGTCCACACCGAGGACCACAGTGTTCTTGCTCCTTTATTGCTGTTCTGATGAAGCTCATTTTGGATCCCACTGTTAAGATTGACAACTGTCTTAAAGGCAATCGCTCCGCAGTTCCCTTTTGAGACCTTTGTGCTCGTCTTTATTGAAACACTTTACAAAGTTTTCAAAGTCACAACTGAAACCCCTTGAATCAATCAATCTGATGAGGACAAATTGAAATAATCCAGGAAACGCATTAATATGCAGGTTGACCGAGTCTGATTGCTCAGCGCAGAGAGCTGAATTTGGGGTCTCTCGCTCTTGAACTGTGGCTGTGATGGGGTCTTGGAGAGGAGTTGGACGTCTTGGGGGTGTGATGAGTGCTTTGCTTTGCCCTGGATCTGTGGTGGGAGTGATGTTTGTGAGGGGTGCTCTTGGGCGGCTCTGGGACAGGAGACGGGACGATCTCTGGAAGAGTCTCCAAGACGGCTGGAGGTTTGGCCTGCGGACAGGAGCTTGTGAGGAGAGGAGATCGAGAGGCCGTTTCCAGCAGACCTTTGGGTCCCTGTGTGCACTGTGGAGGGAGACGGGAAAGATGGATAGAGGGTTACGAGTCGGAAATGACAAGAGACAAAAAAGGAAGCAGATTCAAGATAGAAAGAGTGGAAGTAGAAGTATTTGGAGGTGGTTTAAAAGGTAAAGCTGAGCAGTAAAGCCATAGTCAATCAGATATCAGCGTCACTGATGATTCATGCAGATGATTCTTCTTCTTCTGCTATAGAACTGAATATGAGTCAGATTGAGGCGCTCATATAAATTCTGCTGGAAGAAAATTAACAACAGCAAAATCATGAGACTTACAGAAAAGGAGTCAAATCAGAACAGACTACACAGAATACCATCTTAAAGGGTTAATTCACTGAAAGATAATAAAATCTCTGATTATCTGCTCACCCTCATGTTGTTTAAAACTACTTTTTTCTCCTGTACACTAAATGAGATGTATAGCCGTACTTCAGGCTGCTATAAGTAGATGGACTGCCATATTCCACTAACAAAACATAAAAAACATGGTTCTAGAAAGTGACTCAGTAGAAGTAAACGAAACACAGATACACCAGTGTCTCCTGCTGCACGCATCAAGCACCACACGAGCCGTGCGTGTCCGACTCGAGCAGATGTGATTCATGCATAGGTACACACTGTGCAGAAATGTTCAGTTCAAACTTGGCACCTCCTCATGGGTGAAAGCAAGTCAGAAGCCACGCCCCATGTCTCTGACATCATCAGATTGGGTGGTTTTTAATTTTATTGTGCAGGGCAAAATTAGTTTGGGTGGGTGGACAAAATTTGGCAGGTTTAAAAATGTACATTTTATGGGCAAATAAAAAAAATATATATTAAACAAAACCCAGGTACATGCACAGTGCTCTATATCCAATCACTTTGCTTGATTTTGTGATTAATTCAATCTGGGGATTGAATCCTAGAAATTTTTATTGCCTCTAGATGGCCAAATTCTCACTTTAAAAACAACAACTGATTTTGAATGCCAAATGCCAAATTAACCATTTTTTATATAAGTAAATTATACATATCTCTTTTGTGCTTAAAATCACTGACTCAATCTGGCAACACTGGACATCATATCAGCTGCCAGAACACACACAACTCAACCGACTCAATAGAGATGAATGATGGGGAATATACATGTATATGAATGAACAGGTTCACTGATTGTAATTTGTGACCGCTTATAGCCATCTTCAGGCTAGTTGGCTTTATAAAAAACTTTTTTGTGTTTAAATGAATCATCCCTTTAAGATTTTGGTCCATGGCATGATACTACATCTTAACCAGAAAGACTGAATCAAAGTGAAAACGCATGTATACAGAAACGAAACCTGAAATGGTGGTTAGTGGTCAGACTGGGAGGAAGAGGAGGAGTGCTGATGCTGTAAAACATCAGCCGTCGAGCATCAGCACTATTAGCTCTGCAGCACTCATTCAGGCAGCATGCAGACCGAAAGCACAGAGCCAATGGGATGCCACCTACAGTAAATTAATCAGTGTGCCCCAAAACACCCGCCCGAGTCTTACCCACCTCCCCACAATCCCCTACTTCTGCCCACTGAGCCATCAGCCGGCACAAGACAGGGCGAAATCCAGGCAATCTTTCTCCTAAACACACATGCACACACACATAGAGGACAAGGGTTAATGTGCTAACACCGGTAAGTGTAACCGCACTAATGTGCACTAATGCATCAGAACATGCCAGGAACACACACACACACACACACGACATGAGTAAACAAACTATTCACCCCACATCCTCAAAACAACACGTATGCATGCAGGAAAGGAATTCTCTGGTTTAATTTGAAATATATTTATTTAATATTAAAATGCAATTTCAATATATACAAGCTCAAACATGTTCAAAAAGTACAAAATGCCAGGAATGTGCTACATTTTAAAAAAGGATCAGGGATTGAAACCCATGCACTCATAATACATAAAATCCCAAAGGCAAACGTGCATGTCACATGCAAACAATTTCACAATCACAAGTCAAGGGTGAGTATCCCGACCCTGCTGCCCTGCAGTGAACAGATGCATTGGCATTAACTTTATCTCCCTTTTCTCTGCAAATCAAACTGATATTTTCCATTGTTTCATTTATTTACCATAGCTATTTTATTTTGGATTTCACAAAACATGGACGAGAAGTTAAACACCAGAGAAATGTACACAAACACTGACACGGTTAGCTGAGGTGATGAGACGCACTTTTGTTCTGGTGACAACATCATCATCAGAGTAAAACTAAAAAGATCTGAGGAAACTTCAAGGCACATTCGAGTTGATAAACACCCACAAGATGATACAAACTAAAAAACTAAAAACAAACAAGTTGCTTGTTTGTATGAACCAAACAACCTCAAGTAAACAAACAAACAAACAGCTTGAGTTGTTTTTACATGCTAAGACTCTAATAAAAACAAACAACCCTAATAAATGAATGAAAACAAAACAACACTTGTGAGGTGTTTGTTTAAACTCGAGATGTTTTTCAAGAGCACCACAGTGCATCATAATCTCGCAGGTCTTTGAACCTTTGAATAAAGAGCTTCAAATAAACACCATGGCTTGAAACTACAGCGTCTTTCCTGCTCGCTAACTGTGAATTCGACCTAATGTTACAGGAAATCAGAAGTTTCAATTCTTCTTCTCAGAATAAGAAAATACACAGTTGTGCAACGCAACACGTCGACTACACCCTTTGCTCTGTAAACCATACACACTCCAAACCATAGAGTCCACACACATTTATTCCCCTTTCAAACTCAAGTAAACGGCACAAATCTCATCTCTATATGTGACTCTGACCAATCCGCAACGGCTCTCCTCAAACACCAAACAAATCTGAGACGGCCGCACTTAGCTGCAGCCCAGACCCCAACACTGTCTGACATCTAAATGAAGGGTGGAACCCACGCCGAAATGCACCAGACACCACAGCAAGAGGAACAAATGCTGGATTAGGATCAGACACAGGAAGTCAGGCTGTTGAGTGGCTCTGAATGGAGATGGCAGGTTGCTGAAGGGTTATGACCGGGGCTGGAGGAAGAGGAGGAGGAGGAGGAGGGCCTGAGGTGACTGCTCGTCCTACCATGTTTATGTCGTTTTTAGCAGCAGGGAGCTCGATTTCCACAGGACTGGTCTGGACCGAGTCATCGGAGGGCACAAAGCCTCGCCTGTCAATCAAACTGGACAAAGACACGAGAGGAGGCAAAGGAGTTACAATGGAGGCAGTTTTCACTGGCACACTGGAGACCACAGACACTCATCTACAGGCGTCTCACCTGGGCGGCATGGGGCCACAGAGCACAGAACAGCAGTTTTTGATAATGCTGTTGTAACTGTAAGGATTTCCAACGACCTCATTTCCACTTTTCCCTGACCAGGAGCCTTTAATCTGTAATACAGACACAAAAATACACATACAGCACAATCCGTGAAATATTTAGGCCTAACTAATAATAATAAAACTTATTTATATGCATTTTCCCCATTGAAAAAAATAATTTTATTTGGATTATGCCGTTTTAACTAATATAGTAGTATATTTTTCAGTTATAAACAAATGACAGATTTCTGTAACCGTACTTACAAACTGATTGCGTTTTAAATGCACAAGGATATTTAGCAAATCAATAAATCCAGTTAGTTTCAAATCGCATACATTTTAAATAATGTGGCTTGATTCACAGCTAGCGATATTTTAACCACGTTTATACTTTTTTAGCTGAATAAATGTGATTGATTTTACAATTAACAGATTTGTATGAAAGCCTGTTTCCGCCACTGGAAAAATACATAAAAAGGTAACTGCGACTTTTTCCTCTCACAATTCAGAAAAAAGTCAGAATCACGAGATGTAGACTCAAAATTACAAGAAAAAACATTTACTTTTTTTTTATTCAGTGAAACAGGCTTCATTAATTTTGCAATAATTCTAAGCAATTGGAATTATTTTGAATTAAAAATAATAAATTAATAAATAATTGATTTATAATTTATATAATACATTTAATTTAAATTTAAATATTTTGAAAATAAAATTATACAAATATGTGATTACTTAATGCCATTTTTTAAATGCAGAAAAGTTTGACTGATTTATGACTATAAAATATGTTGCATATTGTTTATTCGTTTGCTTGTTCGTTTTAAACGTTCAACAAACTAATTTAACGAGCTGCAAATAAAATTTGTTTTTGCCTGATACACTAAAAAGAATTAGAGCTAAATTTAAGATTTATGTTTTTGAAAAAAAAAACTTAACTTAACTTAAGTCTTAAATTTACCTCCAAATTGTTTTATATATTAGAGGCAAAAACTACTTTTTCAGAATAAATTGGCCTTCAATCAAAAATACACCTCTGAAGTTATGAAATGAAAACACTCACATCCTCATTGGTAGTAAGATTTGAAGCCACCAGGTAAGTATGGAAGCCTGAGAGGCCCAAAATGGACCAAACTGAAAAGAAGCAGACCACTAACTCAAGAGCAGTGGACAGAAGTCAAGGAAGACTTCAGGGTTTACACAAATAAAGAATATGAACAAGCACTTCTGGAATATTCTGGGTTGAACATAACTTTGATCAACAGCACCATGTTGACTAGTCGCTTGGTTTGGAAAAACAAGCAGAATATTGTACTTACAATAGAAGTGTACCAAAGTAAGTGACACATTTGTGCATGGCATGCAGTGCACCAAATAAATAAATAAATAAAAAGAACGCACACAAGTTGTTCGCTTGTTTTTTTTTGTTGTTGTTTTTTTTTCAGTGTTATGTCTTGCCCCATAGATTTCCATTGTAAGCACATTGAAAGCCCCATTTCATTTGCTTTTATAGACTGAGACACAAGTTGAGTTTATTTAGTGTAACAGATGCTGTTCATTGAGCTTCACTTGTTTCTAACCCAGAACATTCCTCAACGGCAACAACAGACTTTGTTTTCAAGTTAAACATCTGAAATCAAACTTCATCAAATGAAAGGATATCTGGCAGGACTCGCTTGGAGAGCGAAAACAATCCCCTTTCCTCCTTGCGACCCTATAAAAGAGAGCATTAGTCACTAAAAATCACTTGAAGTCCAATAAGAGATGCACATGGCCTCTCACCGACTCATTCGGCATCTGTGTTTGCATTTATAAACACAGCAGAGTGCAAAGAAACCAACTCTTTGATTAAAAAGAGCTGATGTAAACACTACACCACCAGTCAATTATCTGGACACATCTGACTAAATTAAACGGTTTATGCTTAAAACAGGAAATTAGTTGCCAATTTGGAACTATTCAATAATGCTATGTTATATTTTCATTTTTTATGAAAGCATAGTGATGGTAAAGCAACCAAAGAATGTATGTAATGCATTTGTAAAATCAAAGCATTAGAAAGAAATACCTAGACTGTATATGCAAAGAGCTCTGCACTAGAAAGGACACATACTTAGAGCCAGGTGTGTGGTTACACAGCCGAAGATGAAGGCCGTGAGGAAAGACAGCGAGACGATGAAGGTGTAGAAGAAGCGGTAGTTTCGTTTGCCAACACAGTTGCCGACCCAGGGGCAGTGATGATCGAAGCGCTCTGTCAAACACACATATGACAGCGGCTCACGATTTATCACAGCAGGAATTAAAAAGTCTGCTGGCTTAACAACAAGAGAGAACTTCAGAGATCGAACCAAAATACAAACAGGCTTCATAAACCTAACACTACTAATAACACCGCTAAATCTGAGAAAGATCACGTCTTACATGAATTCACAAGCAGAAGAGCCCGAAACTGCACAGAATAAATATATTGGCAGTTAAAATTGAGTGTTATTTGAGTGGTATTTGTCTGTACACAATTGAGAGCAACAGTGAAGTAACTATCTATAGGGCTTGCGGTATTAATCGAATGTGATTGTCATGTGTATCTTGTCAGTAAAGCCGGTTCTGTGATCAGAAGTAAACTATCATCATGTGCTTTCAGATGGAGCAGCATTTACTACACAGAGCCGTGGTTCACTGACAAGCTACGGCCAAAAAACAGCATACGATTATTCAATTGAAGAAATCGTTCTGTGATTATGACGCCTTTTTGCTCAGCTTGTCAGTGAACTGCGGATCTATGTAGTAAATGCTGCTCCATCTGAAAGCACATGAAAATTACACATTTAATAACATGTTTTTACACCAAACTCACTTCATAACGTCAGCTGAGTGTTTGAAATAAATCCTTCTGTGAGATGATGTGGCTTCTTACACAGAATAAGGCACACAACATATTTCATAGTATTATAAGCAATGATAAAGGCTATGTCGATTTGCATTACATTATTATGCTTTATTATAATGGAAATTATAATAAGACAGTCAGATAAAGTATATATTGTTGTGGTCATGTGCTTATTAGTCACGTTGAAATCAAAAGTGATTCTGCGGGCTGTATTGAGAGTTTCAGCGCAAGAGCGCCCTCTGGCCATCGGATGGAGATTTACAGCTGATCACAGAATCGCGCTTCACTGAAAGATACAGCTTCTGCCTAATCACGAGTACGATTTCATTTCGATTTATCATGCATCCCTAGAAACTATTATATTTCTGCATAGAATTTATTTTATTTTTATTTCAAACACAAAGAAAGACCTAATGTGAGCTACAAGGTTGTTAATCGATGGTATGTGCATTTAAGCCATTTATTTGCATCATTTCAACTTCAATTCACTCTTTATAACTGAATTTCCATAGATTACCCATGATTCTGCAGAGATATCTTCTCCCATCAGAGTGAGCATTGTCAATGACGTGAGACAGCCAGTCTCCATATGCTCTCAAACTACTACATATAGGCCTCCAGACTGCGACCAAATAGACGAATTTGGCAACCATTTTACCCACTGGTGCGACAATTATTATAATTTTTTTTAGAGGTTGAACTGGAACGACTGCAAAATTTTAATATAATTATATTTAAAAATTAATGCACAGGCGATTTCGTTAAAGGAGCATTCCAGTCAATCTCTGTTTTTATGAGAAACAAACGGCAAACGAAACAAAGGCGCTACTCGTTTGAACTGCACAGCGTTTAGAGTTGAGCCTGGTTTCTACTTTGAGTCAGGATGAGTACGAATGTGCGCGCGTCAAAAATGACACAAATATTGAGGAATCGATGGATGGTTTTCAAGCTAAGGTAAAGTAAACGAATGCTTCTTAAACCAGGGAAGGTGAACATGTTGGTATTCTTGTGGGGAAAAAACAAACATGCAAGCACGGTCACCAACAGCAAATTTTGTTTTACTTTTCTTCATGTTTTCGTTTTGAAAAGCTTGTTATCTTTGCTGTTTAAAGCTCGCATTACACTACAGAGAGTCTCTTTTATTTGATTTGATTCCTCAGAATTTGAGCAAAAGAGCGACCATTGGGAAGAATGAGTCTGGAGCCCGGTGAATATATATGAATATTGTCCAATACACTCAAAATATAAGATTTCTATATACATAATCAACATTTGATCCATTGTCCATCGGTTATACAAATAATAAATATGAAACATTACTACTGTAATATCATAATGATATAATCATTTTATTTTACATTAAAGTAATGTGGCAGTCTTCATGGCGGTCTTCACAGCATGAAGCCTATTTTGTTGATAAGCTCTTCTCATTACAAGTATAGGAAGATGGCTGGCACGTTTCCTTCCCAAATGCACCTTAAAACAACCCAAAGTCCAGAGCAAATGCAAAGATATGTTTGTGTGGAGCAGCATTTACTGTGTTCCTGGGTTCAATGGGCTACAAAACAACAAAGTGTGATTATTTTAAAGGGTCTGATTCATTTCTTTACACACTGTATACTGAATTAAACCACAGCCTTTGTTAGATTGATAATCCCACTCAGTCATATCACATTAATCGCAGACTCTGATGCACACACACTATTGTTCCAGTTATATCCGAGTGGTGCTCCTGCAGACCAAACAACGTTTATGCACTTAGACTAATGTCTAAGACTGATATGAATTGATAAAGTATAACCGGAGTGCAATGTAAGCAGCTTTAGATAAAAGCATCTGCCAAATGCATAACTGTAACCATGTAACCTTTAGTATGAGCAGTAGTAATATGACTCCTGCATTAGCTATCACCACTAATAATAATCATTAAAAGCGGTCTCAGATTAGTTGCACGTGAGCACTTCGAGCTCATCTCACCCACACAGTTGTCACACAGGCTGCAGTGGGAGGTGCGCGGCGGACGGAAGATCTTGCAGGTGAAGCAGTACTTGAGTTTAACCACCTGCTGATTGATGACCACCTCCTTCGTGCGCGGCGGGGGGCGGTAGGACGAGGACGAGCCCGTCGGGTTGTCTGCCAGAGAGAAAAACACATTTCCAGAGGATCAGATGTCAGGGAGGAATTTCAATAAACATTAAACAAAGCAACTAAACTCTGCTGTTAGGATCTTTTTGATTTTACAAAGCTCTTAAGCTGAACACTGTTTGTTAGAAACGACTCTAACACTTACGGTCTTTTGAAATTAGACACACACACACACACAAGAACAACAAAACTACTGGTGCAAGATAGAACTGCTTGTGTTGTAAGCTTAAAAAAATAAATTTACTGTAATCATTAAAGCAATACATTATTTAAAGGTGCTACTTCCACCACTTAAATTAATAATATGCTACATTAAAAGCATTAAGCAAGAAACTGCATTAAGATTACTCTAAGTTACAATGAGTAAAAGCATCTGTTAAATGAGTGTACAGTCTCATTATGTTTCATACTGACCACACTCATTGCGAAAACTAATTTCTTGAAATATTTTGCTATCATGATGAAGACAGATTTGTTCCAGTTCATCAAACCAACTGGAACCAAATCAAAATTTGATCCTGTTCGTGCAAAACGGTTTTGTATTCGACTGCGCTGATTTTTCCACTGTGCTTGTAATCATGTGGTGCATCTTTTGCAGTCCTGTCAATGGCACATGGTGGTCTAAAAACCTGGCACTCAAATGAAAAGATATTCAAGGTTTTTTTTTTTTTATTGCTACTATTGACACTGCTTTTTTTTTTGACTCACATTTTTGCAATTAAAAACACAAGATGCAGTGTAGTGGGGGGGGGGGTTAAGAAAGTTGCTTCTTTTAATTTGAGAACGCTGCAAAAGATGGTCAAAGATGCCCGTTTAGCAAAAAAAGCAGCAAATGGATGACCGCTTAGAGCCGGTTCACAGACGATGAGTTTTTTGTTTGTTTGTTTGTTTAAAATGGAAGATGCATGGCAGTGAAATATAAAAATGTTATTTAAAATTTTAATTCAGAATTTTAATTGTTTTCGCATGTAAACATATGCGTTGCATCCTTTGCAGTGTCTCACACATGGCATCTAAAAACACTGATTAAAAGATGTTTAAAAGACAACCTTTTAAAAACTCATAATTCCTCTACCCCATGTCTTTGCATTTGAAGACACAAGATGTAAAAAACACATACACGCTTAAGGTCTACAGATAGTTTTAATTTAAAGTTGTTTCTTTTAATTAGAGAACTGCATCTCTGGAAAGCTACAAAAGATGAAGTAAGTGCAATGGTCACTTTTAGTGAAAAAGCAGCAAAGTGGAATACAAAAACATGCTTTGTGTGAACGACCCCTTAGAGTTGGCTTACACACAATGAGTTTTTGCATTTAAAACTGCAAGAGGTGGAAAAAAAGGCAAGGTCTAGAGATCTCT
The DNA here is from genome assembly GCF_003368295.1 of Carassius auratus. Lineage (NCBI taxonomy): Eukaryota > Metazoa > Chordata > Actinopteri > Cypriniformes > Cyprinidae > Carassius > Carassius auratus. The sequence goes on along the minus strand of NC_039298.1, from coordinate 2,431,956 downwards.
TAAAATCTGAATTTATGTTAACTTAAGCCACGTTTTAAGGACTTGACATGCGAGAGATTGCAAAAAACACACGGGCAACCATCAAAGGCATCCATCTAGTGCACGTTTACACAGAAAAACAACAGAAAGCAGTGCAATGGAATGAAAAAACACACTGTGAACGGCCTCTAATCTGTGATTTTCTGTCTGTGCACTAGAATGTGATTTGATACTGTATTTTTCTACATGCTTGATTCCGATCCAGTCAACTGCATCAACTACACAAAACACAGTGACTGATCCTCAAACGCTCTCAAAAACAAACCTAGCTTAATATGACACTTCGACTTCAATTCTGACTTGAAATGGACTTAAGTTTAGCACAACTGTGCTGACAATGCAATATATTGCGAACAGCAAATTTGCAGGTCCGAAATATCACATCAAAGATGTAAAACACGACAACTTCACACAAACTAAACCTTTATTCCAGAAACAGCTGGCCAGTGAAGGCCAAAAGCAAAACCAAGCAAGACGGCTGCAAATTTGTCTTGAAACAGACATAAGTGCTGTTACAGTAAATGATGCATCATGCACTTCTCCATTTCCCAGTTCCTCACAAACACATCAGTCTGAACCGCTAGAGCAGAGCAGAATTTTATGCTGATTATTTTTTATCATCATCAAAACTAATAACTGCAGACAGTTTCAGCTCTCTGACTGGCAGATTATGTTCCTGTTTGGAGGACATCTGCATGGATGAAAACACTCGGAAACAAAGCTTTCACTGCAGTGAGCTACTACGGAGCAGGTGAAGATCTCACTGGGAGTCCTGGGGGAGTGTGTGTGTGTGTGTGTGTGTGACAGTCATCATGTCAGAGCTGTCTGCAGTAATTAGGACAGAATGTCCTCTAATTAGTCATGGAACTGAAGAGACGACGGCACGTCCAAAGCAGTTCAATGGTTTATCCAGGGCTTTCTCTGTTAGAAGCCCAAATTAAAAAGATTTCCCAAATCAAACCAGTTCAGCCACATCTTCTCAAACAAGGTTATTACTCACATTTCAGCATACGGCACACACTTATCTAAAGGCACTTGCAACAGAGAAACAAATGCGAAATCCATGTACAGGAAATTACAGATCGAGTGGATTCCTGTTGAGATGACTATTTTGCCAGCAGAATAGCACTGCACAAAGGTTAATGTGAATTCAGATTTAAAGATATTGCAGGTTTTGATGTCTTAAAATGCAGTCATATGAGTGAAATGCTAAATCTGCAATAGGACATAAAAACTATTGATCCATTTTACACCATCACAGATACAGCTCAGATAACTAACAATAATACACTTTCAAAAACTACTGCTTTCATTTATTTCAACCATTGGAGTCGCCTCTGGGTCATCACCATACCTGACCACACGTCACTTCACTTTCACTTTCAAATGTTATGTTGTACTACAGTAAGTGACAACTTGGATATTTGAGTAGACTAAACTTAAAATTTTAATGCAGCACGAACACTTTTTTTTTTTTTTTTTTTTTTTTTACACATTGTACTTTAACAACTTAATTTTCACTCATACGATTTTTTTTTTTTTTCCATTTCAGTTTTAAAGTTGTAAATTTGGAATAACGTGATTTTTATTCAGTCTAAATCTATATCTGTATGCATGATTATGGAGGACCTCGTACATTTACCAAAATGTAGCAGCAACACTGCACTGAGCCCTCAATCCCATAATGCAATGCCCTAGACTTGCCCTTACATATCCAGAGTGACGAATGAAGCAGAAGCAACATCAGACGTCTCATTCTTAGCTCATTATATAATCAACTGTCAAAAGAAATTGACCAAACTTAGATTAAAAATGCAAAGTAATCCAATGTATTTCTGTAGATGACAACGCATAGTACGCAGTGTACTTCACACACACTCCTAAAAATAAATGTTCCACATTCACACCAATGCTACAGGAGAATCATTTTTGGTTCCAACAAGAACTTTTCAGTGACAGCTAAAACAATAACATTCTAATAATCTAATTATAAAGAACCTTTTGTGGAATGTAAAGGTTCCATGGATGCTCAAAGTTCTTCATGGAACCACAGATGCCAATAAAGTATCTTTATTTTTAAGAGTGTATGCGAGACGAGACGTGTTATCCCTCACCGATCTGTTTCTCGATGTCTGCGGCCTCCTCTGGTGTGGCCCGAGGCAGAATCCCTGGATCCGTGAAGCTGGTCTGGAGGAGAGAGATGATCACAAACACAAACAGGACCCCTCCGATGGCCGGGATGCAGCTGGTGAGGTGCTTCACCAGGAACGGACAGCTGGAACCACACAATGCTTCAATTAGGAAAACATTGATTGTGGAACACGGAGGCTTTAAAACACTGCGCTGCTCCATTAAACCACTCCATTCCCTGCAGCTCTGCAGATTCTGATGCCTAATGCTAAACAAATGCCCTATAAAGAGAATCCTGATGTCTAAAGCATTGCAGCATTAATGCAATAATACAAAGATTTGAACTATAGAATCAAACTCATTCTGTACGTAATGTGCGGCATCCACAGGGAAAAGCTTTAAAGTGAGGGGCCTGATTAACACCGAAATTAAGTGAGCCACTTTTAAGTAACCATACATCATTAATTAAGTCCCTAAAAGTGGCCTCAGTACAAATAATGTCCTGAGACTCTCTCAATTACTGCATGAATCAGAAGAGGGAGACACATTTTGCTCCGTTGAATATGTCTCAGTATTATTCTTTCTTATGGAATATTTCCAGTAAAAAATGACAATTAAAAACAATTGCAGACAGGTTAACTAGCTCTTAAACACAGAAAGTGAGCTATATTGGGTGACTATACTGCTATGGAAGGGCATGCGGTCACATAAAGGGGGCAAGTTGTCACAATGGAAAGCTACTGTTGATCTTGCGGTTGCAGTTCAATATTATCTTAATTATGTAGTTTATGCTCGACTTAAAAAAAATTAAAATGTCTATTTCCATTTCTGTCTTCTGTGAACACAAAATAAGATTTCTTGAAGAATGTTGTTAACCAAGTGCTGGGTGATCAGACTTCGGTCATTAAGATTATATTGGCTTAAATCAAATCGTGTTTACGTGATAACATATTATTAATAAATTATTAAAATATTCAAAATTCAATAAATGGTTCAACTTATTGCATCTCTCGAATTTTAAAAAGTCAAAAGGTCATCTAAAAGTAATCAGAAAGTACTGACTACTTACAGTTTTGTGATGTCATTTTGTAATCAGTAATCTACCCAGCACTGTTTACAAACAAACAGGTTTGGACAGACAGAAAAATATTTATGTCATTTATGTTTCATAACGACATGAGAATGAAAATAACACCACAATTTGAGTTATATGTCATCTAGTTTGTCCTGATTCAAAGGCATTTTGAAGCCAGTGTGCTAGACGTGTACGAGGGTTACTGAGCTGCACCTGCGCCTCGTTCTCCTCGGCCTAACTGTGGCGTTCCTGTCCTGTTTTCGGACAGCACTTCTCTCTGAGATGCTCTCTAACTAACCCCTCCAGGCTCGTGACCGTACTGTATCACACTTACTCGAATATGAAGAAGAGTCCGCTGGTGATCAGGATGAGTCCCAGTGTGAGCGGCAGCACGCCGCTCTGACGCGCCACGACGATGCGCCCGTCACAGAAGAAGCGGTTCTTCCCGGGAAACACCTCCCAGTTCCTCCGGGCTCGTCGGGGCTTGTGCTCGGGCAGAGGTCGCGGTGGAGGTGTCGGGGTGGGAGTCGCGAGTGCCTGAGGGTCTATTTGCTGATATTCGCGGGTTTTCATCCTTCACAGCGGTGAAATCAAGCCGCTCGGTGTTCGTCAAACGTCAGCTGCTGGGCGGATGGATGTCGCGCGACGGTGTCATTCCACAAGCGCGCGCCAAACACGTCCTGCTTTATTAGCAAACCTGCAATCCAATCGGCGCACGACAAAACGCGGCGGATTTACCAGCATGTGACGTAAGGCGATATGCTGCGGCGACGTCACTAATGCGTGTTCGCTACATGTTTTAATAATAAAGCCTATGCTTGGCTTTGATCGTCGGGTGTAGTTACACAAACGCGCGCTTCTCCCGTTCCGCTTTCACTCGCTGCTGAATGATGGACGCCCGAATGAGCGTCAGTATTTACACGAAGAGCACCATGATTGATGATCTGCCGCACACATTCACAGACACACCGCCTCGCAGATGATGCTTGGCACACAGAGGATGTGACGCTTCAGTCCTCGGATGCTCTTCTCATGACCGCGAGCTGCGGAACGGTCTCGTGCCATTATCTTTGATTTACCGTCAATGGCGTTCAGTGTCTCATTCCGGGAGAACAACATTGGCTGTGGCGTGAAGAAAGCAGTGCCATAAGACACACATCCGTCCATCCGTCTGTCTATCTATCTATCTATCTATCTATCTATCTATCTATCTATCTATCTATCTATCTATCCATTTTTCCATCCGTCTGTCTATCTATCCAAATATCCATCTATCTGTCTTTCTATCCATTTATCCATCCATCTATCTATCCATTTATCTATCCGTCTGTCTATCTATTCATCCGTCTGTGTGAGTTATTCCACGAAACCAGTACAATTTGAGTCCCTCTTACCTTTTTAAGTGTATTTTATCTATTGGGTCACCAAAATCTATTTTAGAAGCTTGTTGTATTAATTGAAGTCTGCTTTAATAAGGTTTAAAAACATTACGTACATTTTATATTTCTATCAGAAATTATCTTGTTTTTTTCTTTCAGTGGACATCACCTTTTTTGTAATTTCCCTCATGACCTTCTATGAAAGTGTAGGCCTACTTAGGATCTGAATAATAAAATGAGAAAAAAAAAATCCATACATTTTGCCACTCTCATAAATATCTATCTGGTCTTTTTTTACTGGTCGTGTATTCCAGCCTCCAATTTATATAACTATAACTTATTAATATTGTGGTTGTCAAGCTAAACGACTCAAAACTGTTACATAAATTAAAGACACAAATATATTGTGAAAAATCTTTTTTTCAACAATATACATGATTGCTTAATATCATGCATGCCATGTGCTCTCCTGTTATTCAATACATTTTGAGCAAAAAAATCTCAACCCTAGAACTTATTTGATCATAACGGTGTTGTGAGGTTGTGATTGGATTGAGATCCTGTTGATGGGACATAATTTGGAAAGGCACACACCGGTCTATATAAGGTCCCACAGTTACAGTGCATGGATACAGAAATAAATTCTGCTGCGTTAAAGATTCAAAGAAGTACAGGTGCTTTGTTAAATTGTGAAACTCGTATTAAATAAATTCAGTGCACACAGACTTAAGTAGTTTAAGTCTTTGGTTCTTTTAAATGTGATGATTTTGGCTCACATTTAACAAAAACCCACCAATTCACTCTCAACAAATTAGAATACTAGATGAAAATCAATAAAAAAGTGAATTGTTGGATTTCTTCTAGTAAGTTGATTTACTGTACTTTACTTTTATTTGCTTTAATTACTGCCTCAATGCGGCGTGGCATGGAGGTGATCAGTTTGTGGCACTGCTGAGGTGGTATAGAAGCCCAGGTTTCTTTCACAGTGGTCTTCAGCTCTTCTGCATTGTTTGGTCTCTGGTTTATCATTTTCCTCTTGACAATAGCCCATAGATTCTCTCTGGGGTTCAGTTCTGGTGAGTTTACTGGCCAGTCAAGCACACCAATACAACTTTTGGTGCTTTTGGCAGGTGCCAAATCCTGTTGGAAAATTAAATTAGCATCTTCAAAAAGCTTGTCAGCAGAAGGAGACATGAAGTGCTCCAAAAATGATTGGTAAACAGGTGCAGTGACTTTGGTTTCCAAAAAACACAATAGACCAACACCAGCAGATGACATTGCACCCCAAATCATCACAGACTGTGGAAACTTAGCACTGGACTTCAAAAAACTTGGGCTATGAGCTTCTTCACTCTTCCTCCAGACTCTAGGGCCTTGGTTTCCAAATGAAATATAAAACCTGCTCTCATCTGAAAAAAAGTACTTTGGACCACTGGGCAACATCCAGTTCTTCTTCTCCTTAGCCCAGGTAAGACACCTCTGACGTTGTCTGTGGTTCAGTAGTCGCTTGACAAGAGGAATACGACAGCTGTAGCCAAATTCCTTTACTCATCTGTGTGTGGTGGCTCTTGATGCCTTGACTCCAGCCTCAGTCCATTTCTGTGAAGTTCACTCAAATTCCTAAATCAATTTTGTCAAGTCAAGTCACGTTTATTTATATAGTGCTTTAAACAAAATACATTGCGTCAAAGAAACTGAACAACATTGATTAGGAAAACAGTGTCTCAATAATGCAAAATGACATTTAAAGGCAGTTCATCACTGAATTCAATGATGGCATCTTTGTTCAGTTAAATAGTGTCTGTGCATTTATTTGCAATCAAGTCAATGATATCGCTGTAAATGAAGTGACCCCAACTAAGCAACCCAGAGGCGACAGCGACCGAAACTCCATCGGTGACAGAATCTGTCTTTCAGGGCAGTAGAGGTCCTATCTAGGTGCTGATCCACCATCTGATCTGGACACAGACTGGATATGGTGGCTACGGTGACCTCAGAATAAGAGAGAAACAGACAAATATTAGCGTAGATGCCATTCTTCTAATGATGTAGCAAGTACATAGGGTGTTATGTGAAGTGGTTCCGGTTTATCTAATTAATGCAGCCTAAAAATCCTCTAACGGATTTGGATATTAAAAGCATATTAGTATGTTATGTGTAAGCCAGGTTAAAGAGATGGGTCTTTAATCTAGATTTAAACTGCAAGAGTGTGTCTGCCTCCCAAACAATGTTAGGTAGGTTATTCCAGAGTTTAGGAAAAGGATCTGCCGCCCGCAGTTGATTTTGATATTCTAGGTATTATCAAATTGCCAGAGATTTGAGAACATAGGGGACGTAGAGGATTATAATGTAACAAGAGCTCATTCAAATACTGAGGTGCTAAACCATTCAGGGCTTTATAAGTAATAAGCAATATTTTTTAAATCTATACAATGTTTGATAGGGAGCCAGTGCAGTGTGGACAGGACCGGGCTAATATGGTCATACTTCATGGTTCTAGTACTCTTGCTGCTGCATTTTGGACTAGCTGTAGTTTGTTTACTAAGTGCGTTTACTAAGTTTTGCTTGACAATCCTCATAAGGCCGCAGTTCTCTCGGTTGGTTGAGCATCTCTTTCTTCCACACTTTTTCCTTCCACTCAACTTTCTGTTAACATGCTTGCATACAGCACTCTGTGAACAGCTCCTTTGGCAATGAATGTTTGTAGCTTACCCTCCTTGTGAAGGGTGTCAATGATTGTCTTGTGCACAATTATCAGATCAGCAGTCTTACTCATGAATATGTAGTCTAGTGAAGAAAACAGAGACCATTTTGAAGGCTCAGGAAACCTTTGCAGGTGTTTTGAGTTGATTAGCTGATTGGCATGTCACCATATTCTAATTTGCTTAGATCGTGAATTGGTGGGTTTTTGTTAAATGTGAGCCAAATTCATCACAATTAAAAGAACCAAAGACTTAAACTACTTCAGTCTATGTGCACTGAATTTAATACACAAGTTCCACAATTTGAGTTGAATTAGTGAAATAAATTAACTTTCCACGACATTCTAATTTATTGAGATGCACCTGTATGTAATCTCTGTTAATCTTAGTGGAAGAGGTTTGAAACAACAAACATTGTTTCCCAAAAGCATTGTAAGCCTAAATTGGTCATTGCTCCCTTGGTTTCAATGGGTGTATGATGTACTTTTGGGAAACGCAACCCAGGACTTTTCCTAGAGCTGATGGCCTCCTGGCCAAACTTAGCAATTGATGGAGAAGGGCTTTGATTAGACTGGTGATCAAGAATCTGATGGTCACTCTAGTTGAACTCTATGATCATATGTAAAGATAGGAAAAACCAACACTCACCATCCAACCTGATGAAGCTTGAGAGGTCCTGCAAAGAAGAATGTGAGAAACTGCCCAAAAAAAGTGTGCCAAGCTTGTAGCATCATACTCAAAAAGACTTGAGGCTACAATTGATGCCAAAGGTGCTCCAACAAAGTACTGAGCACCAGGTTCTGTGAATAGGCTTACTTATGTACATGCAATTCTTTTTTAATAACATAAATAAGATTAAAACCTTCCCCACCCCAAAGTGTAGTGTAAATTTTATTAATATCTGTTGGCAAACTGTAGGCAATTTTTTTATGTTAAAATTGAATGCAACAACTTTGTGCATTGATTATAATAAAACGAGGAAAAGAAAAACATTTGCTACATGTTAACCAAGTAATTAGAAGAGTTTTTCTGCTCGGTCTTTTGGAAATGCCAAGTCATTTGCACCTGATTCAAGCACAGCTTTATTCACTGAACTGATAAAAGAGAATGAAAAGAGTTAATTTTTCTACTTTAGAGCCAATTATTGCGCTCATTCCTGTCCTGTTTATTAAACTAGGTCTATGGACTGGATAAAATGGCAAGGATCATATTTGTAACTGTTATCTGCACATAAACTCTAGATGGTGCTGTGGGATTAAATATCGTAGATTAGTTATTCAGTTTGCTTCTGTAATGGTTTGCTCTGAATTAAGGATATTAATGCCGCCACGTGTCTGCATGTTCATTACGATTCATAAGCGCGTAACAGGCACGCAATATGTTTAAAATACAACTAATGAATTAACAATCAGTGAGGATTTGGTGCTTATACCATAAGTTGATTTATTAATCTTTATTTAGGTTATTTTATGTAAAATATATTGAGATAAACTTATAATAAAATGTATTGCTATTTAAGCACTCATTACAGCAGGAAGCAGTATTTCTGTAAGCATGGAAGTGCACATAATCCCGAAATGCAATGCGCTCGACTTGACCTTTACTAACTTTCCAACATAATGAAGTGTAAGTAATTACAGCTGCGATTTGTAGAGTATGCAATTATTCCATTTCAAACAGCCTAGGTGTTTTCCTTCGGGCTGAACACCATTAATCCTGAAAACTAACTTAGTTACGACTTGCAATTTGGAGGCCATGTAATTTTCCATACTGCAGTAGAGAAACAAATACATGTAGAGTCAGACCCTCACCATGCACCGAAACAGACAGACTAATGCATGCCGATGCCAAATAATCTGTATTTCATACAAATTCATTAACAGCAAGTCTAGCTTTATCAGTTGTGGATCATGCTGATTACTACAGAAATTAACTCAATGGGACATACACAAAGTTTACCACAAGAAATTTGAGTCTTGAATTTGTATTTAACCACTTACATGAACTACAAAGACGTATTTGGTTGTCAAAAACCAGTTGTATTGTACTGTGATGTGTGGATACTACGGTTCTAGATTAACTAACATTAGCTGCGTCACCAACGTAATGCATATAAAGATTTGGTCCTGTCAGGAATTTTATTACATATAAAAATTAGGGTCATGACTTTTCCAAAATTATTGGACATCAACTATGCAAAGATGGCTTTTGAGATTGCATCACAATATCTGAACATGTTCTGTATTACTTACCATTACTTGTTATTTAAGCCTTGTGGCGTTTGCACATTTACGGTTTGCTTCCATTACGAGTGCTTTATTTGCAAGAACATTTGGCCACTTTTTTGTTTTTGAATCGAGGTTACTCAAAATATTTTCTATGGTAATCAACAATGCAAAAAATTGCAGTCCATAGAAGTTGACGTGTATTAAATTCATGGACCTCCAACTGCATGATTATAAATGTTGTTATAAATGAATCAATCACAAGCGTTTTACCAAGATTTAATGTACATTTATTCTTAACACGTGGAACATATAGTATAAAGATTTCATACGGAATAAATGAGATTCATTAAGCCAAAAAAGAGGGGAAAGGGAATTTACAACAAGTTTTATAGCTACATCATCTGAAATACAAATATGAATCCATAGCACTGGAATCGACTAAAGAAACCGCTAGGAAAGAGGGAAACCAAACTTGTTACTGTATCTGTTCTGATGAATGATGATGAAATCAGTTGGAGTAATGGACTTGTCTGGTTTGATATATGCCTCTAGAGCTTTAACGAAAGGAACTGAAATGTTATGTGCATGGGATCGCAAGGGCAGAAGATTGCATCCCTACAGTCAGAGATGTGCGGAGAGGAAGGTGGTAAATAAACACATGGCAATGCGCAATGAGAGATCTGTAGAGTGAAACCTTTAATTCGTCAAATATTAAAAACGGTGAAGAGCGCCATAAGATGAGAGAGAAAGAAAAAGAGCAAAGTGTAATTTACAACATCATTATATACACTGCAGCCTGGACTGCATCTAGAGCTCAAGACCAGTCCTAAGAGGTGATTTCTTTAAGGGTCAAGTCATACAATCGAGGGACAAAGAAGAGGTCGGGGTGTTGTAGGTTCACGTTACTTTGGGGGGAAAGCCATTTTTTCCTCTCTCAACATGAACTAAAATCATCATTTTTAAAAACTACAGGATTTTTTTTGCCGCCAAGCCAGCATCATCTCAGTGTGAAACAGTATTGTTACAGTATGTTTACAGTTTTAAGGTGTACAGTACAGAAAAAAGTTCTACAATCTACTGCACAGGCCTCCCATTTACATGTCTGTCGATAGCCAGTGACCTGGTTCCTTTAGGGCTAAGCATATATAATCCAAGTTACAGCAATTAATACCACACACCAGAGTCTGAGAGTCCGTTTAGCCTCAAGAACCAGATAATGGTGGCCTCCGTGCCCGTCCTCACCCGGAAGGTGAAGACAGGCACAGTTTTCCCCAAACTCACTGTAAACGTGACAGCAACTTTGGTTACAGTTTCGTTGTATTTGTGTGTCTTTATTTTAATTTTTCCTTACAAAAAACAAGTCCATAGGGCAGCGCACTCTTGCAGATGGGGATCTCGATCGGCACATCCGTGTTAGTTTAATTCTTATCCATACGTGTTAAATCCGTCGCGACTTATATCCATCCTTAAGAGCAAAGCAAGGGTAGACAAGGATAGACAGTGGAATCTGAGGTGATTTTGCATAAATAAAAAAAACTAAAAGAACATACAGTCAGTTAGTTTTGCTCTTAAATTTTCTCCACTCACGCAGACACACACACACACATAAAAAAAAAAAAAAACACGAGTGGGGAAAAACATGATCGCCCCCACGGCTGTCATGACTGGCCGATCAGAAAAAGTACGTCACAGATTACATGGGACACCAAAGAGTTCATGAGCGGGGACACTGATATGTCCAGTAGCCGTGACTCATACAGCCTGAACTCCGAGTGGTTCTCTTCCACTTTGGCAAGAGCGTGCAGGGCACGAGCCGCCCGCCGCATCATGTCCACACTAGTGGGCTCGAAGTGCGCACCCTGTAAGTGCATCAACGAGCCCTGACTCTGTTGGAACTGGGTGGCTGCAAGACTGTCTTCCAAGAAGCCAAGAAGGTTTCCAACGCTGCTTTTCTGCACAGCAATAGCCCGGGCCGCGACGCTGTCGCCTTGCGCCAGGTTGGCTAGCAGCACCACCGCCATCTCCCTGCAGACGGGCACTTTGCGGTCGCCAACCATGCGCACGAGGAAGCCGTAGAGCTTCTCCAAACGGCTGAAAGGTGGCGTAGCCAGAATGAGGTCAACATTGTTATCCTGGATACTAAGCTTGCTGAGGGTTTCCAGAACGAGTCTCTGGGGAGACAGTGTCCCATTGAGGCCTAGCGTGGGGAAGGGGTCGATCGCTTCCGCCGAAGGGCACACGGCCCAGTGAAGCAGGCCATCCAGCAGCGGCAGGCAAATACTTTCAGGGTAGATGGACAGGTCGAGTTGGCCTGAGATGTTCGCTAACGTGACCAAGCAGTTTTCCCGCAGAATTTCGAGACAGTCCCACCACCACTCATCTCGCTCACAGCTGACACCTTCGTCTACCTCTTCCTCTTTCTCATAAGTGACCGGGGCCTGCTTGCGTTCAGGATGCCAGTGGTGCAACAGCACCAGCCGCCCAAGCAACAGCAAGAGCCCAGGATGCTTCGACATCTCAAGATCATTGCCGGGAATGAAGGAAAGACTGCGAACAATGTTGGAAACGCAGACGCAGCGGCGGGCGAGAGAGTCCTGCCAATCCGAGAGCGTACAGAGCGGGGTCTCGTCCTTGCTGTGTGGCTCATCCTCCAAGATCTTGATAATGCGACTCTGTTGTGCAAGATCGATGCCAAAGAGAAACATATTCTTCTCTTTGTCGCCGTCCTGGCTGCCTCGGACTGCTTCCTCTGTCAAGGAACCTTGCCGAGCCGAGAGTACGTCATCAATGGTGGCCGTTATACTCGTCGACGTGCTTGCTGTTGTAGTGCTTTTACCTTCGGATGATGGTTGGACTGGGGATGAGAGAGGTTGTACTTGTTGCTGCTCTTCAATTGTCTCAGCATCCTCCGTAACAGTCCCCACTAGACGAGACAACTTCTTACGTGGCTCGACATTCACTGACATCCGTTTCCGATGCTTCAAGAGCTCCATCCTGCTCTCAAAATGGGTTTGTATGTGTTCTGTGGAGTCTCCACCACCTACACTCCAATGGATAAGACCGCTATCAAAGGCTTGTCGCCGACCCAATTTACTAGCGCGCCCAATCACAAATGGGTCTTTTTTCCTCAATATCTTGATGGGAAGCTTGTCAAATTTACTAGCCTGCTTTGGCCTCTCCTGGGAGGCACAGGTGTCCTGCAGTGGGGTGGATGATCTGAGATGATCTTTGCATGAAGTATCCTCACCTTCCCTCTCTTCTACATCATTCTTGTCATTGGGTTTTTGGTCCTGTGTGGACTCATCTTTCTCTTCCTTGACCTGGACCTGTGACATCTGCACAGTGTTGTTCTCTACATCTTCATCGTCATCCTCATCTTCCTCTTCCATCTGCTCTGCCTCTGGCCCCTCCTCATCAGACATCTCTGGGTCAATGGCATCTGGGTCAATTAGCGTACGTTGCCCAGGGTCTCCAACCTCATACTCTTTCAGGATGCCAAAGATCTCAATGAGACACCTTCGGAAATACTCAACAATGAGCTCAAGGAAGCCAGAAAGCTGCAAGTGGAAGAGCAAGAGAAATTAGTCACGCTAGTCAACCAACCTGAACCATCCCTAGTGATTTGGTCTATACATTTTACTCACCTGGTTCAGGTTAAAGTTAGAAATGCTGTTGTCGTCATAAAGAAGAATATTAATGGTATCCAAAGCCCAAGTGCTCTCAGCTAACAAGCCTGATTTAAGGGACATCATGACTCTCCAGGCTTCTGGTGTTCCTGAAACCAAACAAAAGCCAATTTTAAGACCACCCCACAAATGGATTGGCACACAATTATGAATTATTAAGAACACTACCATGAGCCTCTTACCAATATCCTTCATGGTAAGCCGGCGACGCGGTTTCAGAATGGGCTGCGTGGCCTCTGCTGAACCTGGTGGGAATGCCATGTCTCTCCGAATCAGAGGGGGCTGCACTGGCCCCTGGGCAATGTGTGATGCAGGAACTGGAGGACCAGCCTTCTGGATTTTCATCCCTGTGTGCATGTATGGAGACTTACTGGGTGAGGTCCTGTTCTCCATTGGTCTTGGCATGGGTGCAGGGCTAGACACTTGTGGAATGTGGTTCTGGGAGGACTGAAAGTTGGGCTGAAGAGGTCTGGCCATCGGTGGCCCAGAGGCTCCAGGCACATATGGAGGCTGCCGCTGGTTAACATGGCCAGCCCAAGGTCCCTCGTGGTTCATGCGCTGATCTGAAGGCATCATGTCTTCAGAACGATTCATGCCATGGTAGCCTTGACTTTGGGAAGGGACACCAGGAGGCCCCTGGCGATTGTGGTAGTTTGGGTAGTTCATCTCATTACGCCCAGGCCACATGGGACCTTGGGGTCCATCGGGGACTGAAGGGATGGAGCCACTCATGGAGCTACCCATCATCTGTGGTGGTATGGAGGGTTGGGAGTTTGGACCGCCTGCATTAGGTCCACGATCTCGCCCAAAACCAAAAGGAAACTGGCTCTGTGGGCCTGGTGGGCGTCTGTCGGAGCCTGGATAGGCATTATACTGGTTATACATATCTGGTTGGGACTGGGGTCCAACTGGGGCCTGGGGTCCCTGCTGCTGACCACTGAAAGGGTACATGTCCACTTCATGACGCTTTGCAGGAGGACCGTAAACACCATCAACCGGTCTCTTCTGTGTGTAATTCTGTATTTGAGAATTTTTTTTAGATTTTAGGCAGTGCCACACCTATTAACGATATAATCATTTTAAAAACATTGTGTTGCACTGACCGGTTGCTGTTGTGGGTACATTCCTGACTGTTGGTTTGGGTATGGTCCACTAGGGGGAGCACCTTGGCCAGGGTACTGATTACTGTAAGAATCAAGCCTGTAATCCAAAACATACAGCCAGCTTCAGCAAGGCCCAAAAAGCATGGACGCTCAATAGCAAGTAGCAGACAATAAAAATACGCATTCATGAAATTGCAGTCTAAAGTATATTTAATTAAATGCTAACCTCTGCTGCTGTGGGGGCCGGTTGGGTGAGTACATCCCTGCATCTGAAGGCATCATGTTGGGCTGCGGACCCCCACTGACATCTGGGCCCATACTTGCATCTGGTCTGTGAGGGGAAAAAGGCAAATGGCGTTTGAGAAGCGACAACTGAAAACACTACTCCTTGGTTGGGTTGGGGTTAAAAAGCTAAAAACATTGTAAAGTTACAATAACATTCAATATTAACATTCATCAGATTTCTGTATTAGTGGGTTGCTAAAATAAACTCACTGCCTACACCTACCATAAAGGTAAAAACTTCACGTAAATGCTCTCACCTTCTCTCATATCCTGGACCATATGGGTACTGTTGTCTTGGACCCATCTGGATATTTCCCATAGGTCCTGGAGGGCCTCGGTTATATTGTTCACCCATGCCACTGTTTGGGCCTTGACCTGGGCTCATGAACTGCTCACCTGCTGAAAACATAAGCAGAGAGTCACACTGTCACACTTCTTGTGGGTTCTCATATCAAATCAGACACTGGGTTGTACAAAAACTTTTAAAGAGCTGACAATTTGAAAGCTTAAAATGTTAGTCGCAAATTACATACAAACTGAACAGTAATAGATTTGACTAAATATTATGATAGCATTATTAGATACATTCATAGGAGAGATCCTTAAAACTCCACTGTAAGGACATGACCAGAACAGTCACCTTTTCTCATACCACCAAAGGGGTCTTTATTGGGCTCATAAGGCCCCATGCGGCCCATCATGTCTGGTCCACCCATACCAGGCTGATAACCCGAATTAGGGGTAACAGAGTTACGTCTTGAAAAAGCTGGATCCCCGCCGTCAGCAAACGGATCCTGTAAATTCACACTGCTCCTGTGAAAGAAAGATAATGTCAGATACACACTATAAAATCATTCTGAATGTCCTGTCCCGAAACTGAGAGGCACAGCATTGAGATGTACCTAGGACCAGGCATGGGCGGCATCTGAGTGTGGGGTGTTGAGGCAGGTGTAGGGGGCTTCAGGTCTCCCCCTTCGGCCATAGAGCTGCTGGTCGACTGAGGCGTCTGAGGACCCTGTAACGATCCTGACCCAGCTGGGAGAGAAAAAAAAACAGATATGATCGATCAGTCAACAAATCCTGAAGGAGGTTTAGGCAACGTCATATTGTGTGTGGTAAACCCTGTGCTTTAATAAGAACCACAAACCAGAAAACCAAATTCCCTATCCACACAGCTGTAACTTAAACATCAAATACCTCCCGACTGCCTGCAATTGTCGCTTTCGCGGGACTTTCACATAGAGCATGCCAACACACAGCGACACGCTTTCGAGGAAATGTGCTGAGCTCGGCTCATTTGGCAACCTTCCCCTGCATGAAATCATGCTGCTTTTCATGCCGCTTAATCTCATTTGAGGACTTTTCCCCATCGGTGACACAGGGAGAGGTGCTCTGCCAGCTAAGTGCTCAGAGACTATCATCCTTCGGTTTAAAGCTCCATATCCTAGCATGACATGGTCTCCATTACTAGCACTCACCCAGCAGCTAACAAAACACTTTTCCACACATGTAAGTGCTTAGTCATGTGTTGAAGAAGAAGAAGAGACGAGGAAATCGGCTTAAGCCTGACATGCGTCACTGTTTCTGGGTCTAAATGCTGTGTCAGAAGCTAAGTAAGAGATAATGTACATCCAGTCGGTCCAGCCGCTTCGCATTAGGGTCCTGATCACCCTGTCGGGGGTTATTCTGCGATGACATGTAATAAAGCAAAGAACACAAGGCACTAATATATGCTCACAGTTTGCTGTAATACATTTATCTCCACAACAAAATCTCAGGTGGCCAGACAGTGATTCATCTCGAGTGAATCATAAAATATTGGAGCCCGGAGACCAGTGTTGGGGGTAACGCATTACAAGTAACGGTATACCAAAATGTTATTTTTTCCAAGTAACTAGTAAAGTATACCATTACTTTTGTATTACTTTTAAAAGTAATGCAAGTTACTTTGTATTCCCCTGTATGGACTGACGTAAAAAAAAAAAAAAAAACTTTCCATAAAAAGCAACTAACACAATTTGTTACTTTTTAGGTAGTAGCGCAATATTGAGTTACTTTCAAAAGTAAATTTCCCCAACACTGCACAAGACTGTAGTGTACACCATGAGTTTTTTTAAAAGCCCAGCTAATCTGACTTGAATAAATAGTGCTCTTAAATGTCTGTTGAGCGACAAAGGTGCTGCAAGTGATTTCTGAGAAACACTGTTGAAAATTGAAATCAACACAAATACAATACTTGCTAGCTGTATGTTCTGTGTGTGCTGGGGGAAATGTGTTTGTACATAGTTCTGCTGGTGTGAATAGGGAAAAACTGAAGTTGACTGGAGTGATCAACAAGGGGGCGTTTAGATTCATGAGGGGGAAGTGGGGGGAGAGAGAGAGAGCACGCAAATGAGCAAGCGGGAAATTTGTAGATAAACATTAGACAAAGAGATGGTCTAGACATTACCTAAGAGGAAAATGTCTAAGGAAAGACAAAATGGGTTACAAACAGGCACAAGCTAGGACTCGCCTTACAGTTTTCTCCATTGGTTTGGCTCATTTCTGAAACAGAAATTACATTCTCAAAACTCTAAGATCATTTGGCAAAAAAGTCTTACAGTTCGGCACAACACTATGGCCCAATCCCAATTCTACCCCTTAGCCCTTCCCCTTTCCCCTTTCTCGATTCTCTTTTGGTTGGAGGGGTAGGGGTAAGGGGAAGGGCCAAATAGCTCTTCAAAAGAAGATTTTTCGAGACCACACTTCAAATGAATTATTTTGGCAACATGGCTGCTACAGCGAACAAAGAGACACATAAATGTAAGCTTTTTTGGCAAAAAAGAGAGAAATGGAAGTTGCGTGTATTCGCGTCTGTGCGTTTATCTTTTTAGAGTGAGTTTACTTAAATTTCGTGGAGGGGTAGGGGTAGGGGAAGGGGTATAAAATAGACTTTGGATTGGGCCTATAGCTCACTTGCAAAAGCTCATATCCCAAAACTGTTCACTCATGCTTTCTAAACTAAATTCCCTTCCCATATAAAGTGCCACAGAAATGGCAAAGATCCTTCTCAATTGCTTTGGGTCATTCCTTGAAACAGACCAGACATTTTCAACACTCTTGGTGCGTTTGCCAAAATAACGTGGATGGTTCGGCTCAACACCATGGTTCACCTGCAAAAGCTCATACCTCTCCCAAAACAGTTCACTCATGGGTCAAAACTAAACCAAAACTAAACTTTCCTTCTCATTTAAACAGTCAGTGCCCCCAAAATGCTCCGTCCCTTTGGCATTGTGTAAGCACTGCAAGTCAAAATGTTTAGATGTTGTCACTATGGCAGAGGACCTAGCTAAAAGAATACAACTGTGTATAAAACTGAAAAAAAAAAGTTTATGGTAAGAGTAGCCTGCAAGGTTTGACATCACACAATGCACTCATACTGCCAAGGAAATTGTAACCATTATCATTAACACACATAAAGTAACTTTCATACATCAGAGTAAAAAGAAAATGTATACAGTATAATGTACTGTAATATAAACCCATCTTCACTGGTCGATGTCCTCACCCTCCTGACCGTCCTCACGCTGCTGTCTGTCTGGCCACAGATTCTCGTCCACATCACAGCTTATATTTTCCCTTGCGATGCAATGAGGGAATAAACGGCGTGCATGTCGCAACCATCCCCTACAATGATCTCCTGTAATATCCTCACACGCAGCGTCTATTGCATGGAGCAGGTGCTCATACACTCTCCAAGCGGAGAAAAACTCCTAAATGGGATTGAGGAAAGGAGAGTAAGGTGGTAGGAACACCATGACCATCCTTGGATTTGTAGTGAACCAGGCCCTGATGAGCAGGCCGTGGTGGAAATTCACATTGTCCCATACCATGACATATTGTGGTAGGGGAGGCCCTACAAGACCTCGCTCATTTTCAGTGATCAAATCAAAATGAAGGTGGTCCAAGAAGACGAGGAGCTTCTGTATGGGCCAAGACTGGGGATGTGAGTGGCCACACCATTCTACGATCAAATCAGTCATACACTACAGTTACAGACAATTACATAGGAATGTTATATGTTCTCCACAAGTTCAATATACTACTGACCACTACTCCAGGGCTTCCAAACCTGGGAAACATGTACCCTATGCAGAGGTACTACAGGGGGTTTTCGACAGAATGGGGGAGGGGGGAAATTATCAATGACCAACAATCCATTCGTAATGTACACCTTATGTATTACTTACAAAATGAGTTATATAAGTAATTGTATTGTTATTTTACTTACAGTAACTTTACCACAATTCTAATGCATCACTGCACAATGATTGTAATACTACTGTAAACGGTATCATCAATACTGTAGAAAATAAGCATTCTCAGTCATGGATGTTACCTGTCAGGTAACTAAACACACTGTTTGATTGGTCATCTGAGATGTGTGAAACTCCTCCTTCATTAGGCAAGTTCTAGTTTCAGACTGTCAATTACTGTAAAAAAATGTATCAAATGATCCAAGGATTCATATATGGTTTTCATGGTATTATGCCAAGTGGTTTGGAGGTTTGTCCATGTTGTTTTGAGAATGTAATTTCCATTTCAAGAAATAAGTCAAACCAATGGAGAAAAACTGTAATATTAGAAAAGCTTTCCAGCGCTAAATGTTAGAGGGGGAAGGCCTGAAAAACGATACCGAGGTTGCTTTGTTTCTGCTTAACCGTTGGCTTTATCGTTTCACAGAACCAAGAATTGAACCAAGTTATTCTAATATTATCTACATTAACAGAACCGATTGATCCATATGTGTGCGAGGTGTCTGATGGGCGAGCTGTTAGTCAACGCATGTGTTGCACAGCATGTTTGTGAATTTGGGCCAGAGAAATGAAGGTATGGCTGTGTTTCTTTTAGGTAGGGCTGTGTTTGTTTGGGGCGTGGAGTTCAAATATCAAGTGTTAAGCAATCCCTCTAAGCAAACTGCACCTTGGTCAGTTTAACCGCTTGAGTACTCAACAGATAAACAGGCTTAATACTCATCAAATTAAAAACAAGACCCTATTTTGCTATGTTCCTCCTGTTACTTCCAAGTCCTTGAGTGCTTGTGCCCATCCCAGCAACATGATTACTATGAGGCCATGTGCTTTATTTAGGCAGACATGAGGCAACGTGTATGTGTGTAAATGTCAAAGAGCGAAAGGAATGAAGCGAGAGAGAGAGACACAAATGTGTGTGGATGAACTGCATGTTTGCGCGCCAGCTCGAGGACGATTACTACAGGCACGCCTCTGTCGGATGACTCATGCCTCCTTTCATTAACTCGTACAGACTGGGGTCACCGGCAGGTCAGACATATCCGTATCTTCACACATGCTCCTTAACACACACACACACACACACACACAATAACTCAGCCTCCCTCCTCTGGGCAAGGATATCCCTCTAACACAGATAAAGAGAGGGGAGGGTGGGAAAGAAAAAAAGATGAGGAAGAAAATCCCAGCTTGACTTTATATACCGCCACCCCCTTCACTTTTTCCCCATTCATCTTTTTCTGGCTTGGTTCAGCCCTCCAGGGGGTTGCTTCTGAATCCTAAGGCCAGGAAAAAGCCGTCTGCAGCAGGGAAAAAAGCAGTCAGTCTGGAGCACCTGACCCGGTGCCAAGCAGACATGCTCTGCATCACAGGGGATCCCCTTTAACTCGCCCCATTTCTCTCGTAATCTCAGTCTCTCTCTCTCTCTATACTGAACTCACTCTCTGGCTCAGAGTCTTTTACATGGGATGTGTTTTTGGCCAGAAAAACAGCTGGATGGAGCGAAACGAAAGCGTATTTTAACACCCAGGCTCACTGGCATCGTTGTAAATATGCTCGGGGATGCCCATCCAGTAACATCTAAAAAAATAACACCCGAACGATACACTAATGAGTTCAAGTAACCAATTACTAGGGCTGTGCTGGATACGACGGTGAATCGTCACAGGTCTTTGATGATATGGGTATACAGCCGTGTGGGCTCACTCACAATTCTGCCCAAAAACACAGCCATGAATAAAAAATGGTACCAAAAGACCCTCCAACAGCAACTTCTTCCAACAATCCAACAACAGTTTGGTGAAGAACAATGCATTTTCCAGCACGATGGAGCACCGTGCCATAAGGCAAAAGTGAAAACTAAGTGGCTCGGGGACCAGAATGTTGAAATTTTGGGTCCATGGCCTGGAAACTCCCCAGATCCTAATCCCATTGAGAACTTGGTCAATCCTCAAGAGGCGGGTGGACAAACAAAAACCCACTAACTCCAAGAAGTGATTATGAAAGAATGGGTTGCTATCAGTCAGGATTTGGCCCAGAAGTTGATTGAGAGCATGCCCAGTCGAATTGCAGAGGTCCTGAAAAAGAAGAGCCAACACAGCAAATACTGACTCTTTGCATAAATGTCATGCAATTGTCGATAAAAGCCTTTGAAACGTATGAAGTGCTTGTAATTATATTTCAGTACATCACAGAAACAACAAACAAAGATCTAAAAGCAGTTCAGCAGCAAACTTTTTGAAAACTAATATTTATGTAATTCTCAAATCTTTTGGCCACGACTGTACAATAAAAAGTTACAATTTCCCAGCCCTACTCTGAACACAGAAGGGCATGAATAAGCAACCCAGCAGAACAGAGTTGTGGTAGCTAGCAGTACCACAAATCACTAAAAACACACGAGGAATGAGCGTCAAATGCTGGCGTTCAAACATTATCAGCTGTACTAAACCATATCAAAGCAAAACTCCATTAAAACAAGACATGTGCACTATTAAGATTCAAATTTACAATCAGATTAATCTAGCTTTTACAGGTGTGTTATCAGGCCAATGGGAAGGCGTTCGTGTCAAGGCAGTTAACGCCTTTCAAGTCTGATTATGTCAATTTTTTGGACGTTATGAACCCATCCTACATGCATTTGGGAAACTTAAAATTCATCTCAACTTGCAACACTTTTAATCATACATGAAGCATCAAATCCCAAAACTAGTCCGGACATATTTGACGTTTCATACACATCTGAAGGAGGAATGCAGACAAATACAAATGCAATATGGCAGAGTAAACATGTGCAATAAAGATTGAGGAATTACCACTGAAAAAAGACCTTTCTGCGGTCCAATGAAGGATTGGACTCGGTTTCATATAAAAGAGCTGTCTGCACTGACCTGGTGAAGGAGGCTGGACCTTGGCCTGGTTCTTTTTAGGGTCATTGTTGAAGATGTCGGGCGGCGGGTCTTCCCCTCGCTCGATCTTGCACTCGAAGGCGTACAGACACTGGATGTACTGTTTCTTCAGAGAGCTGGCAGCACTACTGGATGTGCCCACATTCAGGTTAGTGGCTATTTCCCTCCACTTCTTATTCTTGTTCACCTGATAACAGCAGACAGACAGAATTAAATGACTGAAGGCTGAGAAGACCTCAAACTCGGCACATACTCTAACAGAAACCAAAGCGAGCATTTAAATTGACCAGAAAGTCAACTAGAAACCATAAATTACCCTATAAAATGCTGTTTACAGACTGGTTTATTAACATCTTTCTGCAGTTGAAACACTATTTGAGTGATTACATGAGACATGATAATTGATAAGTTGTGCGGTTTCTTACAACACACCTTCTGATGTTCATTCATGTTTATTTAGTGCAGTAACTAGTAGTAAAGAGCAAAAGATTATTGATTTATGTGCCGCTTAAACTGAGCTGGCTTTAGCGACCTGTCAAGCCATATAAAAAAATGGTCAAAGCCACATGTCTAATTTGTATATTGTGATAAAATTGACAGAATTTGAAATCAGAGACTTTGTTTCGTATTAAAAGTAGAAATGCACAAAGCTCACAGCGATTACTGGCTTTCTGATAAGCTGCAAATAAGGTTTAGTTAAGGTCACACATTATCTGAACATCCCAGACTAAAAGATTGATTTTGAGATTTAAGAAACTATCTCAGTATCGATTAAAAATGCTAAATCAACATTGCTAATGCAATGTCAGCGTATCCACAAAGCTTACATGTCTACCTGTTGCAGTTTATCCAGGTTGTGTTCATGAAAGAGACACTGACAAAAACAAAATACGACAAAAAAATGATACTAAACATCACTGTTTTGGGCAAAATTAAAACCGTTTAGGTGAAAACCGAAAATTGCCGTTTCAGACGAATATTTTAGTTTGCTGAAATTTGGAAGCATGACTATGCATTTCTAATCTACAATTCAATTAAACTACATAGAAATTAAGTAACCCCCTATGAAAAGCATTTAAATTTTTTCCAAAAATTCATTATATATATATATATATAGTTTATAAATCAAAAAGCATGTCTTGAAATCATAAATCTTATACAATTTTACAGCAGTTTATTAAGTTTTATAATCTACTGCATAAAAGTAATATATTTCTGTTACAATTTCTTCATGTTTAACCAGATGCTTATTGCTCAAATGCTCATGAAGTGACTCTTAGAGCAGCTCTGGAGATGTTGTTCATGTGTTTTTGTCCATATTTAATGAGATGGCAGATGCTGAAAACACTGCGAGCATCACGGATAGGGCTGGGATAAACGATTATTTTTTAAACGATTAATCTAGCGATTATTTTTTCGATGCATCGATTAATCTAACGATTATTTTTTTCAGACCGATTTCGATTATCTCCCCATTAATTGACTAACAATTTATACATGTTAATTTACATATCTGAATGAAAAAAACATGAATTCCTTAACATTGCAATATATGTTTATTGCTCTTAAAATTACAAAATAAAAGACTGACTAAGAATGCATTACTTTGCACTTGTATAGAGATAGCATTCAATAAAACCTTGAAGCCTTGAAAACACATAGCTTACTGAAACAAGCTTAGTGAACACATAGGGCCTAGCTTACTGAAAAAAGTTCTTCTTTCAGATGAAAATAACTACAACTTGATGTCTAGCCTTCAATAAAAAAGGTCACCCAAAATACTTGTTTAGAGCAATTGAAAGAATACAGTAACCAATGTAAACTTGAGGGCTTTAAGCTAATACAGAGTGCTTTTCCAAAAAAACAAAAAATAAATAAATTAACAGTGGGAGCCAGCAGCCGGTCATGGAGAAAAAAAAAATCTCTGAATGCTCCACGTGAAACTGTGGCGTTCCGCTGTTTTTCTATCGTGTCTAATGATTTTGAGCAATATGCACAAGGGAGAGAGAGAGAGCAAGAAGCGCTCGTGTTGTTTGAAGACTGTGAGTGGGCGCAAATAAGGCTTTGACAGCCGCCAAAAAAAAGATCAATGCAGAAAAACCCCTGGATTGGTTATATAACGTTGGACAGAATTTTGATCCGGCCATCGCATATATTCAGCGCACATAAGGTAAACGTTTTGCAAACGTTTTTTAGAGAAATAAAAACAGGACGACGAATCGATGCGCATATTTTGCGCCTACGTATTTTTTGCATGGATGTCATCGATGACCTCGACGCGTTGTCCCAGCCCTAATCACGGAGTAAAGGAAACCGTGCATCTGTGCCATTCATTCACACAGAGACATGCAGGATTCATATTTAAAGTCTTTCTGTGGCTTAATATTCACAGACAAAAGCACATATCGCCATTTGAGTGAACTGACCTACTTTAGATTTATTCATTCACAATTAGTTAAATTCCACATTATACAGCAAATTCCATTTTTATGACTGGATTCTGTCTGTTTTTCTGCATCGTGGGAATCATTAGGTCCTAATAAATGATTTCCTACGAAACGGTCCAATCCACTCAAAAACCATACCGTCATTATAACAAGATAAAGCCTTGTTAATGCCGCTTCATGTCCTATATTAGCCTCTAAACAAAACTTTCTGTGATTTAGAGATACCATATCCCACCTGAGTGAGGCCGCCAATCTCTTTGACCGATGCGTAGAGGCGGAAGAGGTCCAGGGGCTTGCGGCCCACCGCGGGGAGATTGTTCATGCCCATGGCTTTCTCCTCAGCAAACGCAAGGTAACGATCCACCCACATCTTGCGCTCCGGTTCTGGCCCCAGCTCGTACAGACGGGTTATCTTCTCATTAGTGGTGGTCGAGGAATTGGACTTCTGCAGGGACAAACAAAATACATTTAAAATAAAGGAAAATGGTCAAATGCCCCAAAAAATATTAGATTCCTGCTATTTAGTGATGATGTTCCAGGTTCCAGTTCATAAACAGGAAGCACTGGGGGGAAAAAGCACGCACGCTATGTGCAATGTGCATTTCAGCCGAAAAGCATGTTCATTAATGATGAATAAAGCCAGGACTGCAGGGAGCAATTTCAAAAGCCCTGAATGTGTGTTTCTCCTCCTGTACATTGGCCGGCTATCACACCTCTCCATACAGATGATCAGTCCAGAGCCGTTCACACGTGTCCTTCAGCTTAAGAGTGGCACAGCACGGCCTGGACCCATTTAAACATTAATAGCTCTTCACCTTTTTCGATTCGGGCTTAGGCGTCCCATCCACTTTGTTATTCAACTTCTGAGGTTGGTTGAGTTTTTCCATGCCAAACTCTGGACTGGGAGCCATGCCTACGAGACAAATGCAAACACGGTCACTGTGCGCCAAAAGGCATTTGGTTCAATTCAAAGATCAGCAAAAAAAACTTAAATTCAGGAACAAAGCAATCAAGTTCAGTGCTCACCGGCAGAGTTATTGGCCATGTTTCCGGGCATGGGGTACGGTCCCGCTTGGTTCATCATACCCTGCATGCTGTTCATGGGCGGGGCATACGGAGACCCGGCTCCCATCATTCCTTGGTTCATGTTGGGATATCCAGGCGGTCTAGGAGATAAATGAAGCCAACTGAGAACATCTTAAATGGAGTTGATCGTCCACTGCCTTCACACGAACTGTTCTGATCTGATTTTGAACTCTCACACTATGAATAGACTGCATCCAGCTGTGCTTTTCTAAGTGTTTAAGAAAAGATACAACATAAGACTGCCCCATATGAGCCATGGAGAGTGTACTTAATATTTATAATCACGTGATGTCTCCAAATCATTCATTCACGATATTCACTTGACTATTTCCGGCATGTTCGCTTCCAGAAGGCACGAGAGCTAATGAAATTTACACCGTGTTTAGACAATCCAGCTCCAGTGACGTTTTAAACCATTTTTAAATCAACGTCACAATCAGTCCAAGAGGGCCTGGATTCTGCACAGGCTGGTTTCGGGGAGATCAGACACATGTGTGCACTGTACCTGTGTATGGAGTTGGATGAGCCGTGATGCATCCCAGCTGCTGCGGGATCCTGAGGCTTTCTGTTCATCCCGGGCGGCGGACACATTCCTGACGCCACCTGAGGAGGCATGCCCCCCATGTTGGGACCCATGCCAGGGCCGTACGGCCTCGTACCCATCTGCCCCGGACCCATGCGTCCCTGAGGCATCCCTCCATACGAACCCCCTCCACCCTGACCAGCCATAGGGTTCATGGAGCCGCCCATGCCAGGACCACCCGGATAGTTAGCGTTCGGCATGCCTCCATAGCCTGGTGGCCTCGGGTAACCTGTGCAGCAGATGTTGAGGTTAAAGCACACTAGGCTTGTGTTTGTGTTGTGTTCTTTAAAAGCATCAGTGCTGAGTCTAGTCGAAGCTCCTCACCTTGTGGTCCGTACTGGCCACCCTGCGGCCCATAGTTGCCCATGGAGTTGTTTTGTGGAAAGGAACCCATCCCACCATGCATTTGGCCTCCAGATGACTGCCGAGGAGATAAAGTTGACCCGGGTTGAGGAGAGCCGTATGGCATCTGAGGGTTCCTCATGTATACTGTAGAGAGAAGACAGAGATATGCGTCAGTAAACCACCCTCGGGGAGACTTTCATGCTAGATGTTCTGGTGTGGATCCAGGTGAGATTAATTGCCTCAGGTGCACAGCATAGAATCGCACCGAAGTAAATGTGAAGATGGCAGTCTGGGACAGCTTGTGTAGACACCAAATGTGACACATATTTTACAGATTCCATAGAAACTGACGCTCAGAGACCTGCTTTCTTGGCATTCTTAGTCCAGAGTATATCAGGAAGTGTACAGGCAATTAATGGCTGCACATTTAAGGGGGGAAAAATACATTGCTATTTTTGTAGGGGGGATAAAATTCCTAGTTTGATGTGCTTGTTTGCAGGGCAGCACAATTTGGCCAAAAATGTCTGATTTTATATCAATACGGATATAAAGCATTTTTGGGACAAAGCATTTTTAGATAAAATCATCTGCTAAATAACAAATTTTAAAAATAAATAACAAAACTAATTTTAAATGTTGAAACACGCCCCAAATCAAGTAAATAAGTAACACAAATAAAATAAATCTCTTCATTTAAGCAAAACAATGCTTTGTCTGTGCTCCTTTCATTTAAAATTAGAGGCAACCACTGCATTTTAATCATGATCCAAACAAAGATGCTGCATACATGCAACATGAGCTGTTTTTAATTTAAATTAGATCGCATAATTTCGAGATTTTAAGCAAAAACTGAATGGTTTGACATAGGTTTTGTGAAACTACGCATAAAAAATGTCTGCATGAGACGCAGATTCACTCTCTGCCAGCAGGTGGCGCTTTAAGCATTTCCTTGGTTACCGAGGTAAACAAAGCAGCGCTGCTCTTATTAACTTTATTATGCTTCATACAGAGGCAAGATGGAAATAAAAAATACAATCTAAACTTGCTTATCGATTTGTTTAGCATCAACCAATTTGAATATTCATGTATTTTAATCGATTTTCAACCGGCTCACGGTTAATAGTTACATCTCTACTAAATAATCGAAACTTGACTGACTGCATCACTTTCACTTTAAACCATGAATCGTTTTTGATGGAAAATGGCAGGGTGCCATTAGGAAGAATGATTGGCGCATGTGGTGTTACTAAATGCACATTAAATCGACTCAAACTCAAACAATCGGAGACCCTCAAAACACCTGATCATGAGCTGCTCACACATAAATGAACACAGTGCCTCCACTCGGATTAAGTATTTAATAAAATCACACCAAATCCCATTGCGATTTCAGGTTTATTTTGATTAATCGTGCAGCCCGAGTCAAATTAGAAACATTTATAAAATGTCACAAGACTCACCTCTATCCTGACCCATGGAAGAATGTAACAGACCATCGGACTGGACACTCGAGGGCCGAGGGGGCATCTGGTTTCCTAATGGAGGAGCAAAGAATGGGGGATTTATGATAAACGTAATTCTTTAAATAAGACCTGCACTAAGCTATGTTGTAAAGAAACTATATAAATGCGAGTCCCACCAGGCATGGCTCCGGGTGAGAGGGGTCCTGTGCGCGAGGCCGGGCCGCTGGCGGGCGAGCCCACAGGTGAGGGTGACGGGCCGCGGATCCCCGGCAGGTGAGGGGAGGTGTGGGGCGAGAAGGGCGACTGCGCCGGGTTGCTCTGCTCGCCCTGACTGCTGGACACTCCTGATGTACTGACGCCCGGACTCAGAGCACCCTCTGCGCCTGTGGGGAGGTCATCGATGGAGCCCGACAGATCCTGCACAGGACAACCAGACGGTTATTAACGGTGCTCGTTAAGCGTCACGATTACCGCAGTGCTACAGACATGAATGAGGGCTCAAATCATGTGATCTACTGAGGAGAGGCGCACTAGTAGTTCTTAAGGAAGCCCTGAGGGGACATAGTGATGGGGGAAAAACTAATTAGATTTCAATGCTTTTGCATTCCCCTACTGAACTTTGGCGTTCGTGACGGAAATACACATTTTCACAAGGCATTATAATTATATGACTCGAGCGATTAAGGAGAAATGTAAACAGAAGCTGTAACATGTGTGAGAACATGATTTTCAAATCAAACGCATTTGGGCTTGTTTACCACATTTGATGAGCTCTATCTGTGCCAATAAACTTAAAACCTATAAATATTCTACAAAAGACTTGATTTGTGTGTGACACTCTTGGTTTTGTGAACTTTCCAAAAACAACTTCAACTATTTTTAAAGATAATAACCACACACAAGATTGTAAGTAAACAATGACAATTTTCATTTTTGGGTGCACTATCCCTTTAAAGCCAACTGGGTAAACTCACTGGTATAGCGAACCAATTGGCTAGTCAGTTGTTGGACGACTAGTTGACAAAAACAACCTAGCACTGTTGCATCAAGTTTAGCACACGCAAACACAGCTCACAATCTCTCTATGAAATAAATCCAGTTGACTGAGTGACGATCATGAAGCAAACATGATATTTCAAGCCACCATGTGTCTTTGATTATTGATGGTTTTGCCTGAAAACAAGCCTGAGTGAAATGAGCAGCGAGTCCATATGGGCTGTGATGCCGAAATCAATCTGGCAGTCAGTTATAAAGCCTCCCGGTGGAGGAGTGTGTGTGTGTGGGAATATTTACACACTCGACTCGTGTCACGTGGAGCGCATGTGTTCAGTGAAAATTTGCAAGCTCATCTGCCAGTCAGTTCAGAGAGTGAAAGGGAAAAAGAAGTGGGAGTGGAACAAGAAACACACTAACACACACACACATACACTGACATAATAGTTGACACACAGCCAAGTATTCCCTCAGAAATCTCACACTCGCAGACTGGCTGCGGCCCCAAAGTCGGCGGTTTTGCACTTGAAACGGCGCCCGCTGCTATATTTGGGCTGTGACCTGCTGGAGAAACCCCAGAGGGAGAGACAGGAGGAGGACGCCGATTCAGACGGGTTTAACTGACACACACAGTGTCTGTATGACCCAGCTCTGCTCTCCTAACAGGAAACAATCCTCGATGGATATGTGTTTATGTTGGCATGTGTGCATCTAAGAGGAGATTCCGGTGTATGTGACCCATGAGGAAGGTGTTTATCAATGTGTGTGTGTGTGTGTGTATATGACCACAACATGACGCAATGGCTCTTGGGAATGTGATCTTAAAGCATCACTGATCCCAAAGCGAGGACATTAATTAATGAAGAGACTCTAAGGACCGTGTCTGTGCGCACACAAACCCCAGAACAAATCACAAGGACACTTCTGCAATTTAGCTAAGAATTGTTACGATTTAGTTTTGTCTGACGATTAACGGTTAAGTCTGTTCAGACACTTGAGCTTGCGTTGTGTCACAACTCTGCAGCTTCCTCATTAACATCAGAGTTCACATAGGACAAAAAAAATGCAAGGCTTTTTAGAAAGCATCGTGGTGCTATCATCACATTCATGTGCACACAGAAACCAAACCCACAGAACTCTGAAGACTTAAGTAGTTTTTAAATAGTCAACAATTTGTTTCTGGATACTGATCTAGGTGTTTGGACAGTGTTCTGCCATCTGCTGCTTACAGAAAATCTGTAGGAAATACATTTTGAGGGGAAAAGAAAAGTGTAATTACTACATACATCCAGCAGAGGTCAATAGAGATCCATTAATTTCTCTGGAAGTAGCTAAATGCTCCTGGAAATGCGATGTGGAACAAACACGATCACACACACACATCCCTGTGAAATATCCGCCATCTCGGCAGCACATGTGGGATTGTCAGTGGGAGTAAACTTTTCTCGCGCATACCGAACGAGCGGCTATGAAACACTGAGGCTCTTTACGTCGTGTCTTTTGCGCGCTCAAGTGCATTATTTTAAAATGTTAAATATCTTCAACTACAGCCAGCAGCTATCACTCTGCAGCTAATCAGGGCTGACTGTGCATTCACACCAGACGCGACTTGCACGAAGTAAATCTCGCTATTCGCGTGTATGATATTTGTTATTCTGCTTCATTCGCGTGTAAAAGTAACTTCACAACAAACGTGAATTTGCGTCATGGGAGGGGCTACTGCCAGTTGAGTTCACGCAACATTGTGATTTCAACCACCATTTTTATTCAGATAATTTTCTAAATATTACTGTTATGGTGTCATGAAATGTAGTAGACACCTCCTGTATCTGCTGGAAGAGTTGCTAGTGAGGTCAGCAGGGGGTGCTCACCCTGTGGTCTTTGTGGGTCCTAGCGCCCCAGTGTGGTGACGCGGGCACTATACTGTCAACAAGCACCGTCCTTCGGATGAGACGTTAAATGGAGGTCCTGACTCTCTGTGGTCATTACAAATCGCAGGATGTCTTTCGACAAGAGTAGAGGTGTGACCTCGGCATCCTGGCCAAATCTGCCCACTGTCCTCTGGAAATCCATTTAACCTTCGCTGAAACTTCTTCGTCTTCTTCAGGGAGAAAGTGGCTCATGGTTGCGTCGCAAGGGCATACACCACTGCAGTGCTTCTGAGGAGAAAGAGACACGGTCGGCGATTTCACACGTGATGTGAGAACGGCCTCTCAATCGACTGCGGATGGTTTCATCTCCGGAAGATTACAAAAAAAAAAAAGTATGAGGATATTTTGAATAAATTTAGTGAATAAAATTATTTTGATTCAATATCATTCAATAAATTTGAATTGTAACAAGCAAACTTCAACAAGCTTTGTATTGTTACAATGTCAGTAGTACATGTAAACTACATCAGTTTATGCAAATGAGCAATTATTTGTTGGCAAAAGTCTGCCAGATGAAGCTGAATCTTTCTCACTTTTGCTGACTATTATTTTTTGGTGAAGGTAACACTGAAACTCTTCTGCTGAGGCTTCACTCCACGATAATAAGAGGGTGTATCTCAACCCGTTCTGTCCCATCAGAAGTCTGACCCCGTGCCCTCTGGAGGCCTTCAGAGCTTCGGATCACATACACTTATCCAGAACATTACTTTCGTTCGTCCTCTGAAGAAGAAAACTAAACTGGTTGACTGGCAACTGGCAACATTCTGCTGAGCAACAACAAAAAACTCCCAAACACAGATGTTTTTGGTTGGCTTGTGAAACATAACAGTAACTTAGCACAAACCTGCTAAACTACAGCCCCTGAACACACGTTTAACTCACAAGGGTAGCCAAACGATCACCCTAGAATAAGACATTATTTTTAAAATAAAAGAGGGGGAAAAAGCGATTAGCTGGCTTATAATGTCTGTAAATACTGTGAGACTTTTCTGGTATCTTTGTGGCAGCCATTTTATGCTGAAACTAGCAGCAGTGCTAGTCTGTCTGTCAGCTCAAAACAGAGACGACGGGGTCTATTTACAACACTTCAGCTGTTCCAACAACATTTCTGACGCAATTACTTCAGTTAATCTAAAAAAAAAAAAAAAAACACATAACATGTTTTTCATAAAGCAGGACAGTCTGACTTCGGCAGTGTTAATTTCGTTGACTAAATATTTTCGTCATTATTTTCGTCACGAATATATTTTTGCCGACAAAAACGAAACGAAAACTAAAATAGAAGGCACTGATGGAGACTAAAACTATGACTAAATTGATTGACATTATCGTCAACGAATAAAGGACGAGACGAAAATAGACTGTGACGAAAATCAAATCAGCAGACGGGAGAGATGCGAGGAATGAGCAAAAGAACCGGCAAAACAGAACAGACTGCATGAGAGAAGAGAACCAATCAGAGCCTGACTTATTGAGACGTGAAGCGAAGGTTTTCAGTTTTTATGAGCTCCCGGGAAGTCGGCATTCGAAGAGGTGATAGGGACTTTAAGCAACAGCCTCTGGTGGAACGGCAACGCCATTCTGGCGTTGTATTGCGCCTGCGCGAATTTAACTGCTACTTTGTGACGTTCTAATTTAACGGTCTACTACGGGAGAACAGCTGATTTGCCGGAGTCGCTACAACGTGAGAGGTTAGGTAAATAAATGTTATGTTTTTAGACTTATTTACATCATACAATATTAAAAACTCCTCTTCTGACAAAAGATTGTCATTTAACGCCAAAAGCAATCCTTCTCTTGCTTTTTTAAATTATATATTTTTTTGGATCTCAATAAATGAATTAATGCTGCGTTGCGCTGTTCTGTTTTACCGTTGCTTAGTGACTTTTACGTTCTTGGCTACAGCGGTGTGACGGCAAACTTCCGGTCGCTGTAGCCGTTCCATTCGCAGCTGTTGCTTAAAGTCCCTACTGTCTAAAAGAGCGATAAAATGTCCACAGCTCACTTCACGTTTGACGACGAACAAAACAAAACAAAGTGTAAAGCACGCAGAGCGCTCATTCGTGGCAAGAACACAACCAATTTGAAAAGACATTTACAGACGAGCCACCCGGACATTTTCTCAAATGTAATTTCACAACGATGTTCTTTTGTTTATTGAGCTAAGCAAAATTGGAATAGTGCAGTGCGTAGATGTTGTAGCATTAAATATTACGAACTGAAAAGTACTGTAAAATAGCCCCTTCTTCAAATTAGATGCGAGCACAATACTAATACGTAATATCATGATAAATACATTTGCTTAATACTAATGTTTAGTATATTTTATAATGTTCTACTTGTTGACAATATCACAAATATTTCTATATTAGTCATGTGAAACATGAATGTTCACATCCTATCATTATACATACAAATCTAGCAATATTGTAGTATTTAAAACATACAATATTGCTAGACAAATGAATACCTTATACAATCTTGTTACTTTTTTATCCACCCAACTTAATAAATATTTACTTTAAATGTATGCACATATTGTTCAGCTCAGCTGTAAGCTTTAAGGTCCTGGACCTAACGTTATTTTTCTTTTATTGATGGTCAATTGGCAGCTAGTTATTGTTTACATTATCATGACAGTGTTTGCTGCTGCATAAAAGCTTTTGAATCAAAATAAAGACACAGTTGTGTTGAAATAAAGTTTAATTAGTGTTTTATATATTTTGGTTAAGTTTGTTTCCTATACCAGCTGTAAAAAATTGTCTAGTAAATCTGTTATTGATTTTAGTCTTATTTTAGTCGACTAAAATACCAAGCAATTTTAGTCGACTAAAATACCAAGCAATTTTAGTCGACTAAAATACCAAGCAATTTTAGTCGACTAAAATAAGACTAAAATTAAAACAAATCAGATGACTAAAACTTGACTAAAACTAAAAAGAATTATAGTCAAAAGACTAAGACTAAAACTAAATTAAAATTTCGTGTCAAAATTAACACTGGACTTCGGCAGCCATGTTGTTTGACAGAAACCACAGCGAGACTCAATCCCAGAAGCCTGGATTCGCTCACAAGCTCTACTCTGATGTGAGGAGTCTGTCTGTGATGGTCGTGAGGGGGCGAGGGGAAACCCTGCGGTTCAGAAGAGCAGTCACAGACTCTCACGGCTCTCTGAATGAGGAAAACCAGAGCGGGAGGGAGGAAGAGAGGACGGAAAACACACACACACACGAAGTACAGTCACTGCACGTTTACACAGCCACTGATTCTAGCTCTTCACACCCACATCAGAGCAGGATTTAGGGAGGAAGTGTCCCCAGTGTAGAGAGCAGTGGCTGTGCATCGGTCAGCCATGAGAGGGAGCCACAGCCCACCGACTGAGAGAGGAGAGATGAGAGGAGCCATTACTGCACACACACTCCTCTCCTCTGCTCTGGCCGAGCTTCACTCACACTGATGCTACTGCTGCTGATGTTAGGGTCAGGGATGCAATCAGGCTCTGTGCATCCATCTCTGATTGGCATCCACTGATCTTCCGCTCATACTCTAGAAGCAGAGTACCTACCTCTCTGGACTCGTGTTAGTAAGCATCCTTCAACCTAGCAACCGCCCACACCACGCTAGCAACCGCCAAGCAATGGCAACCATCCACAACGATGTGACAGTTTAATGGGCTAGAACCACTAACTGTGGCTGTGTAATAACATTAAACATTTAACAAAATATCACAATACTATTGTAATATTTCACTGTGAAATGCATTTAGTAAAAATTAATCAAAATACTACTACTACTACTACTAATAATAATAATAATAATAATTATTATTATTATTATTATTATTATAATTATAATAACCTCTAAACCAAAAAAAAACTATTCTAGCTGCAAAGACACAAATTGCATTTCTGATAATAATAATAATAATAATAATAATAATAATAATAATAATAATAAATAATTAAAATAAGACAATACTATTGTAATATTCAGTCACAGAATTAGCAGAATAAGAGCCCGACCGATACCGATATTAGGGGGTAAAAAAAAGGCCAATATCGATATATCGGCCGATATTCTTAGTGTATATACTTGTTCAACGGATCACAAATCTCACAGTTAAAATTACATTAAAGTTTTTGAACGACAGAAAAAAAATATATTTAACTTGCTGTCCATTCATTACTTAAAGCGAAGTTATTTGTTTGATACCACAGCAAATACTACTAGATTAACTAAGTAAGTTGATCTTACCGTCATCATCATCTCAGGTGTGCATTATTTCTCTAATAATTTAACGGGCCGCAGTCAATTATTCCGCGTATACTACGATTACCACACCTCAAGACATTGATCAGATGATTTAAAGTGATTTGTCCGGGTTTTGTACTTAAATCACTAGTGTGAGTAGGACTATTTCTTTCGCATCTCATCCAGTGCCTCTTTTGTAAGTACCAAAACATCGTTTTAAAGCGTTGAGGCTTGAGCCATTGATAGCATTCTAATGCAGTTATTAATGAAGTTATTAGAAAAAAAGCGAGAGACAGAGACACAGAGAGAGAAAAAGAAAGGCTTTTGTGAGTTAGGCTAGCTCTGGCGTCCCTCTACAGTCTTCTTAACAGCGCTGTTATTACCATACTAGTGAGAAAATTAATGTGTATCCTTTAAGGTGCTACACTATATAGGCTAACTGATAAAAGCGTCAGGGCAGTGCTGACAACACATTTTTGTTCGAACTGCGTGACCATTTTTACACAGTTAACTATGCGAAGTGATATTGAACTGTAATGCGGTCAAGACAGCTGCCTGGAACTACGTTCGCTGTGCGTTTAACAGAAAATAATTGCACACATCAGAAATTTCATCAGACTCAAGCATTCAATGGCCACATTGTATACGAAAGTTTTAACATGATTAAAGAGACAAGAGAACAGCCAGTAAATATAAGAACAAATACACAAATTACAAGCATAGGTAAATACAACACAATGCATTAAAAATAAAATAAGGTTAGTAGTATTCAAATACAGAAATGTAACAATTAGTGAAAATAACACTGCATAGTGTTTATTGTATAAAATTGAAAATAGATACAATATTAATTAAAAACTCCCGAACCATGGGAGTTATCGACGCGGGGGTGAACTCATTCGAGAGCGGACCTCTAGATGTACACTATAATTTGTTTTCCAGTGGGTTCCTCAAGCTGAAGGGATCCCCTGAATTTGGTGTGATTCTCCATATCGTTATGGAGATATGGCCATTCAAAGTTTAAATGTTTTTCCATTAAAAAAAACAACAACAAAAAACAACAACGTTTCATCTAGGTCCCCAGTAGCAAACAATGGAGCACGCTCTGCTGGACAAACTAAGTAGGTACACCATTTCAAGCATTTTATCTGCATTATGTAAAAAAAAAAATATCAGCGGCATATTCGCTGATACCGATATATCGGTGACAGGCTCATATCGGCTGATGATATTGGCAAAAATACATATCAGTCCGGCTCTAGTTTACGACATAAATCACTTCTGAGTACTGATGCCCAGCCTGGACTGTCTGCACATAGCCACAAAAAAGGCCTGGAATATATAAATACTAACGTGATTGAGACTGTGCTCGAAGGCAAGTGACTGCTCACTTTTTCATTCTTATGCCAAAGTGTATTTCCCCCTAGGCTAACGTATTTCTTCAATTGTTTCCAAAAGGAAAACGGCATTATTCATTACGGTCCTTCAGTTAGCCGTCCAATCACAGTGGAGGAGGGGCAGGACTAATACCAAACCGACCAATAGTCACACCCTGCTTGTACTACGATAATAATGAAGAAGTTAATATTGCTCGTCTCAGAGCAGTGTTGGGGAAAGTTTATTTTAAAAGTAATGCATTAAAATATTACGTTACTACATAAAAACTGCGTTACATTACTTTTGCTTTACTTACTGCATTTGTTAGGAGAAAGATGTTCGCTTAAATGCAATGAAAGTCGCTTTGGATAAAATTGTCTGCTAAATGCATAAATTTAATTTAATTTGTCACCTGGGCTGGGCTTGCTTATTTATTTATTTATTTTTTGTCATCATTTAAGATCAATCACATCTCAAAATTTGATTCAAAGTAGTGCAGCGACTAACGAATATTTTGATAACAGATTGATTATTCCCTTAATCGGGTTAAAAAGCTATTTTTATTTTCTGTATTTAATTTATGTAAACTACTTAAGTATCGTTTTTTGGATAATTAATTAATTAATTAATTAATTAATTATATATATATATAATTATATTATATATATATATATATATATATATATATATATATATATATATATATCGTATTTTCCAGACTATAAGTCACACTTTTTTTCACAGTTTGGCTGGTCCTGCGACTTATAGTCAGGTGCGACTTATCAAAACTAATGAGACATGAACCGAGAGAAATGAACCAAGAGTAAACATTACCGTCTACAGCCGCAAGAGGGGGCTCTATGCTGCTCAGTTCTCCTGTAGTCTACAACGGAGCAGCATAGAGTGCCCTCTCGCGGCTGTAGACAGTAATGTTTTCTCTGGGTTCTTGGGTCTAAATAAATGCGACATAGTCCGGTGCGACTTATATGTTTTTTTCCTCATCATGACATATTTTTGGACTGATGCGACTTATACTGTAGAGAGAGACTGACAATTATGCTGCTATTCATTTCCAATGATTTATGGGACTGCTACAGTTGGCAGTGTTTCTAAAGTAACAGTGACCTCTCTGATTGGTGGATATTTCATCAGTATTATGGGTAATTGAGTTCTTCACTTGGAACTCTGCAATTTAGCATAGTTTTAGCAAATTTTTTCAACAAATTCTTCAGTGAGTTGAAATCACACTGACTACAGGCATTTACTGAAACGTTCATCATCACTTAACTTCAGAGTTCCTGGCGTGTTTTGAAAACTCAATTTATCCATGGGGAAAATGAACGGGATTTCTTTCCGGAAAGCCGACTGTTGCGCTATATGCCACGGCCACTCTCTCTAAGAGTGATTGAATGTCTGTGATTGGATTTAGCAGTAAACCAATCAAAGCTGGAGCTGCCGAGCCACAGTCTGTCGAACACTCACATTTGTCGTCATTTTTTGCTTAATTATAACTACACTACATCAAATGTGTTCAAATTATTGTAACAACTGAGGGTTTCCAAAAGTTAAAATATCCTTTGGTGACGCTCTCAGAGCTGTAAATAAAAGCATTTACTGACATGCATCTAGACGGATCCGACAAAGGCTGGGAGGGGTTCGCTGTGTGACCACATTGGGGGTCTATTGTGTGGGTCACAATGGTAGCGGGAACCACAGATGCTTTGGTGGAGGAGGCAGCCGCCCCGTCTGGGTGGAAACAGAGACGGAGAAGGGAGGAGAGGTGGATACTGGGGGGCTGGGAGCCTGACACAGAAAGAAGAGGAAAAAACCAGCATGTCTGCCTCCTCCTCTTCTCCAGAGCAATGCCCCTCCCACAGCAGAGTCGCAGAGACGAGCGCGCAAAAACTGAGCATAAGAGACCAGAGATTTCAGATCTGAGAAACGTAAGGGGTTTAAATGGGAATCTGGTTACAAGTCTACTTAACCATTCCAACGCTTTAACTATTCTTTACGTACATTCTTGGCCATAGCGTTTACGCAGAATCTGGTAAATTAGCCTTTTCTTTTCATGCTTCTTCAGTTTGAAATTAATTGCAAAATGTACTCCGATTACACCTTTTAAATGATTAGGTGTTCAGATTTCGAAACATTTTCAAGTTGGTCACAAGGATTTGCGGTGGTGACCAACTGAAAGCTGTTTGATTTGTGACTTATGCATGAATGCTACACTATTAACATCGGAGCATGCACCTTTGCAAATTTAGTTCATGTGACCAGGTGCATAGTGAATGGGTGCCTTCAGCATCAGTGCAAATTATTATTAGCATCACAAGTTAAAATAATAAAATATCACCAAAAAAAAGTCTTCAATCAGTAAATGAATAGAAATTGGATTGCATAGGGCACATCTCAATGGTAAATCCATGCAAACCAGTTGAAATCCAATAGCATCACAGAACTGCACCTTACACATGCACATGACAACATGAAAAACATTCATTGTATTCAAAGACTACACTGGAAACACATCCGCCTGCATCACACTGTGGCTATATGCTAGCCGCTTAATCTAAATTACACCACAGATATGAAGAGGTGTAAACAGCACAGCAGAATCTTCCAGTTGATATTTCTACACTGCCACCCCATCCAGTCCGTTTCAGAACCAGTAACATTACCAAACATCAGGAATATAACGCACTAGTGGAATTTTAAAAACACAAATAAGAACGGGTTTTAAACTTTTATCCCCAGCTGCAAACCTACAAAAAAAAATATAAAGAATTCACTAAATAAAAAGACTGGATTGATGCCGTTCAGAAAAGTATGGAAGAGGAACGACTAGGAGAAACAGGAATAATAGGAGAGTGCTGCAGTGAGATACGGCCTTTGTGCTGTCGTCAGCCGAGCAGAAGCACTGAGAGAGAGAGCGAGAGCGAGAGAGAGAGAGAGGGGGGGGGGCTGGAGAGCTCAGAGTGGGTGTGTGTGAACAAGAAAGCAAGAGAGATGACGAAGGAAGGGAAGGAGAGCATGAAAAGACAGAAAAAAACTACAAGTGAAACATATTTAATGTATGAATCCTTGAAACATAAAGCTGCAGCATACTGCAGCTCTTCTTGCATCCTGCTTGATTACACTAACGCAGAGGACGAGGGAACAACTGTGTGTGCAACAGAGAGCGCATGAACGAGAGCAACGGCCCCTGAACCTGAATAAGCCACGCGCACACAGGAAGACCCAGAATAGCAACAGGAAACACGCCCCAGACTCTGAATACTGCAACAGCACAGCCGTGCAAAACAGGACGAGAGCTGCACTGAACCGCTGCCTTCAACAGCATTCAGTTCACACAGAGACGGAAAAACAACCGGTTTACAGTTAAAAAGGGACAGTGTTATTCTAAAAGATTGCAGCAGAAATATACACTCATATTAGATTAGATTTCCTTCTGGAGAAACTGTGAACAGTTTTTGTTAATATGCAAAACGCCCCTACAATGCTAGTGTGTTCTGAGTAACTGCCAGAGCGCTGTAAGAGCCAAGGAGTCAAAAGTTCCCAAATAATAAGGCAGTATCACAATAAATACTGTGGCGATGGTATAAAGTGTCAATCTGAGATTTTAGATCACAGTACATAGTTGACATGCATCTTGTTTTATAGAGTTATTAAGCACAATAAGCTGTCAAAAGAAGAACTATTCATGCAGACACAGCCGACTGTCAATGTCAACAATGAAACATATACACTGGTAAAAAGTGAAAGTCAGAATATTAGATGTGTGCAGTCGGTCTTAAAGTGACAGCAGTCTAATAAACCAGCTGCTAAAAAAACAATCAACTAAAAAAAATTATATATATATTTAATTTTAAGGGGCTTTTGAAATCATTTGAGATTTATTCAGTGAAGAATAACATCGAAGTTAGATGAAAAAACAAACAAACAGCTTTTCTGACTGATATAACACAATGTTAACCATTTGTTAATTCTCTAAAACGCATATTTTAGATTCACAATTCATTTAAAAGCCTCTTTTGTGTAAAAATAGTAAATAGTATCAGGTCCTCTTGTTTTTCAACCTAATAAATGTTTTGGAGCATTAAATAGTTAATAAAGAAACGTCATTCTAATGTTCATTATATTAGCCGCACTTATGCTAACGATTAACTACTCTAATAACAGCATTCATTTCAATCCGACATTTAAATTAAAATATTGAATAATATTCATAACAGAAGCAGTGTTTCCCACAGCCTTCCACTCTATTTTTGGAGACATATTTATGCAAATTAATTTTCTGCCAGCAGGAGGTGCTTTTAAAGCGGAATTTAATTTCTGAGGGGGGAGGGGCATCCACTGAACGCAAGCAGCTTATGCTCTTCTGTGTCAGCCGCGAAACAATGACTCTTTGATCTACCTTTTTTTAAACTTTGATTTGAACAAAAACAGCGCATGAGCGCAAGCTGCTTGCGTTCAGTGGATGTTCTCCAAAATGGCGCTATCGAGATGTGGAGAGACTCTAATTTATGAATAAAGTCGCTATTTTTCTTTTTCTTCACATTCAAAAAGTATTCTTGTAGCTTCATAACATTACGGTTGCATCACTGACTCCGATGATGCTTTTCCTACTTTCCGGGACCTTGACAGTCCAAGTTACTTGACAGTCACAAGCCTCCCGGTTTTCATCCAAAATATCTTAAATTGTGTTCTGAAGATGAATGAAGCTTTTACTGGTTTGGAACGACATGGGGTAAGTGATTAATGATAATTTAATTTTGGGGTGAAGTATCTCTAAGAAATAAAGTCTTTGAGAAGTCAGAATATTATTATTGCGTAAGCACTCTTCTTCATACTTTTAGTAAAATACTATCAGTTTTTCCTCAAGCTACATTTTCTGAGGCATCATTCATGTAGCTAAAACAGGAATGAGCTACAGTTGTTGAAGTCACTAACACGAAGCATGTGCGAGTATAACCGTAATGCTTGCCTTAGCAAACACTATTAATAAATATAAAAGCTGCAAGAATAAAAATAGAAACATAAATACGCCACTCTCTGCAACCAGACAGCACAACAAAGAGAGCGTAAAAAAAAAAAACGCAACAAGGACAAAGCTGTTAGATGGGAAACTAAGTGAAAAGGAACAGGGCAGAAAGGGAGAGGAGAGACGGATGGAAAGAGTCGAGGACATCTGACAGTACTGGAGCACTTGGCACTGGCGCTCGCGGTCTAGAGATTGGACAAAAATGCGGGTGGTCTTGAAATTATGTCAGCCG
Source organism: Carassius auratus (assembly GCF_003368295.1). NCBI lineage: Eukaryota > Metazoa > Chordata > Actinopteri > Cypriniformes > Cyprinidae > Carassius > Carassius auratus. The sequence goes on along the minus strand of NC_039298.1, from coordinate 2,390,382 downwards.
CTGGGGTTCCTGTGTGAAAATGGTTCAGTCTCTCTCTCTCTCCAATACACTTTTCCTCTCTTCTCTTTCATTTCCTCGTTTCATCCTCAATATCCTGCCTCAATCCATCCCGATGCCCTCTTTCCCAACTAAACATCCATCTCCTTTCAACACAGTGTTACTTACTAAATTTTTGCAGCAACTTACATAATAACTAGTTTAAAATGACTTATTAACTCTTCCCCCACCACTGACAGAATTGTTTCGAATGCTTTCACTGTTAGGGGGCACTATTACACATCTTCTGAAAGAACACTGATTCCCTGGATCAAAACACGTCAAAGAAAACGCGACTGCACGTATAAGCAAAATAACGCGATTTTCAAGAATTAAACAGCATAGTAAAAAAGGCTGTTGACAGAAGCAATGGACTCCATCGAAGTTTTGATTGTTATGAATCTGATTCAGATGTAGTTTTTGACGAATATTAGATATTTTCGTCAAAGGCTTGGTTCTCTTTTTTGACATTTCACGTTCAGATATTCATACAATAAATATTTTGAATTCCATGAAAATTTTTTGAAAAAAAGCTTCGGGGGCTGCCGGGAAATGGGTTAAAGGTATAGTTCTCCCAAAAAAATAAAATGACCCCATGATTTACTCGCCCTCAAGCCATCCTAGATGTATATGACTTTCTTCTTTTAGACGGATTCAATCAAAAATTTAAAATAAAAATGTCCTGACTTTTAGAATGGCTTTATAATGGCAGTGAAAGGGGGAAGAGATTTTGAAGCCCAAAAAAGTGCATCCATCCATCATAAAAAGTGCTCCACACAGCTCCAGGGGGTTAATAAAGGTCTTCTGAATATTTTTACATATCAAAGACAGCACACAATTATTATAGTGTGATGCATCACAATCTATTGAATTGTTACACACAAAATATTCCAGTCCCATTTTCTCTTAGCATCTCTCTTGTTTTCCCAACGGGCCGGGTGCCTCTGAGTCGGAATTACTACTCCATAAAACATTTCCTCTGGGAGAAAGAGGGGGAAAAACGAGCAAGCATGTGACTAACATGTGACCTTCCCCTCCAGGCCCGAGCACACTGACTTAATATACATCTCAGAATAAGAAGCCATCCAAAGATTATGGATGAAAGCTGACTTTAAGTGAGGATTTTGACTGAAGAAAGCGTGTGAGAGAGATATAATAGCAGTGTGGGAAGTGAAGGACTGAGGGTGACGGACCCCTGAAGTCACGGTGGAGTTTAGCAGTACAGAGGGGGGCGGACACTGCTTGGGATAAGCTGCACTTTGAGGAAGGGCCACAAAAGGCCATTAGAAAAGAACTGGAGGAGATTAGAAGTGTTCATGTTCTCTCACGCACAGAGAGGATATATCACTTCCAGAGTGTCCCACAATTGAAATCACAGGCCACTGGAATCTCCCCGAGCCAGATCTGTGTCGCTCGTATACACGGACAGAAACACCATTATCATCAACCAAAGGGAAGAGAGGACTTGATTTGATCCTCGACTGATATGAACCACTCTGCATTGAGATTAATTTGGGAAATTAAAAGAAAAAACATAATTCAAAACTAATTAATCAAGATCACGGCAAAAGATGCCCAGTCTTTCTGCCAATGAAGACACAATCTGGAGAATCGGCTCCAGCTTTCTGTCGTTTTCCATCTTGGCGTGCATCAGCGTACATATGACAGAGACATTATGGTAAACCAGAGCGCGTCTACGGAGGACTACGCCAAATGGGTATTAAGTAAAAACAAATGCAAGCTCATGAAAAGCTGTCTGAAGGTAGCATCTTGCCAACAAAAACCCATAAGTCCAATTAATTTTGTCGTCAATATAATTGCCAATCACAGCCCCTTTAACATGGTGGTTCCTAACCAAGGAGTAAAGGCCCAAAATCATCCAAGGGGGTCACAGGGATAGTTCACCCAATCATAATTTACTCCTCATGTTGCTGCAAACTCTTGGACACAAAAAAATATATTATTTTGAAGACTGTCGGTAACCAAACGAAGACTGTCGGTAACCAAAAATTTGCTGTTAGCCATTGACTTCCATAGCAGGCAAAAAAATACTACTCAAGTCAATGGCTACCAGCAACTGTTTGGTTACCAAGTCTTTTAAAATAACTTTGTGTTCAACAGAAGACAGAAACTCCCACAAGGCTGGAACAACATGAAAGTGATTAAACTATGACACCATTTTTGGTGAACTCTTGGAGGGCCTTCAAGTAAAAAGGGTTGATGACCACTGTTTTAACTTCTACGTACCCAATCAGAGCCAACATCAGTAGCAGACAGCTATAATCAATCATTGCTCTAGCAGTATTGCTCGCTGCATCACCAGGACTGCTTTTATTGTACAAGTGTTTTCAAGTGCTAATCTCAACCTGGACTGATAAATTACTGCTTAAACCATTAACAAGATTTTAGAAAAGTACTAGTAATATCAGTATCCCTGCACATTATACATGCATGTGTGGCCTCACTGATGTCAAACCAAAGAGAAAATTGATTCTTAGGTCGAGCAACTTACATTTAAGATGATTAAAAAAGACTCTTGTTTGTTTTAATAATGTAGAATGATAAAGTAAACAGAAATTAATTCCGACGTCATGTCAAACCACCAATTTAGTTTTACTGATAACATACACAAAGCAAAATACAGGCACTACTGAATCAAACGGTTGGGAATACTGTAAATATCATTCAGAGGAGACATCACATCATAAACAAAAACAAACCGTTCACAGAGAGCTGACAAAGTGTGCGGTTGCTAGACGTGTTCATTCGTTGCGATGAAGCAACGATTATCAGGAAACCAGCTCACCCAGTCAGACTGGTTCCTATCGACTCGCTGAAAACTCTCTGTAGTTGGCAGCTTTAACCCACACCAACGTGCATGAAATCAGTCCTCAAAACCCAACAAATGAAGACTAGCCCTAAAAAACCCAGAAGTCTCATTGGGATATTTCCAGGAGGCGAAAGAACTATGTTTTTGCATCAGGACTTAATCCTAGTAGAAGTTGAAGCAGCAAGGAGTTCCATGTGTAGACCTTTAAACAAAACACCATGTAACAATACAAATAACCCAGTATTGCTTCTCAGCATGCAAGCTTCAAGCAGTTTTTGTTACACAGCTGGATAACACGCTCGCAGGTCAGGTAGTGATTTGGAGGTGTTGTACCTTTGGTGCCGGCCGGGCTACAGTTAGCAGTAGGGGCTAATCTACCGTGAGAGTGGAGCACGTGGGAGATGTTAGTGAAGAAGGGGTCAATCGAGGGCTACATTACTGCCTTTCCCGCAGGCAACCGTGGGGATTCCTGGGATTGAATAAAATCTCTGCCAATCTCAGTCACAGGCTACGCTACGTAAGAGTGAAATATATAAATAAAAAGAGAAATAAGAGGAAATCACATCCTGAGGGCATCCCCTACTGACAGAGACTGAATGATCTCGGTTGACTCCCTCGCTCCTCTTTCCTTCTCCAGCCCTCCAGCTCTCTATTAGACACCTCTCTCTCTCTCTCATTAATTATCACAACTCATTTGGAAATTTCGGAGACACTGTTGCTCTGAATGAGCTATTTGTGTCTGCTAACCTATAAACACACACATGCACACACACATCCTGAATGTTTTTCACCCTGACAGATGATGTGCACACCTTGGAGTTTTCACTGACCTGGTTTCCAAAAGCAACTAATCTCGCATGGCTCAACTATTTTGGCGTCCTCGCTTATCTTGGACTGGAAGTAACCTTGTGACCAACTTGTAGAACGATATAAAGTTTATGCTGGGTAAATCAGGAAAGTCAGTACCACCACAATAACATTCAGGCGCAAAAAACAAAGAGTGATGCAATAGTTTTCACGCAAGGCTCTACAGAAAGTTCTGCAGAGTGTAGCTCAGTGCACACAGAATGCATTTTTCCCTTTCAATGTACTGCTATTCCATTGTTTTTCTATGTACATGCACTAAACAGACATCTATGAGCGATGCGGTCGCATCTCATGTCTTTTGCAGAGCCTCATACTCGACCGCCATGTTTTTAAGATGCTGTGTCAGGTTTCAGGCTTTTACAGTTTTTAGGTCTACCCCCAGAGTTTTTATATGCTGTCTGTAATGGTCAACTACAGATATTCCATTAAGTAAACAACGAGTTACCACTACAAAACTGATTTCCTCATCAGGACAGCTTATCTTTGTTTTGAAAGCTAACACGGCATGAGGTTAGTCTGGTTTGAAACCCTCATGGGACTCACAGGAAGACTGGAGGGTCGTCCCTGCATGGTTTCCTCTGGACCGCCCTTCCCGGACCCCATGGGCTGATTGGAGGAAGGAGCTGAAGACTGAGAGCTGAAGGAGTCTTGAGACAGCTCCTGAGGAATAAAGTCACGACAACTAAATGTAGACGCACTTCTGAAAGGGTAACACGGATGGCGTTGAACTCCAAGTGAAAACCCACCATATTGATTTTGGTTTTTACCTGAGGTGGTGGAGGAAAGCGCTGGAAGGGCGACTGCTGCTGAGACTGCAGTGGAGGGGTTTGGGAGTACGGTGAGGGCTGACCCTGTCCTGAAGCTTGCTGGGATGACTGAGGGGGCGCCGAGACGGGCGGCTGTGATTGTGGCGGGCCCTGCGGCTGTTGTGAGGGTCCCTGCTGCTGAGGAGGCTGTCCTGGAGCCGAAGGTGGTTGAGTGTATCCGGGTTGGGACCCCTGCTGGCCCTGAGACGGACCCTGGGACTGAGGGGGACCCTGGGACTGGGGAAAGGGTGGCTGTCCTGACTGTGATTGCGGAGCCTGGGAGTATGGAGGCTGGCCCTGAGGGGGACCATAAGGGGGCCCACTCTGGCCATGGGGAGGAGCAGGGGGTTGCTGGGAGTAAGGGGGCTGAGAGGCCGCTCCAGTGGAGGGCTGCTGGGGGTATGGAGACTGCTGGGGGCCTCCGTGAGGTGAAGGGCCCTGTTGTCCGTAGTAGCCACCTTGGTTCTGAGCATAACCACCGGGGCCATGCTGTCCAAAGCCAATCTATAAAGAAAACACAGCGGGAACCAAAGAGTGCATCAATTTACAAGCAAACAATCATTTCGCAATGTAGAACTATGAACTAGAGAAATCTGTGAGCATCTGTAATGGTCGGTGCGTGCTATAAACCCTGATCACAAAGCATGCAAACCAGAGCTGGTTATTGGCACTGATTTGCAGATTTGATTCAGAGTCACAAACTATTGATTTCTCATTGATTTAATATGGCATTATCTCAGTCACACCATCGTTTAATGTTACGGTAAAATCGAAACCGCGACAGATCGTTTCATCCGTATTGGGCCGTGAGTTGATTGTATTTTGAAATGTGAAAGTGCGCTAGTAGTCCACCGCGAAGGAGCAGAGCTCAAGTGCACTAAATAACTGGAGACTTGTGGCATACGTCACCAGAGAGAAGTGCGTCATTTCACTGGAAGATTGAGTAATGCACAGATTTTTTTCCTTTTTTTCCCCATTTTCTTTCCAATTACTACAGTATTTTTGCCATTTATGATCATTGCATACTTTGGGTAACATTTGGTATTATATGAAATGCAAACATATGTATGAATATTATTTTAACTGAACATTTGCATATTTGATACATCAGGCTTTTATGGCTCATGTTAATTTAATATAGTAAGAAAAGACCTCATAAATATAATATAAATAGTAATCCGTAAATAAAACCGTGAGAGCTGCAGGGCCAGACTCCCTACAAACACTAAAACCCTTCACTGGCTATTTCAAGCATCCGCTGGAAATGTAGAGTAAGAAGCCCTGTTGCAATGTTTTTATTATTTCTATTAAAAATGGACACAATAGGTCATGATCATTTACATACACATGTGTAGGTAATTTCCCGCTTATTGGTATCAACTAAAATGTGTATTATAATGATGAGAATCAAGTTGGCAAGTGAGCGTCTAAACAGAAGTTAATGTACACTGTGAGATGTGTTCATTCGCACTCGGAAAAACCTCACAATAGCAGCAAAGAGACATATTTGGGGTTTCATGAGACAGAGGTCAGTGTTTTCTACAGAGCTCTTCTCCATCTGAAGGACCGGTGTGCACTGTGCACACGCTTGAATTTCATTACTTTCAGTCAGCATACAAAAAAATGTGACCTTGCTGGAGAGTGTACCGTGTGACACAAAAGCCTGATGGTGACACTTTCCCTCTCAAGGAGAAAGGAAATATAAAAATGGGGAAGAAAAACGCCTCTGACGGGGAGGTTTAATAAAAACAACCTGAAGTGCATGTTCTGTGCCAGTCTACAAATGGATGGCACTCCAGCACATCTGCTTACTCGACACAAGCACAATGTGGCACCCTGCGCAGACAACAGGATGAAGAAAGGCAGGCACTTCAACTGTGAGAGGAAATCCCCATGTGACAAAACCTGAGCCTCGCCGTGACCTCATAACCACCTTCTTTGAAAGCACAGATGAAAAGACCCCATGAGCTCATGCTGCAATGCTCAAGAACGTCTTAAGAGCATCAGAAGCCTTCAAGGTTCGAGCTGAGACTCTGAAAAACAAAAACCTGGCAGAAGAGGAAAAGGTCTGCCCACTATAGACACCAACAGAATGGCTGGGCCTGAATACTACTGTATGGAGCTATAATAGTCTCCATTTCTTTTCTACCATTTTGAATAATGTAGCTTCTGGCCCTTATTGTCCTCCACAGTAGGTCTTTCCCCCCGATATGATGCCAGAATTTTCATTTTTGGTTCAACTCTTTGGTTGAACCTTTAAAATGCTGTCTATATTATTAAAAAGTCAACAACTATGTGTCTGATGTTTTAACACTAACAACAAGTGCTACTGCAGAATGATAGAAAGGGTCTCTTTATTAACAACCCATTGAGAAAACAAACAACATTTTTTATTAAACTAAAAGTGCAAGCCTGTATGTGAAAAATGTCACTTGTAGTCGAGTATTTCTGACAACTGAGCTTTGGCGATCCCAACTGAACATTATTTTTGTCCATGCATCTGCTAATAATTGTTTTTCTGTTTGGCCGATATGTCAGAAAATAAATGCTGATTTTGACGACTTGTTGAACTTTTATTTTTAAAGCTCTGATATCCCCTGTTCTCCTTCTCCATTAGTTTATTTTCTCTGTTTAAAAGTTCTGACGAATAAATCATTACACAGAACTTTTAAACAAAGTTAGTGAGGGCTATACTAATAGTGTTTGCCTTTGTTATTATTAATTATTATTATTTGTTATTATTATTAGACAGGCAAATGCTACATCATCTAGCATGAACGTTCAGTAAATACACATTTCATTTGAACAAGTCTTTGGATATCTAATAATCCTTCAATTTTACCCTGGCAACTTTGGAAAACTCAGCTGTTATTTTTAACTGTTTCTTTTATTTGTGAAAAACACAATAAAAGACCTACAGAATCAGAAATCGCCATCTTAAAAAATAAATAAATATTGTTACAGATTTATCAAGTGTTTTTATATTTGTTAATTTTAAAATGATACATTTAAGTAAATATATAGCAAATGTAAAAATATAGATTTAATTTTTAAAATAGTTTATTCTGCTCATCAAGCCTGCATTTAATTAATTAATTAATCAAAAATACAGAAGAAAAAAAACAGTAGTTTTGTGAAAAAAAAAAAAAAAACCTTTTTATTCCAACAATCCTGAAAAAACTATCACAGGTTCCCAAACAAATATAATGCAGTAAAATGGTTTCCAACATTGATAAGAATAACAAATCAACATATTATACTGAATTCTGAAGGATCATGTGACAATGAAGACTGGAGGAATGATGCTGAAAATACAGCTTTGACAACAGTTAATAAATTACATTAAAAAGTATATTAATATAGAAAATAGTGTTGGGTGAAATGGTAATTTTTCATATCGTCAGCCCGTGAGATCGACGATACACGATATTATCGTGAGTGGGTGGAGCAAGAGAGAGACTCTTTGTTCTTGTCATAGCAGAACTATTTGGTGTTTTAAACCGCAAAGATGCACGAGAGAGAGCCTGTAGAATCACAAATAATCGAAAAAATATACTTTCAGACAAACTGATAAATTAACGTTAAATATAAAAATACTGTATTTAAAACAGCTAGTTCTTATATAGTCGCACGCAACTGTGATATCGCGCGTCCTGTGACAAATCTGCTGCATCTGCGCACAGAAGTTATCAGTCTAAATGTTCTGCAAAATCAGTCAATGGGGAAAATCAATCGTAGATTTCATCAAGTTCAACAGTTTAACCCTAATATTGGACATAAACGAATACGTTATATATAAAGTATTAAAAACAGGTAAGTTAATATATTGGTAGTAAAGTTGAATTGAACTGATGCATCAGTCAAACATCGCTCCTTGATGAGCTTGACGCACCGCCACAAAAACAAGAAGCGTTCTGACATAATTGTGAAATTAAACTCAGTTAGTGAGGGCTTGTTTAAAAAAAAAATAAAAAAATAAAAAAAACATATATAGGCCTTTCAGATACTTGTTAAAGTGCAATGAAATACTTTATATCTGCAGACGATGTACGCGTGCGTGCGTGCATGCGTGAAATGCAGTGCTGAAGTGAAATAGCTGGGCAGTTTGATAGCCGAATTATAATAGGCCGCCCAATAAAAATTATAATAATTATTATTATAATTTAATACATTAATATGAGAATGAGCTTAATATAGTCTAAACTAACAACAGACATCTGCTATCTTCGATATCTCTGACTATCGTCGATACAAGATACTATCGTCTATCGACACAACCCTAATAGAAAACCATTATTTTAACTTTGAATAGTTTAACACTATCACTCTAGTGCATTTTTGTTCATATAAATGCAGACTTGAGCAGAAGAAAAGTACATTAAAAAAAACACACACTGAAAACCACCTTAAGTGGCCATCCAAAAAACAAAAACATGAATGCGCTGGACTGACCTGTTGTCCGTACTGTATTCCGCTCATGCTTCCGGGAGTGCGGCCCTGCATGCCCATAGGATACCTCTGGGGTCCCGCGGGCCCGTAACCCTGTCCTGGGAAAGGAGGACCCTGTTGGGAGCCAGGGGGAGGCCCCTGCTGCTGAGAGTAGGGGTTTCCACCACCATAGTGCTGCCCTCGAATTTTCCCCACCTGGTCCATGGGGCCTGGAGGCTGAAAGAGACAAAGAGAACGACAGTAAGCACTAATAATTCAGCGGCACGGTACAAAATCAGCGAGTGCCACACAAGAGGAGAAATTACTGTGGTATGTTTCACTGAGTCGACTGAACGCCAAGCATTTGAGTCATTCATCCTCTGAAAGCATTCACTTAGGCCTATCTGGTTAAGATGAAGTCAATGGTGATCAATATCAAGAGAGAGATGGAAAACAATCCCAATGCCATATAAGAGCGTATTAATCAGAGCACAGCAAAGCCACACCAGCCCAAATCAAAAACAGATCTGTGTGCTTCAAAAGAGGAAACTGTCAGTGAATGAGTGAGAGAATGAAAGCAGCGCTACTGGAGCTAGATGAACAGTCAACTTCCCTTTGAAAACAGACAAGAGGAAACACGCATGTACGGTGACTGGAGTGTGACCCGAACATCAGCGCTCAGGAGAGAGAGAGAGAGAGAGAGAGAGAGATCAGAATAAAGTCTTTGGGACTGCAAGAAGGAGCGTGGGAATTACACCAAGATGACAGTGACAGAAACTTCGCCGATGAACTGCCCATCGTTTCTCCATTTGTAAAAAAAACAGGCCTCGCTTTCAAGCGTTCTGATTCTGAAGTTGTTTTATGAGACTCAATAAATAGAAAGTTAACGGAAAGAACAAACCACATTGTTCACATTATAAATCAGCAAAACTGTCTACACTGAAAGAGTGGAGCGCATTACTCTTGGTTTCTGCTCTTATTGCTGTTAACAGTGTTTACTGTTTGTTTGAACACATGTCTGCATGATTTTTTACTGTACATTTCACCTTGACAGTCACCACTGATCAGCTACTCCTAAATGTAATGTAGAAAGTTTAGGAATTGAAATGGTCCCAGCAGCTGTAATGAGGCTCTAATGAGGTATGAGGAAGAAACAACATGTGATTTTTAGACCAATGCTTCTAGTGTGGAAAGCTCAGTTGATGAAAGAAATATAGTTCTGTAGCTCACAAATCCAGCACAGAGACAGCTTTAAGAGTTTATTTTTGACACCACACAGGGCCCTATGATTTCCACGATCTGAAAGGAATTTTCTGTTCTATACGGAATTTCCCAATTTATGAATGAATAAAAGTAGGTCAGTAGTCAAATCGAATTGCAATATTGACCAGTGTCTGTAAATATTAAACAAAAAAAAACTATTTTTATATGAAACAGGAGAAAAACTACCGTCACATATACTCACAACAAATCTCTTGACGGCAATCTGGCAAAACAAAAGAGTGGGTTAACTTGAAGAAATTGACAAATATACTACTATTGTACGGTAGAACCTAAGTCATAGTACTAGTACTGCTGCTACTAAAATTAAATGTAAAACTTTATTTTTAAGCAAAAAAAATTATTTCACGTTTTCATTTAAATAGAAAACCTGTTGCATAGCACTTTGCTTGCAAAAAATAAAAATAAAAAATAAAAGTGTTATTTTCATTTGATTAAAACATCAGTTACATTAATGTTAATAATGGGCACTACGTTGTTTTTTTATATATATATATATATATATATATATATATATATATATATATATATAAACTGCTGTTAACTAATAAGTTTTGTGTTTAAAATGGGAAAAAAATGGAATCTAGAAAAATGTAAAAGAAAAAAAATGGAATTTGAATTTTTTTTTTTTTTTTTTTTTTTTTTTTTTTTTTTAAATGGAACGTAGGGAAAAAAATGAAACTGATTTTATAAGGTCCTAAACACAGCAGTGTTCACATGTAGAAGAACGGAAGGTGTTTTATCTCATCTACATGCAGTGATAAAGCCGTCCAGACGAGGTTACAGCTGAGATCAGTGAAGCCTTTGACCGAAAGCGTAATGGAAGATGAAGGAGAGTTATTCTTGAACAAAGACCTGAGCAAACCTCTGACCTCAAGTTGCCATCTCCATTTACAGTCTTGGGATTTTACATGGTTAGAATGAGTAAGATATAATGCTGCTGCATGTCTAGTGAAAACTATTCCTTCATTCATTTTTTTGTCGCTATGAGGAAACGGCCCACAAATCAAGACGGCAGGCCAATGGACGTCTAATTCCTCCTTCTGCTCGAGACTGTGGTAAACATGCAGTTGTCGGCACGTTCCCGCATCCAGTCTGAAAACCGCTGAGGTTGCCTTCACACAGTATTATGTAGATGAATTACCCTCAACTCCTGAAGTGTGGGAATGAGGGTGGGACGAAGAGAACGACAGTTGTGAAGAAATGAAGTGCTTTTAATTCATCCTCGGGCAAGGTCAAAGATAGGCAGCAGCATATCTCGCCGTCTCTCGTGTTTAAACAGACAGACGTACTTTATTGATCCCTGAGGGGAATCCAAGGATTTCCCGCCACAGTCTTACTCGCCGAGGACCCGAGCTTCCCATTTCACTTTTTAATGAATGATACTAGTTAATAACAACAATAACAATGAGCCAGTCGCAGGATTTTCCTGAAAACAAGACCTTGCAGGAACAAGAAATCGATTTGAAACAGCGGCTATTTGACACGGGATGATTAAGAAGAAATACATGCAGGGTGGGAATAGTTCAACGTTCGAATAGAAGACACCAGGCAAAAATCTGATCTAAAATTACAAAAAAAAAAAAAGGAAGAGGAGGTTATTACAATTAGATTAAACAAAACTTTCTTTGGGGATAAAATGCACATGGGATAGTAGTATTTTTTTATTATTATTTTTTTTACTCTGAGACCCAGCGTGCATTTATTTAAATTAAAATGCAGTAAAAACATTAACAATGTTCCTAATTATAATAATTATTCCTGTGATCATTCCTCCAGTCTTCAGTGTCACGTGATCCTCCAGAATTCAGTATACCGGTAATATCCTCAAGAAACATTTTCTATCATCACCAATGAAGAACAAAAGTTGCGTGCTTTGTATTTTTGTTTTTGGAAACCCATGATACTTTTTCTTTCAGTATTCGTTAACCTAATAGAAAATTCACATTTATTTGAAATGTGAATTTATAATTAAAATGTAATTTAAATACATATTTTAATATTTTGCAACATTATCAATGTCATTACATTCAAAAGTTTAGGGTCAGTTTTTTTTTCTTAAAGAATTTATTACTCATATTCAGCAGGGATGGATTAAATTGGTCATAAGTGGCAGCAGTGAATGCAGTTTGTTGTGATTCTGTGTAAACACATTGATTCAAATATTATCATCAAGATCCGTGAATCTCTGGAGTGATTCGACACGGCTGGATTAAATGTTAAGGCTCAGAGAAACTCATGCTCTTTGGCTGCGCTCTCTCAACCCCTCCTCCTCCTCCACCAATCAATCGCTCATCCATCCTTCCTCGCTCACTCCCTCTCCAAAAAAGGAGGGAAAAAAATAAATAACTGCAATTAGCACATGGCTAATCTGCATAGAGGAAAGCCAAGCGCTCTTGGCAGAGGAGGTTACAGCGGGTGGGACGTCTCACTGTCTGCAGGGGAAGCGGGAAGGGTGTGTGTGTGTGTGTGTGTGTGTGTGTGTGTTGGACTGAAGTATGATAGCGCCTGCTCTACTGAGCCAGACAGATGGATTGAGTATGGACGATAAACAACTGCTGCTAATTTAATCCTCCACACGGACAAACGCTCGGACTACTGCTGTGCCAAAACACACACACACACACACACACACACACACTCGTGTGCAGGTTTAGCCAGGAGCGTCAGCACTGAACGTGTACAGACATGCAGTATTTCATGTGCAGAACGTTTGAGGTCAGGCATCACAAACACAAGTCAGTAGCAGTGGTTTCCTCTACAATGGGAGCGCGACCCCAAACGAGATCCGCACTTAGAAAAGTCTCATCTTCCCAACAACCGCAAATACTCTTCATTGGGTGAGTAAAGGACTCGCTTCCTCAATTCTCATTTATATCAACCTCACCGGCTCGAGGAATATCAAAGCTATAAACTGAGGAAACGACCAGCAGTGGCGATGTAGGAAAGAGGAAATCTAGTGACTTCTACAGTCATCGACTCACGTAATGGGACGACTTCAGACACATTCAGCCCTGAAGCTCCTCTAAATGTCCTGATCAACCCCGAGAATGGTGAGAATGGGCCTTAATAAACACTTTATAAATGAAAGTTACTTGACTTCATTTGAATTTTTGTTTGGGGGATGTTGTGCGTGTGCAAAATAAAACGTTAAAATCAGAAGACTCAAACCGATAACTCATTTTATAAAATGCACAGCTCAAACTCAAAACTGAATTGCCAAAATACACCTTTTCTGCAATGACAACATGAGAATTTTGACTCATTATCCGCCAACTTGAATAATAATAAAGTGCAATAAATGGTAACTTATTACAGGGTTCGTACAGATACTGTATAATGAAATTCCAGGACTTTCCAGGACTTTTCAAGCACAATTTTGGGGATTTTCAAGGACTACAATCAGAGGTCTCACTTATCAAACATATACTTTATTTACTTTAAATTCTAAAAAAGGAAAATAGATGAATAAAAATTAAACAAGATGGTACAAATAAGGTACAGCACATTAAATTATTCAATGACTGTGGCAACTCTAAGTATTAGAACATGAAAGTCATGTCATGTTCCCCGGCATTTCTTCGTCTTACTCTTTACCATTTCATAAATGTGCTCAAGGTAAGTGATGTCAGAACGAGCGAGTTAACGTATAAGGCGGGTAGAAGGAGGGGGATGGGCTGAGGCGTTAATTTTGAGTGTTAATTTTGTTTTATAGAAAAAAAATATACACTTCAAAATTGCTTTGTAAATTCATAAATATTGCCTTTAAATAATTCAAGCACTTTTCAATTACCTCGTCATTAATATGACTGTTTTCAAGGGTTTTCCAGGACTTAAATTTCAAAAAGTCAAATTCAAGTACTTCAAGCACTTTAATCACCTTGTACGAACCCTGTTATTAGTGCAACAAACCAGTATGTTTATGGCTATGATAATAAATTAAAATATTATGATAAACAATGCAGGAATAAACAAAGTGATGCGGGAGAATATGGAGACACAGCATGCGTTTCCAGCTGCACTCAGTCCACGTCAATCAAAAGCGGTCCCAACATGCATTCCTTTAGAAAACGAAACCAGAGATGATGGCATATTTCTGGAGAGCACCTTGTTTTTGCCAGTCAGCCAAAAACATCAGGAGAAGGCGGTTAGCATCAGGGCTTTGTGGTGACAGCTGCGAGTCAGAGATGCCGTCAGCAAACCATTACAGGAAGAGACTCTAGAAAGCAATGCTATTACAGGTAGTGGCTCACAGAGACGGATATATATACACTGAATATAAACAAGGATGATTTATTGTCCGATATTTTGGAATATTGGTCTGTACACATAGGCTAGCCAATGCATTGTGCTTAAAGCTTTTAAATGTAGTGGCCAACCGATATATTGGCTGAAATTTGTCATTTTTTTAAAGCAGCAGCATCAGCCAATCATTCTTTTCCTCTTTGGACGGGAAGCTGAAACTTTTATTTTGACAGCACTAATATAATCATCCAAAAATACAGCCATCAGCCATATTTCATTTATTTTTTAAATCCATATCACTCAACCATGAGTTACAGGACTTAAAGGTAGGGTAGGTGATTTCAGAGAGGCTAGCAATAACAAGCTAGCTTTGAAAGCATAGGATCCCACCCTCCCTGCAAATCACTCTCCGAAGCCACGCCTCCTCCAGATCACATGACCACGCTCAGGCGGAGCAGAGGCTGACCAGCGACACCAGGAGAAACTTTGGTGAAGGCTTGAACGCAATGTTGTCAGATTACCTCATGTCTCATTTACCGCTGAGAAAACATTACAGTACAAAGAACATTATATCACAATAACAACGGCTTCCATTCTCACTCAGTCTGCAATATAGTGTAGCAGAACGTGCTGATGAAAATACATAAGCTGACAGGTAGACAGGTCAGCCTATCGTAGCCCTCGGGCCGAGGAACATGACTGGACAAACATTTTACCATTTTAACTTGGTGATTGCCTTCAAGAAGATTTCTATTGTCATATAAGAGAGAATCATAAATTAACAAAACCATAAACAAGGTAGCCCTCACTAGGGGTGTAACGGTACGTGTATTCGTACCGGACCGTTTCGGTACAGGGCCCTCGGTACGATGCACGTGTGTACCGAATGACGGAATGCAATATTTTGTGCGCGGATCGTAAGTACATTTTCGTGTTTCCAAACGAACATATTAAGTGGCGGAAGTCTCCGCGTTCAGCGCAAATCACGCCCTGCAGCTGATTTTAAGGCTGGCGACACACTGGATGCATGGCGCAAGCGTCTCAGCTGCGTGGCGTGTCCATTTTTAATTCGGCTACCATGTTAACAGGTTAGAGCCTGCAGATTGCCTACGTGAGACGCGCATTTCAGACGCGTGCATGCTAGAAATAGAACGGACACCTATTTTCACGCGACACGCAAGTGTGTTGGAAGCGTTTCCAGGCAAAATATAATAGGGAAATATGTATACATGTCATTTTGTACACAAATACATATTAATTCATGACACTTTGATGTTTGAAAGTCTATAGGTTGACATTCAGATATAAATGTAATTTAAACAATAACTTAATAATTATCGATTTTCAAATATTGCACCTCTCAAACATAGTCTATTTTGTCGTCAATACTGTTGACGGTGTCCTTTATCAGTAGGCTTTATATTTATGCTCAACATGAAGTATAGATATTGTTGTGATGAAGACAAGAGACTGGTCTGTCGGTGGTCTCCCGGTCACCTACAGTAGCAGGCACGACACGGTTCTGGTGAAGCAGGCCTATAAGCTGGGATTGGTAATGCTGCACTGTAATCATATTTATTTATTTATATTTTTCATTATATTTTATTATATGATATTGGTTTGAGACTGAGAGTATTTTATTTAGTGGAGAACTTTGCAGCAGTATTTTATTTCTTATTTTTTATATATATATATATATATATATATATATATATATATATATATATATATATTTTTTTTTTTTTATTTTTTTTTTTTTATTTTATTTTTTTTATTCAAAAGTATAAAAAAAAGTGTATAGTAATAAACAACCTGCATTTTAACGTTTGCATTTTTCCCTTACTGTACCGAAAATGAACCGAACCGTGACTTTAAAACCGAGGTACGTAC
The DNA here is from genome assembly GCF_003368295.1 of Carassius auratus. Taxonomy (NCBI): domain Eukaryota; kingdom Metazoa; phylum Chordata; class Actinopteri; order Cypriniformes; family Cyprinidae; genus Carassius; species Carassius auratus. The sequence goes on along the minus strand of NC_039298.1, from coordinate 2,373,999 downwards.
CGAACCGTGATTTTTGCATACCGATACACCCCTAGCCCTCACATAAATAATGTTGGCCTGAAAAAAAAAACAAGGCACATCACCAAACATTTCAAACTCCACACGGACAGATCCTTCATGTTACAATGACAGAACGGACGGCAACACCAACAAAAGGTTGGTTTTAGCGGCTGCGGTGCTTTGCATGATTCTCAGATACCGTTGGATTGCAGGCATGCAAATCTTCAGGCCAGCGTTTATATGAACGGATCGACTCCAACTCCACAAACAACTCAAGATCACCTTCACTTTCTGATTTACACCCTTCAGAGAAGCAATAGTAAGATATAACAACCAGAACCAAAAGATTAGTTAGTGTGATTTCCAACAACGAGACAAAACGTCTGATCGTTCACACTGGAAGCTAGAGTATAATAATAACATTCCCTGACAGGTAAAGCATCTCGAGCGATACACGAGGACGGTTAGACGTATAGCAGTAAGTGTTTTGTATGCGTTTTGATCCAGCAGACGAGCAAACGAGGGTCTGAAGCCACCGTCCCCACCGATTCTTCAGTTGTGCTTTAGTGTGATTTGTGTCTGACTCCAGTAGGCAGTAAAATGTTAATGGCGTTCTCCACACAACACACACATACATGTATCATGTAAATGAAGCCCGCAGACTCCGGGACCATACGTTTGAAGAAGGAAATTACTATGCTAATCTGACACATTTTAAAAGTAAATGTCAAAAGAAAATACATTTCCAAACAGCCCTGTGGAACGGCTTGAATGTGACATTTCCCCAATCACAGAGGAGAAAGGGAACACCTCATCGTCAACCGCATGCTACAGCTAATGATTAGCACTGAATTTCAAACAACTAGCTGGACGTCTGAGACTATTCCTCGTCGTGCGAACATGCAGAACTTCCAACCCTGAGGAAGGGAAGGAGAAAAGAAACATATCAACCAATGAATGAAACCAGAAGAGATGCATGTGAATTTGCATGCACTCAGCACTAGACAGTATACAATAATGGACTGGACAAACCAAATAAAAAAAATAAGATATATATTTATATTGCTTTACAATAAATAAGTTCAAAGTTTTACAAAAGCATTTCAGGTGCTTAAAAAGCATTGAGATTACACATTTAGGCAGAAGCAATGGTGGCAACAAGACATTTTCTGATGCACATTAATAGACACTGTAACAGGACTTTGTTTTTGAAAGATGGGAAAAAAATAATGCATTTGAAAATAGTTAATGCTTTTGAAGATATTTAATATACTCCCATTTGTGTAACTGAAGCACACATATTTATATTTAGATAGAAATAAGTCAGTGTGTCAGCAGAATATTGATGTCAAATGCACTGTCACTTGAAAGGATGTAGTTTCTCACCAGCACAGTCTTCTTTGAGGAGTGTAATATTTTCTCTGGCAGCGCAGTAATTAGTATGCTCACCGTGTGCTGTGCTGTAGCGGAAAGACCAGCGCTTTCAGTCCACAAAGGACCACAAATGCCACATTTTGGATATCTCCTTTAACACAAACTTTGATAATCTGGGGCCAGTTGCACTAGCAGTGCACAAGTTAAATCTACACCTATTTTTGGCACAAATGGCAGTACACTTTTGATATACATATATACACTAAATATTTGAGCGATGCACTATTAAAACATAGTTTAAAGAAATCATGTACAAACTAAATTATGGAGAAATAGTGGAATGAAATAGTAGATCAGATAGTAGCTCATGTTTAATCTGAAAGTCTTCAGTCAATCAAAAACGCCTCATGTTGACATTACACCCAAAAAAGATCATGTGAATAAATGACATTAAAGTTGGGATGGGAATCTATTATTACCTGAAAATTGGATTCATAAGGACTCTTGAGGTCGTGATTCAACTGAAAATCAATTCTGATTTTGAATCAAATTTATATTTTATGCATAGATTTGATTCTAGTTTAATGCTTTGAGCTACTTTTCCAAGTAGACAGCCTTAGGTTTAACATGCCTTAAGAAATGGAATAATCGAATGTAAAAATAAAACACTATACAGTTTTGACTGCATGAAATTCATACAATGTAATTTTATCATTATATTTAGACTTAACATTAACAGGATGAGATTCACTGAATTTCAGCAACTTGAAGGCTGCTACTGCATCATTGAAGGCAAACATCACTATCTAAATATATGACTTTACATCCTAGTAAACAAGTTCTGTCTTAAGAACCAATGATGCAACAAAACTAAGTTACAAAGTCTTAGTTAAGACTCTTTAATGTTCCATTTTAAGAAAGAAGAAAAAAAAAACACCTTGACAAATGGCTTGAACAACTCTACACAGATCATTAAAGGTACCAGTCCAGACTTGGACTCAGAGAAGACACCCAAAACTTGAAGTGTCAGGTTCCTCCAGAACCAGAAGTAGCATTTGCTCAGAAAAACTCAAAATGCATCCCATCAGGGTCGAGTGAACTCAAAGCCAGCTTAATTATTAGGCTTCCCGACTAATCAACTAGTCATTCAGGCAATCCAGTGAACAGTGCATTTTGAAAGCACATACTATTGCTTTATTTACCTCAAAAGAACGGACTTTCCGACCACCAGCACGGTCTGATTTATCTGGAGCACAGGTGAAAAGTGAAGAAAGAGGCATGACTAGAAAGTGCTTTTGCGTGTCTAAAGTGAGAGCAATTTGTGCAGTCTGCTCAACCTAAACGCTCCTGAAGAGATGGACGGATGGCCGGTGGTGCATGCAGCATGAGCTTCTCCCAGCATCCGCTAACATGAGCGCACTCTCACACACACACACACTCACAAGTGCACAGCTGTCACCGGCAGGCAGCAAAGGATCATTCACAAAAACACCTCCCTCCCGGCTCTGTTTCCCTAAGTATCTGTGACACACACACACACACACAGAGAGAGTGAGGCAGCATGTGGAGATTCATTACTCAGCAGTGCACACAGTGTGCTGTGGCAGCAACAGTTCACTCATTACCCTGCAGGCGACTGAGACTGTGCCCTTCACTCGAGGATGCTGGGATAGGATTCTCCCTCTCAAACAGCAACTCACTGCTCTGGGTCTGGGTCAGAAACACTGGTCTCAGATCAGGTCAAAGGGCATCCCAGTAACATTCAAACAGACTGTAAAACAATGGTATCTTTTAAAGAATCTTGGCGTTCCATGCTAATACCACCAATTAATCTATGAAATTCCATAACGAAAGTTCTAGAATTATTTCAATGAATACATTCCAAACTCATGATCAACGATCCACATTAATTAAATCAGTGAGTGAGTTAGTGAATGAATGAATCAATGAATCAGTAAGTGAGTGAGTTAATGAATGAATCAATGAATCAGTAAGTGAGTGAGTTAATGAATGAATCAGTAAGTGAGTGAGTTAATGAATGAATCAATGAATCAGTAAGTGAGTTAGTGAATGAATGAATCAATGAATCAGTAAGTGAGTGAGTTAATGAATGAATCAATGAATCAGTAAGTGAGTGAGTTAATGAATGAATCAATGAATCAGTGAGTGAGTGAGTTAATGAATGAATCAATGAATCAGTAAGTGAGTGAGTTAATGAATGAATCAGTGAGTGAGTGAGTTAATGAATGAATCAATGAATCAGTAAGTGAGTTAGTGAATGAATGAATCAATGAATCAGTAAGTGAGTTAGTGAATGAATGAATCAATGAATCAGTAAGTGAGTGAGTTAATGAATGAATCAATGAATCAGTAAGTGAGTGAGTTAATGAATGAATCAATGAATCAGTGAGTGAGTGAGTTAATGAATGAATCAATGAATCAGTGAGTGAGTGAGTTAATGAATGAATCAATGAATCAGTGAGTTAGTGAGTTAATGAATGAGTGAATGAATGAATGATGAATCAATGAATCAGTGAGGGAGTCAATGAATGAATGAATGATGAATCAATGAATCCGTGAGTGAGTGAGAGAGTGTGAATTAGGGCTGCATAACAAATCAAATTTCTAATTGCGATTACAATAACAGATGCCACAATTACATAATCGTTCAAAGTGGCAATTAATAGTATTATGTTATTCTGCGCACTTAAGATATGTTTTTTCTCTCTCTACATGTTATTTTAAGGGTTTTTCCCATTATTTTAATTTTAGTTTTAGTATAACATTAGAATACCATTCATATTTTAACTATCATTTAAAGAAGAAACCAATCGGACGTGTATTTGACATTTGAGGCTTAATACTAGTTTTTCAGTTCGTGTTTTCAGCTTGTTTATTTTCATATAACAATATTTGTGCAGTTGCTTCAAACAATGTTATAAACATCATTCAAATGTAAATTGTGATAATCCTAAATAATATACCCAATTACAATTTCATGGGAATAGTCGACAATTATGATTTGTCATAATCGTGCAGCCCCTAGAATGAATGAATGATATTGGTGTGTAAGAGTTAAAATTAGTATTACATTTTAGTGAAGAAAGTAATAGAAATATCTTCAAACCACAATTTCAAACAACTTTTTAACAATGGCTTCACTTTGGCACTCATAAGTAACAGTTCTGCCATTTGTACACAAAACAGGCCCGCTTAAAAATTAACATAGATATAGACAAAGCTTGCTGCTTTGAAAATTACACACCATCATCACCTTCAAACCGTCCATTACATCATTCATGCAAATCTGTGGTCTCAAAACCTTCAACGCCACACATTTCTCTTGCTTACGGCTTGACCACAAATGAGAACTTCAAATACACAAATCTTTGCACTATCCTGGATTGAACGGATAAATACAGTCATCTGTACAAACCTATAACCAGATCCACACAGCAGGTCAGATTTCAACACAGTCACCACTTTATACACTTACAGATTTCTGTGCATCAACATCCAGGAGTCACATCTACAACTAAATCACCCGTTATGTGCATCAAAACAAGACAACAGCCGGGTTTCCATTTAAAGTTGTGAACTTAACTTCTGCGCAAAATTGGAACATAAAACATTTGCGAATAATCACTGTTTTCATCCAACGAGTCAAAGAAAACCAAATCGTCACTTCCTGATAAACTGGCACTAATTATCACTAAGAAAAGTAGAAGAAGCCAAGGAACATAGTATTTTTCATATATAATAAATTACTCGCGACGAAACAATAAATGTTGTTATTGCTTTTGGAGGCATCAGACAGTTTTGGGAGGCAATTATACAGAAATACTTTGATGACAGACTTTGGTCAGGCATTTAAAAATGACCAAAACAACATTTCAGATGTTGATCGGTCCGCCAGTTAGTCAGGTTATGGCGTCCCATCGCACAAAGTCACATGACTTTTGATGCGCGTGGAGGAATTAATTAGCAAAATGGGTTTCCATATCCCATTATTCGCATTAACTCTTTTTCGCACAAGTCAAAAACCACTTCAAGCAAGCGTAAAAAAACTTTTTTGAAAACTATGGGATTTTTTATTTTGCGTTTCAATCGTTTCTGATGCGATACTTAAAAAAAATAAAATAAAAATAATGGGAACGTCACTTTAGCCTGCACAAGCACGTATGAACAGAAGTTAACAGAAGACTGAATATTACTGCTGATGATACAGGATGGTATTTAAACAGTAGTGACTCTTGGCTAACGCCTACACTGCTTGTAAACACACACACACAGGCGACTTTCAAGATCACCCGGACCAGTGCTGTGAGACAATGCATATAGTAGTGATCCTCCAACCTAATACATCTAGTGAGTTAAAACCCTAAATTTAAACGCTACAAAAACCTGGATACAGACGACATACAGAAAACATCCCCAAATTATGACATGATTAGTCACTTTTCTTCTTAATACTAATCTCTCATATTAATACGCCGCTATTGTTGACCATTTCAGGCCATGCAAAGTAAGACAATGTGCATAACAGAAAACATAAGTCACGTAAACAAAAAGTTTTGATGCTACATCAAGAGATTCATGAGACAGGTAATCAAGATTCATAATTAAAGAGATAGTTCACCCAAAAAATAATGTCATGATTATTTACACTCCCCAAGACCATGCAAAATGTAGATCTTTTTTTATTCAAACGAAAACAAATAAGGATTTTCTTTAGTGAATCAATCCGCAATTTTGAGAAAAAATCTGTTTCTTTTCACCTACAAACTAAAAATGCTCACCTTGGTCCAGTCTGGTTTAATTCACAACAACGTTGAAAATATTACGCGTGACACATGCAGAAAGAACTGGCATGCTGTTGACAAGTTTGTGTAAAAGTTATCTGTTTTTTGCTATTTTGTACTATTGAAAACAGTCTACGGTGAGCCCCATTCACTCGCACTGAAAAATTAAAAATCCTCAAACATTTGTCTCCAAAACATTAATTTCTCTTCAGCTGAATAAAGAAAGAACTATAGATTAAAGTGTGTAAATAATCAGGAAATTCTTATTTTTTAACTATTCCTTTAAGACCACAAATATTAAGATCTCACAAACAGAAAAATCTCTTTAGTGCAGCAGTTCCACATTAACTGTGTATCAACATAAAGCACACACACACACACAAAAAGTGCATCACTAAAATGTCTACATTACACGCTTTTTCAAAGCAAAGCTGCATTTCAACTAAACAGAATAAGATGTGCAATTAAATTTGCTAAATTAAAAAAATAAGACGCATTGCTACAAACATAACATTGCATGCACTACATTATTTCAATTGCACATTTGAAATAAAACCTTACATTTCCTTAATCATTGTAATGGTTCAAATCAAAACAGACGTGTGCATGTATGCTCCTTTGTTTATGAAATGCAGCATAAACTAAATACACGTGATGTGCAAATTTGCATGGTTTTTATCGCAAAAAAAAAAAAACTCCGTTTAACATAACTGTGTTATTAATCTTCATATTGCACGAATTCAATCATTTAAAGAGCGCCCGTGCACACAGCGAGTGTAAGTGGAGCAGCTCGTCCTCGGCTCTCTGCTGCATTAGATGCAATTATAAATGGCCAGGCGCAGGAGAAGAGGCAGCCAATCAGAAGAGAGCTCGCGTGTCAACCCAAGACCAACTGTCTCCTGCCTTTGACAGAAGGATTTTACCTCCATAATTCAAATCCCAAAGCAAAGCAGCCCGCTGCACTTCCTCGCATCACCCAGTCTGTTTACACGCGCACGAGCGAGCCCCAAACCCGTCAAAACACACCCGAATCACACCGAGGCGTCGCTTTTAACCCCCGCACGGTGACATACTCGGCCTGGAGAGATGTTTTGGAGTTATTTTGGTCACGTTAGACTGGGCGAGGGTGGGAATAAACTATTTTAGAGGCAGCATTACGGAATAAACAGAGCCCGTGACTTCTCATCATTTGTGCTGCGGGTTTCGCCTCGAATGAACGTTACTTCTGTGTTTCCACATGAATACTCGTGCACGAGCTCGGGACACGAGCTCGCACGACCAGCACCGGACACAGCCCGCCACGACCCGTGAAAGATGCTTATATAGACCGTGTAGGATGGAAAAACACAGGCAGCCATTTTAGAGCAGACTGAGAAACAATGGCAGACTCTCTCTCTCTCTCTCTCTCTCCCTGTTTCTCTCTCGCGCGCGCGCGCAGCTCGAGTAAGCAAACTTTACCTGGGTCCTGTTGAGGGCTTGTCCGGTGTTTCCCGGGCTCATGGGAGACGGGTGATGGCTTCTTTGTGGCCAGGCCGGATGAGCCCCGCCGTACTGCCCCGTGTCGCCCGGTCCCTTGGCCGCCGCCTCCGGGCCGCTGAACTCGCCCGTGGGGTAACTCTGGTAGCTCCTCGTGGAGCTCGGGGAGGTCAGGAGCTGGTTCAGGGTCGGGGTGGACGTGGGCTGAGGGGTGCCCATGTTGAACCGCTGGTTGTTGTTGTAGGAAGCGGCGGCAGACATCGGTGTAACGGTAGTTCCTCCCGGCGGCGGCTGCTTGCCCGGCGGTCCCCCGGATGAAGGCGGCTGGCTGTTCCGCGGGGAGTTCACGCCGTAGCCCTGGCCCTGTTGGTACGGAGTCCGGTTCGGGAAGGCGCTGTAGTTGTTGAAGTGGTTCTGGTAGCCGTGCTCGTGTGAATTGGGCGGGTATTGGTCCATCCCCGCCGGCCCGGCCATGCCAGGGCTTTGTTGTCCGCCATGTTGATGAAAAGCGGGCCGGTTGTAGTGCTGGTTGTAGCCGTACGGAGGCGGAGGGAAGGCGGCCGGGTGTTGTGAAGTCATACCGGGGTGGTTACTCCCGTCGGAATCATTCTGGCTGTTGTTATTGTTCACCCTGGACGGGTTCCCGTTACCGTTCTTCATGTCAGGGTCGCCTGCTCCTCCTCCCCCAGCAGCGTTCGCTACATCGGCCCCGTCCTGCAGCTCCCGGTGTCCCGGGGATCCTCCGTCGGTGCTCTCCTGCCTGCTGTCTCCGAGCAGCGGCTCGTCCTGCGGCTCCCGCTCCGGCTTCTTGAGCTCTGCGGGCGGGCTGGTGTTGAGAGGGGCGACCTGAGCGGCCATGATCTCTCTCTCTCTCTGAATATAAACACAGCGCGCTTATAAAGACGTGCCCGTGTCCCGGAGCATTCCTTCCACTTTCAGACCGAGCTCGGTCTTCTCTCCCGAACGCGACTCGAGTGTGAAAAGTTTCCTGGAGAATATAAATAAAGGTCCCGGGAATTATTTTAACCAACACCCGTGTGTGTGTGTGTGTGTGTGTGTAGAGGAGGGGGGGCCTCTTACAGACCGAGAGCGCGAGAGAGAAACCGATCAAACCAGCACGAGGCTCCGCGAGACTCAGCCATCTTACTGAAACGCGCGGTCACGTGTGAAACGCGGCGCGGAGCGCGGATCCGGAGCGGAGCACTTCGACACACTTTGGGTTCCAGTTCGTGGAACGAGCACAGAAACACACACGTGAGCCTCGGCTTTTACTGTGAAATAATCCATGAAATATGGATCATAGTATATTTCCTAATTAAATCTACAGTATTTTGTCAGGATCTCTTAAAAAAAAAAATGCGTTGTTGCAAATGCAATTAAAAAAATCCAAAATACATTTTTCTCAAGAAACGGTGGACATGCAAAGCTCACTTCTACAATGCAAGGGTGATGTGGGGTGGTTTCCAGCAGGACATTATGCAGATGCCAGTGTGGTTGCTATGGGGTTCAAGGTGTGTTGCTAGGTTGCTGTAAGTGTGGTAACTAGGTGAATGGGTGCCGGCTCACCTCCATGTAGTGATGAAACTGTTCTGTAGCTATGCATCAGTCCCTCTTATAGTCTAACCCGGCATTTATTCACCCGTTTATCAGCTGCCAAGTGAAAATATAGATGCGTCCCAGATGTACTGATGCACTATACTGTAGTGTATGGTTTATATGAGGTTATTTTGTCTTTAATAATCTGAGTCTGATAACCCCTCCCACTTCTCTACGTAATTAAAGCTGTGACAGTTGTGTGCATGAAGTGTCCAACACTCCACTCTTCATTTTTCAGTTATTTAAGTGCCCTTTTATTGTTTTAGTGCCCTTTTTCTTTCTGGAATTTTTATTGTGAATACACTGTTTGCACTATTTACACGACAGAATATCATAGAATAGTGCATTAGTACACAATTTGGGACACATCTTATGTCATCAGGGAAAATGTGTCATTTCTGTGCCACTGTAGCGATGTCAAACCGAAATAAAGATCAAAACTAATGACTGTTTTCAAACAGGTTTCATGAACACAGCTCCTGCCAGCCATTGGTCAGACAAGAAGATAATCCCGCCCCAAACTGACGCTATTGGTTAAAACCATGTTGTGCTGTTGGGATACATGATGTTACTTTAATGTTTTATAAACTATTTGTTCATATTTTGAATTATCATTTATTTTTATATTTTTAGTTTTCATTTAAATTTTATTATATTCAGTTTAATTTTTAAATTTCTTTGTCATTTTTATTAGCTTTGTAAATTTTTTATTATATTTAAATATTTATGCAATTTATAATAATATATAATATTTATATTTATTTGAGTTTATTAATTTTATAACTTTCAACTTATTTTATTTTAATTATTTGCCAAGGCAACATTTTTCATCTAAATGTTTATATTTTATATTATTTCAGTTTTATTTCAATTAACAAAAAATACATATTTTCAGTAATTTTGTTGTGCTGTTTTGTCATTTTTATTAGCTTTTGTTTTTTTAATATTGTATTTAGCTTTAATTTATATTTATAAAAAAGGTTTTAAATAAAATAAGTTTTTTTAGTACTATTTTAATACAAATTACACACCTTTTCCTTAGTTAGTTTGCTAAGGTCACATTTCTAACTTAGGTTTTTTAGGCTTGAATTGTTCGCCTAATTATTATATTTGATTTTATTTCAGTTGAAAAAATAATTTGTAAACGTTTTCACCTTAGCTAACAATAACCACCCCACAAGGAATAACAGTGTGTATTTACACTTTTCATGGAAATCATACATTTATCTCCGTATATTAAGTTCAGACACAACAAAGTAGTTGAAGGTAAAACATAAGGTTTTGCTAACACCACTAATAAAAGAAAATAAAACAATAATACAACAAATAACACCTGAACTATTCTCATTCCATCATAGTGCAGAACTATCACATGCACAGCACAGCATTGCTACATAAACACAATATAATCAAGTGTTTAGGCCCAAGTGTGTTCATGCATATTTCAGACAGCAAATGAGAGGGTTTATTGCAGCAGCGTTATGTTTGATCTGTGCAGAGGACAGCATGAAATTACAGCCTGTGTGCTGATGTGTATGTGCGCATGTGTTCAGAGAGCGAGGGAGGGAGGGAGGGAGGGATGGAAAGGGAAAGAGGATGGGGGATGGACCGAGAGCAGGAAGTGAAAATGAAAAAAAGTGAAATGCAGCACAAGCAAGAGAGAAAGAGAGAGAAAAAAAACACTGCGTAGGCCGCAGCAATCAAATCTGGCATGCACACCAAATCCAACCCCAAATTCAACAGCGCAGCGTGTATTTGGTTTGGTAAAGAGATAGAGGAGAGCTTAGAGACAGCTCAAAGTAAATAACCAAATAGAAACAGCCATGCTCTTTCCCCCACACTGCCTCTCTCTCTCTCTCTCTCTGTGGGGGATGGGTGCTGATCGAGTGAACACAGCGCATGCACAGCAAAGTCTTCTCACTACGATGCAGAGCCTGCGCCTGTGGACGGCGCCAGGTATCCTGACCTGAGTCAGTGCTGCTCACAAACTGCTTTTTACTGTTGTACAGTAAAATAGAGTCAAAAAGCATGTGATAACCGTGCATGTGTGTGTGTGTGTGTGTACAGGTTTTTCTATACTGGTGGGGACTTCAATCTGAATACACACCAGCTCATGGGGGCTCTAAATTGAGGACCCGATGGTATAAAGGCTTTAAAAAATACAGAATGAGTTTTTTTTTTTTTGAGACTGTAAACATGCATAAAGTTTCCTGTAAGGGGTAGGCTTAGGTGTAGAGCAATAGAAAATACAGTTTGTACAGTATAAAAACCATTACGCCTTTGGAGGGTCCCTACAATGATAGTGCACATATGTGTGTGTGTGCGTGTTTGTTATTGTGTGTATGCATGTGTTAGTGAGCATGTATGCATACCTGTGCGTGTGTGTGCATGCATGAGTGTGTTAGTCAGTGTGTGTGTGTGTGTGCATGCATGAGTGTGTTAGTCAGTGTGTGTGCATGCGTGTGTGTGTGTGTGCAAGCATGTGTGTGCATGCATGAGTGTGTGTCCATGCGTGTGTGCGTGTGTGTGCATGCATATGTGTGTTAGTGTGTGCATGGGTGTGTGTTTGTGTGTGTGTGTGTCTGTTTGCGTGTGTTAGTGTTTGTGTGTTTGTTTGTGTGTGCGTGTGTGTGTGTGTGCATGCATGCATGTGTGTGTTAGTGAGTGTGTGTGCATGCGTTTGTGTGTGTGTGTGTGTGTGTGTGTGTGCATGCATGCATGAGTGTGTTAGTGAGTGTGTGTGCATGCGTGCGTGTGTGTGTGTGTGTGCATGCATGCATGTGTGTGTTAGTTAGTGAGTGTGTGAATGCGTTTGTTTGTGTGTGTGTGTGTGTGTTAGTGAGTGTGTGTGTGTTTGTGTGTGTGTGCATGCGTGTGTGTGTGTGTGCGTGCGTGAATGCATGTGTGTGTTAGTTAGTGAGTGTTTGAATGCGTTTCTGTGTGTGTGTGTGGAGGAGGGGGGGTCAGCCGTTGACTGTATCAGCAGAACTGTGAGTGTTGCTGGTTGAACGTAGACAGGCAGCAGAGGGGGGTTGGGAACTCTCTCTCTCCAGCATTTTTGCATTTAAAATCTATTTCATGTCTGTTTCGAAGCATTTCTTCAGTAACTCGCACATATTAGTAATACTGTTGGTGCTTAAAGTCAATGTGTAATCAAAATTGTCCTTTTTTGCTTGCTTAACACACGTTAGTCATTTGGTGCATGTTTTTTTCTCAAGTAACAGTTTTTATTCATATTTTTTTATCATATGAGTTTCTCTTTTCCGTCAGATATATAGGAACATTTCTAATCATACTCACATTTATTCTGGCTGCATTCAATAACGACCACCTTTCCCACAATCCAAACAAAGCCCACCCTACACTTTTTCTTGGGGAATATCCCGTTTTACTGGGACGTATGTTAAATTATGAAGGTAAAATGGCTTGCAAAGAGCAGTCACATTTACTTTTTAGTTCCCGCTCATAAACTGACCTTTTGTGGTCATTAAAAATAGCTATTCTTGCAACAAACTTTTCCTTATATGTTTGCATTATCCCTTGTAGAGAAAAAAAAGCACATCTAATATGTAGCATATTTAAAATCTTAAGCATGTATTTATATATTAAAAAAACTGTAATTTCAAATTATTACTAATTCAATTAAAAACTGTTAAAGAGAGTACACTTTCATGTTTCTTTACACACTTTAGTGCACTTTATAATACTGTCAAAATATACATTTAACTTTCATTTTAAATCAGAAGTCATGTTTTAAAGTAGACACATCTTAAATACATGAATATATACTTTTAATTGTAGTGTTATTCAGTATTACATCTAAAGTGTATTAGATGCATTATACATTATAAAGTATATTTAAATATACTAAATTGCAACTTCATCTTTACAAACGTCAAATTTATTTAAATACATGACAAGTTTCAACAGAAATGGCATTAAAATATATTTTAGTTCACATTTTAGCGCTTGTCAGTACTTTCAGCATACTTTAACCATATTTCAAAGATAAATATGTATAATTAAGATATATTGAATTACTACTTAAGTGGTTGAAAAACACTCTTGCATTGCATTTAATATAAATCTATAAGTATATTAAATATATTCTTGTAAAGTATACTATCTCCGTAATAAGTGCTCTTTGATGAAATGTATGCTATGCTTCTTTTTCTCAAGGGACGCTAGGCTAAAATCTATGTTATTTGTCAGTAAACGAAAGGAAAGCCACGTTTTAGCAGCTCTTAAGCAGATAGGCGGCTGTAATGGGAAGATTTAGGTTGATTGCTAGGAATCCAGCACAGAGACCTTTAGATCCAGGGCTCATTGAACGTCATTGACTTCAGGGGATTTGGCTTTCAGACCGAAGGACCAGGTTGTGTAGCAACTCAAATGCTTGGCCAGCAGCTCTCCCCCAAACACTTGAGAAGAATGAATCAGAGATCTTTCCTCCTACATGCCGCTCACATTCACTCTCTTAGTCACAGTCGTCCAAGGATAAATGCAGCGTCTATATAAGCTGATTTCTGCTGTGAAACCCTTCTGATGAACTCAGAGTCGGAGAGCAGCAGGCCTCTGGCCGTGACAGCGCTGTGATCTACGACTGTTTACTCTGTCCCCTCCACCAGCCACCCATGAGTCTGAGCCTGATGCATCACCTGTGGTCAGCGCCTCCACGCGCCTGGAGCCCGGCCAAAAATAGACTGGATTCACAAGATTTAAACAACCTTACCTAAATATGAAGCACAAACACAAGTGGAGGCGATTCATTACAACAAGCTGTTGATGAGCGGTGAGCAGCCACTGATTAGTGTTATTAAGAGAAGCTCTGAGGAGTTTGACCTTTAGGTTATTTGTGAGCCGACAAGATAATAACATCTGAGATTCATTAAACGGTGGCCGAAGCGTTTGGAAAGTTATTTAAAAATGGCATTACATGATGATTGAAAAAGGAAGTGGCTCAAATGCTGAATGAAATCTGAATGAAAATGCAACTAGATGCCTCTTTGGAGCGATAAAATAAATTATACATGAAAATGTTAAATGAGTCGTTGAGTAAATAGGTGAAAATAAATGCATATTATAAAGTATTTTTTGACCTTGCATGCATATCAAACCAAAATTTCAGTACCCATAATAGGGGCACTTTAAAATAATATATTTAACTGTGGAATTTTATGTTTGTTTTTTGTTTGTTTGTTTTGGATACTGTATTCCATTTTAAATGCAATTAAATTAAAATAAAATTTATATTAAATGCAGCTGACTGAACTTTTAGAGCGCTTTTGACCCACTAAGCACTCCATAATTACTACTTATGTTGTCTTTGAAATATTAAAGTACACTGCCAGTCCTCAAATATGCAAACTATCTTTAAATATGTACGTAAATACAGTTTACATGTATTCACTTCTAAAGTATTACTTACTGACAGACCCTATTTTTGCTTTATTTTGGAATTGAACACAATATGCATATAGTTTTATCATATAAAACAACTTTTTGTAGAAAAGAGAATCCTTAAAACGTATCTGTGTCCCTAATTTTGTACAGTTTTAAACATCAAAATGCTTTGAACAATGTATTTATTGTTCCATCATTTCTAACCGAACACATCATTTTTGTCAAATGTTTGCTTGAAAAGTGTGCTTGCGCTGTCTTTCATGAAAATAAACGACATCATGTGTTGTCTACTGCAATGACACAAGATTCATTCATTTTTGAGCATGATGTAGACAGTCTTTAGCATCACTGATATAATGCTGACAGTCTAAAGGAAGGGAAGCAGAGATAACCAACAGTAATCAGTGTAAAACACCAGTCACTTTTCCAAGGACCAAATCTTAACCAAATCAGGCTTTTTTTCTTATAAGAGGCTGAAAACGGCTTGTTGCTGAAACGTTATAAACCACATTGTGTTTATAGGGCTCTGAGGTGAAAGCCACATGTTTTGATCCTAAACCAAAGCCATCTGAGGCTCTAGCTTTGTCTTCGTAGTGTTACTCAACCGCACAGCTTTGCATGCTTTCTACATTCATAGTTTTCCTCGAACTGTACACTGTTAAAGTTCACCGAGAGGGTTTTCAACCACACTTGGGTTTTTCTGAAATGAAAAAAAAAAGGTTTTAACTGCAAGAAAAGATAAAGCCAATGTACCGTAAATTAATAATCATTTATAGCCCAGTCAAAAGACAGTAAAACCGTCATGCGTGAGAAAAAGTCCTCATGGCAGGTACATTTCCCCCCATTTCTTGGTAAATCCAGTCTGGGAACGGAGCCATTGGATTGTCAAGACAACTCAATAATCCAGAAGGGAGTTTTCTAACAAGACTAGAGTCAGGTTTGGGATAGAAACACACAAACTGAGTTCACAATATTGCTCATGCACTTTCAGCAACACATCCCATGTGTGAACACTAACAGGGACTGCAGGGGCTACATCGGTCATGTGAACACAGTCCGTCCAGTGTGTTGTTGGGTCGCTGTGAAACACATTGTCTGGAGTGTGCAGAGGAAGGAAGTGGCACTTTGAGCAGCGCAATTGAATTTGAGCTCAGTCGCAGGCAAGCAGATAACCAAACTAACCAGGCTCACACACACACACACACACACAGAAAATTAGGTTTGCATCCTGAATATTGAATCCAAACACTCCAGTGATAAAAATAATGGAAACTCAAGTTCATTGGACGTTATTGGTGATATCATTGTGTAGTACAACGGTTTTAGCATTTGGCTGTAATTTACATAACTGACATGGCAGCTGCACACTCATCTAAACTCAGTCTTATTAGTCTAGTACAGACTATTTATGAACGTTACAGTGATGTACTAAAGACGGACATACATGATGTAGTATATGCAGTTTTATCAGGCTGTTTTAGAAAGTATTGTCGTGTACATGGTGTCTGTGAAGCTTAAGTTAAAGCACTTAGTCCGGACAGGAAGGAGAATAATGGAGCGGAGAGAACCGTACAAGCGTCCGTTTTTATATGAGCACTTTATACTTAGCCAGGTGAAGAAAAAACTGAGTGATCATCTCACGATTTGTACTTACTGTATGAACGACTTCCTTCTGGGAGAGATATAGAGTCCCGCGTTATAAATTGAAAGAGGTATAATTCATTTGTGCCTGAATAAATGCAATGTTTATTGACAGTTCAAGGAGTTCACACCAGGCTTCCCCTAGAGGACATTAAAGTTCGCTTTGTCTTTGGATTAAGAGTTTGATGACACTTTTTGGACATCATTTTAAACATTGGATCAAGATTGCAGGCTTTAGCAGATGTTAGCAAATCAGGCACACTTTGAGACATTGAAGGTGAAGACGTTTGGGAGGCAGGAGACTTAAAGTGAGAGTTCACAACATTTCTGTCATCATTTACTCATCCTCGTGTTGTTCTAAACACTTTCAAATGAATAAAAGCCTAAATTAAATCTGTTCATCATATAAACAACCGATTGTGTGTGAGTAAATAATGTCCAAACATAAATTTTTGGACGAACTGTCGCAATCGTTTCCATTCAATCTCCTTTTCATTTCATTTCTGTTTACAAGAAGTATTTGAGATACTGAAAAGATCTTGTTTTCTCCCTACAAAGCAGGTACTTTCAGCCGCAGTAAAGTAGCCTTTATAACTAAATGCTAAGTGGCCATTTAATCCCTTTTAGCAGAGAAGTGTGGCCCCAGCTCATCATATCGGCACAAATCCGTTTCAAAACGTGACATTAGATCACAAACATCAGGTTAAGAGCGCCACTCGCTTCTTTTATATCCCATGAAATCAAAACTGAGTTTTGTGGCAGTATTGGGGGAAACCCATTGCACGTTTAGGTTTAAGTTCATGTTCTAGTTCCTTTCATGTTTCTTTGTCAAGCCAAGTATGATCAAGTCAAGTCTGTACACTTATATCAATAAACTGCACTTGGGTTTCATCACAAGTCCCCTACAGTGGACTCTAATGAATGTGATCATGGCGGCCATCTTGGCTGGTGTCATGTGAACGTGTGCCAAAAAATATAACTTTTTATATTAAAAACAAACAAGCAAGAGTAACCCAGTATTGTAATGGATTACTTTTAAAAGTAACTCAAAAGCCATCAGCCCACATTATTTAAACTAATGGGATTGATGTTCTTTCATAGTGGTGCAGTGCGTATCAAAGTTTGCAATGGTGTGAATTACCTTGTGACGTTCGGTTTGGTTCATGGCTTAAAACACCTTTATTACTTAATTAATTTGTTTGTTTGCAATCCCTATAGGATTTAAAGGCCACTGAAAACATGCTAGGTCACTGTTTCACTCTATAGCAAGTATTAAAACATTGGTTTTTGGTGTGTCTTAAAAGTTTATTGGCTTTATCTAAAAAATACCAATCCGTATGTCTGATTTAACATGACATACAACAATGGAAAGAAAATGGCATCCGTCAAACCATTTCATGTGCTCTTTAAGTGTTGAAATGTCCTTTCACAGAGAGCAAAATAACAGCTATGAAATATCAATCTTTTCCGCATGTGCTCTGCTCCATGTGATTCTGCTCTTTTCCCAGAGGAGAGAGAAATAACAGCAATCACTTTTATGTCCCAATTGTTTCTCTTATAGACAATGAGAATGAGATAACAAGATCAAACTGAAGACTTAACCTGCTGCTTCACATATTTTTTTCCAGTAATTTCACACACATTTCCTGTAGAGCTTCAGAAGAGATCTCAATTTTGTCTCAAACTGTGCTCACACTTGCCAAGACACCAAAGTCAATTAATGCAGACATTTCTAAATATTTATTAACTAATTCTTCCAAGAACCAGAGACCAAAAACAAGCTTGCACTTCAATGAGTCTTATTGCATCTGAAAGAGAAACACAAAAATCCTTCTCAACAATCCACAGCTCTTACAATAAAAATTAAAAGTATTACATTTACATCATATCCGTCTCTCATTTATATCATATAGACATCAAAAATGTTCGCATGGCATGGCCTGAGCGAAACAAGCTGGTTTGTCAGATAATATCTGCTGTGCAACTCCAGTGAGACCTTAATGATTCGATCCCTTGGATGGACACTTGTAATCTTCAGGCCAAGGAAGTGTCTATTGAGTTTCACAGATGCTTCAGATGACCAGTAAGAGATCAGGCCCTGGAAAGGATGCTACAGATGGGTTGAGCGAGTTCATTCCTGGAGCCGCTCGAATCAGTCTGAGAAGACAGATGAACCCAGCGAAGAGCAGCGACCCCCAGAGAAAGACTTTGTTTTCCAGGGTGGAAAAACTTCTAGAGTAGGGTGACACGAATGCTCGTCCAAGTGCATGTGTTTATGTGTTGTTGTGGTAATAAGAAACCTCAGTACTCAGTACTCACTTCAAATGTCTGTGCTATTAAACCGAGTGTGTCAATGATCAGCTAGTCTCGAGTAGCCAGGCCTTCAGACTGAAGGTCTTGAATATATGGCAGCTTTCATTGGCCAAGTCCCGCCCATGAGGCCGTTTGACTGACATGTCAAACAACCAATCACAGTTCGTTTTGTTCATGGTCAGGTTTCGAGGCATGGAAATGGCGCCACAATAACAGACCGGTGTGTAAAACTCTCAAACGTATTTCAAAGATTCTATGCCGCAAACTTAAAATATTTCATATACTCTAGGAAATCCAGCGTTTAGTTGATCCTGATAAGCGCTCGTCGTCACAGTTGTAAACGCAGTGGCTTTCTTCTTTCGTTAAGGGGTTTGGTGCCACAGTATCTTTGTTTCCAGGCAAAACGTTTTCGTGGAAATCCTGAAAAATTCAACCCATCCTTTAACACTCCTGAAGCATTTCCACTTTTGTGTCCCATATGCATCAGACGTTCAGCTAACGGTCCGTCTGAGGCTCAGACTAATGTTCAGCTAGCGAGCTGTAAACATGTTTACTGTTTAACTGACTCTAACTAACTCTGCTCAGCAAGACCCTGTTGAAAGTGCTGCAGCGTGACAAGAGTTGACCTAAATGAGAAACTGACTGCAGAAGAAGACGGTTTTTGCAAAAAAAAATGTGTTTCATTTATATTATATTTCCTGCAAGTACAGATTTTTGCAAAACAAACTTTTAAGATTTGAAATAAGTGTACATGCAATTCAATTTAGCACAGGTTTAGCACAAAGGTTAGCTTCAAGTGTTTGCATTAGCATGCTCTGATGTGGAGTATGTTACTGCAGTTTCTGCCTCCTTTTTACTATAATATCACTCATTGTCCCTCAAGAGGCTAGAAGTGCCTTTGTGCTCCTGGGCTCATGTAGGGTTCTGCTTCAGACTTTATCTTGTTTGCCGTGTAAGCAGCGCTGTGTACCCAGTGCCCAAAATTCAAATACAGGGAATATATTAAAACTGCGTAGTTTGATCTGCGAGAGGAAGGGGGAGGGAAGCAGCGCGGGATGGAGACAGAGCAACCAAGAAAAAACACAGAAAACTGCTTCTACTACACATCCGAATTCAGTCCTTACCACGAATATTTGGGATAAATTAGTGATCCGTACAGGTTGACTGTGTGGTCCACCTCCGGGACAGCTGCGATATCTCCGTGTGGAGCCGCACACTTTAGGCGTGACCCTAAAGTCACAGACCCTAACCTCTCAAACACCACCCACCAGTCAACTGTGAAAACAAGACGTGCTGCTGCCTCGCAGGGGGCCTGAGTGCTCCTTGAGGGGTTTGAGGTTTGGGGGCTTTTGTCCCGGGGCAAGGCTGGAGGAGGTGAGGGCTGGCGGGTGTAGGTGCATGGACAGGATTAGGGCGACATTCAAATCCTGATGAAAGCACTGTGCTGTGATTGCACTTGTGCAGCCAAAACCTTCATAATGCTCGAACGGTCCTTTAAAGAAAGACGCTCAAGCTCAGTTATTCTGACCTAAACTTTCTCTTGAGATAAAGAAGTGCACTTCAGCATACTTTAAAAAAAATAGCACTTATTACAGAGGTGTTATCAATTCAAAGAGTGAACTTAATGCAATTTATTTTGGTCAATGAAATACATGAAAATATGTTGTAGTTTCAAATGATATTAAATCTGAACTTTACAGTGAATGTTGGTCCCATTTAAATATATTTATATTTACACATTTAAAATAATGACGTTGCAGTTTAGTATGAAATTTAACTGGAGTATTGAATAACACACTGCAGTTTCTTTAGTAGCCTATGTTGGTCAGCACATCTAAATAAGTGTGCTTCTTTAAAACATGATAAAACAAAGACAACTTTATTATAACACTTTATTGCAAAGTGACTTTTTATAAGTCATGAAAGAGAAGTCTATAAGTAGCCTATTATTTCATTACTATTCTGCTGAAGTACACTACAAGTGCACAGTTAATACAATTAAGCACACATATTTATACACACAAGGGCCTTTCTTCACATATTTTCCCACATGAAATCTGACGGCAGATTTTCTCAGAACTGAAACACATGACATTCATAGTGGTCTGTAAGTCCCCTTCCTTTGTGCTTCAGTTTATCAGTCAGCATGAAAGAAATAGTTTACAATATTCCATATTTATGCATAATCGTGATCTTATCTTATGCAATTCAGCAGTCAACATTCTTCTGAATAAAATATTAATTCTAAATAAATAATAATAATATTTTATCAAATGTAATAACTTGCTCTGCATATAAAGTGTCTGCTCTTTTTGTACAAAGCAACTGTTTGGTTACTGACATTCTTCAAAAATAAAATAAAAATAAAATAAAATAAAATAAAATAGTCCATGTCAATGGCTACCAGCAACTATTTGGTTACAAGTATTCTTAAAAAATGTAAAAATTAAACATAATAAAATAAAAACAATGTACGTCAATGGATAAAATCAACTGTTTGGTTACTAACATTCTTAAAAGAAATTAAAATAATAATAATAATTTCAAAAACATATATGGAAGTTAATGGTTACCAGCAACTGTTTGGTTATAAGTATTCTCAAAAATGAATGAATAAATAAATAAATAAATAAAAACGATGTATGTCAATGGCTAAAATCAACTGTTTGGTTACTAACATTCTTCAAAAAAAATATACAAATTAATAAAAACTATGGAAGTCAATGACTACCAGCAACATTCTTTAAAATATTTTCTTATAAAAAAAAGAGAGAGAAATGAATACAGGTTTGGAACAACAGTGTGAGTAAATGATGACGGATTTGTCATATTTGGGTGAACTATCCCTTTAAATCCATTCAGTTGGAATTTCCCACATTTCCTCCCAAATCTCACAGAAAAATCCTGCTGGTTTCATGTGGGCCAGTTTCTGGAGTATTAGCACCAGATGGTTTTGACCTTTGACATGTGTAATTGGGAATATCTGGGATCCCCGAGCTTTGGACAACACCGGCGCTCATTTGGAAAGGATGCTGGGATTGCCTCTGAACTAATCAGGCATTAGCTCAACACTGGCACCCGAGCCTTGGACACGGCGTCTGGGAAAGGGCAGGATGCCCGCTGTGGAGTTGCTTGGCAAGTGCCACTGCCTGTCATGTTTGGCCCTTTACGAAAACAGCAACAGGACTCGATGATGCCGGTGTTCAGATGCTGCTATTGTTTCAAGCGGGTCACTGCACAGGAGCGCAGAGGTGCAAACAAACAAATAAAACTCTTGCTGTCAGGACATGGGAGTAATATTCATGAGCATCTTCACAGGCTCTGAAGCCCAAAAAAATAAACATGAAAACGCTGCGTTTTGATATCTTTTCTTTTTGATAGCAGCCACAAACAGAAGAAAAGCTGCAACAATAAAGACAAGTGCTTTAGAAACAATGTTACGCTGCACAAACGCACTGTTTTGTCTGGCAGCACAGGGACATTTTTAGATGAGAGAATATGGGAAGCTTCTCCTTCAGTCTATTTAATTTGAGCTATAAAAACAGCTGAGCTTAAAGAGAAGTCAACGGATTTGAGTGAATACAGAAACACAACACAGATCAAAGATTTCACCATCCCAAACTCAACTTCATCATTAGCTTCATATTCATATTAGCATCATATTAGCACTTCATATTAGCTGGTCGCCAGAGTCTTCTTGTTAATCACCAGACCATTGCTAGAGTGTTGTAAGTGGTTGAGTGTTGGTAGTTGCCAGTGTCCTCTAGTTAATTACCAAGCTGATGCTAGGGAGTAACTGTGTAATTCATTATCAGAAAACTCTGATCTGGGTTTAGATCTGGTGTTTTAAATATATGCACACACAGACAGATAAAAGCGAACGGCTGTATTTGCCTGTATAAGGCAATGAAGCACTTGCTCTGCAAGGAGAGCAAAAGAGAGAGACCGAGAGGCCCAGCAGCCCAGAAAAAACACCAGAGGCCGGTTATGCAGAAACACAGATTTAATGTAAGGCTTGGCTCCCTGTTATGGTCGACAGAGAGAGGGAAAAGCTGGCCTGGATCTGACGGGGAGGAAGAAAACAGCTTGGTGTGCTCGTGTGTGCTCTGGATTGACAGTCCTGCAGGGGAGATGGGAAACCTGCTCACAAATGGGTCACATTTTAAAAGTGCTGGACTGCGTTTGAGAAGGCCTTTAGGATTCGCTGTTGTCCACAGTGCCATCCTGCAACAAATTAACAAACCACACCCGGGGGAAATCAGGGCAACTTGCTGTAAATCGACAATGCCCACTCCCTTCCACTCCCTTATTTATAGTTTCAAGCACAATAAGCTTGTTATTAAAGAAGAAGCTCGCATGCATCTCTGAATTAGATGCATGAAGAAAGGTTGCCATCTGCCGTGGCGATAAACATCAAACTGTGAAAATGTGACGCAAACGCTTCAATTGTATCTTCATTTTCAATAAAGATGCATTAGCTGGGAGTCAAGATCGATGTACAGCCTAAAGTCTGCTCTGAAAAATTGGGTTTGGGAACGTCTGGATGCATTTTTATTGTCCACTAGAAAGCAAATAAGAAAAGGAACGCTGTAACAGAATAACACGCCAGTTGCAATGTTGCAAATTCAGAGCAAAGCTGACAGGCGCGAATGCTGTCCAGGAAGAAACGAGGAGTAAAGCGTGAGATTTCTTAGTGAGAAACTCTATGTATTGAAATGTTTTATTATACAGGCATCCTGTTCACCTCAAACTCTGACCTTCACTCTAGTATCAAAACCTGAGAAAATAGCCATAGGTGTAAAGCACAAAACCTACGTGACGACACACTCGTGCTTTTAATTATGTCACTGCATTTATTCACACAACATAAGTGTTTAATGCCATTCTGTACTATAACAGTCTTAAACAAGAAACAAATGCATCCTACAACCTAATCCCTACCTGTGAATTCAACTTTTTATAATCAAATTAAACCAGTTAAATTATTCAAATTAAATCTGTGTGGTGTGATCAGAACCGAAGTGAACCAAACTGCCTCCAACAGCCATGCATTCATATTACAGACAGAAAACACTGGCTGACCATAAACGAAATGGGACGTCTTTGTCAAAATGAGCAGCTTGATATATTCTGGTGTACATTATTACATGAGCTTCACAAAATAATACCACTGAACTGTTGGCATTCATATTTCATGACTACATTTGTGAGAAACACCAAAGCATTGCATTGTTTGGCACTTCATTCACGGTTGTGTGTTTGGGAGTGACTGTACACATTTAAGGAATTTGTCTGTATTTACTTTGGGATGATACTAAAATGTTAAATAAAAATGATCTTAAGCAACACAACACAATATTTTATCAACTTAGCTATGTTCAATCCACCTAGGCTTCTAAAATATAAGTTAATTTAACCATTTTGTGTTTGGACTACATGACTCATTAAAATCATTAGCAAGGTTTTTCAGTAAAGAGAAAAAATTTAGTGTTTAATGTTTATGTTGGAGATGTATAATCATTTCTATTCGGTTTCTGAGTTTTGTGGTTGTAGATGACAACAATGATGTGCAGTGATCAGAAGCAATCTTTATTCGAGTCAGTTTTGTTTGGAAGGGAATTTTCAACAGCAAAATGTATACAAACTGTTGCATTAATGAATTTATTTGAGCATGCGGAAATCAATGGTAACCAAAATGGTTTGGTTACCAACATTCTTCAAAATATCTTTTTGAAAATTTGAGCAAATGATGAAAGAAAGGAATTTTTGGTTGATTTGTCATTTTTTAATCTATTAAGAAGGTTGAAGAAAACATTTGTGTAAATGAATATGTTTTAGTCCCGTTGAATGAACCTACACTTTAATTGAGTGGAAGAGTTTTCCTTAATTAAATTAATTGAGCGAACTATATTTTGCGTGCACATTCAGCTGTAATGTGTATGCCATCAAAAACTCAATGCTGCAATAAAACAAACCCAAAAAAAAAGATCCAAATCAGATCATCGCCTTGCTACAGCGTATATTGTACCGCATTGTTGTCAAAAACAATCAAAAGATGCTCATGGTGTGCTTCTGCTCCTTTTATGCCGTTTGAGACGTTCAGACACCACGACAAGCGAGACATCACAAACAAATCCCAGTGTGAGAGTGAGCGCTAAAAGAGCTCCCAATTTCCTCCACGGCCCTCAGATCTGCGCCGCTGTGAAGCAGGTAGAAAGCCCTTCGTGGCGTCTTCTCACCCACTGCTTAATCTCACCCGCAATCATGCTCAGTGACAGGCACACAAAGCCAGACACGAGCACAACAAGGCCTGTCTATTATGTAACCAGCGACAGCTGGGCGAGCAGAGGAGGGGCGACTCTGTGACACCCAGACGTGACAATCAGGAAGAGGGCAAGGACGGAGAACGTGGGGGGTGCTGAGGATGAAACAGCATGGATGTGGCTGACGCTAATGCAGGAGGAATCGAAACACGTCCAGCGCGAGGGATAAGGATGTTGACCTTTTGCTCAGCTGACAAAAGAGTCCAGGCCTTGAAAGTTCAGATATAGGACAGCGAGAGCGAGAGGTTAGACGGAAGCTTGTTTGTTTACATCAGTTTTGATTCGTCCTCTTTTAAGAGCTTTTTTTTTTTAATGCTACACTGAATATAAATAAATAGGTGTAGGATTTACATTGAAATAATTCACAAATTATTAATTTCACAAATAACTGCAAACTTACACATCAAGTTAACAGTGAAATTCTGAAGACTCAAAGAGTATGTTTTTGTGAAACATTAAATAATATTTGCTTTGCAACAAAAATAATGAAAGTTATTAGGCAAAATTAGCTTAATTGTCCTGAAACATTTTTTAAAATGTACTTAATTTTCTTGTGCTATAAATATAGCTTTTATTTTTATAAAGAAAAGGAAAATATACAAGTGAATTGTGGGCAATTTAAAAATAATGCAAATTGAAGAGTAATTGTACTAAAATGTATACTTCATTATCTTAACTATAAATATAACTCTTATTTTTGTATAAAAAAGGGAAAATGTATAACAATACACTGTCAAACAATAGGGCACAATGAACTGTATTAATAATTTTTTTTGTATTTGTACTTTACAGATGTTTAACCTGTATAAAAAAAAAAAAAAAAAAGTCTAAATATCTAGAAGCATCACATAAAGGAAACGGTCTTTTCTTAATTGTTCAGTATAAAGTAAATGTCTCCACAGTGTTCAGAGGCGCCCCAATGTTTGATTGAGTTCCCGTCTCGTTCCTCATGACGAGGCGTTTCTGAGGAGCCCGTCTGTGCCAGAGAGCCATGTTACTGGCACACGCTCCTGGAGCCAGAATAGCAGGAGCTAATCGACAGGAAGCAGAAAGATTTGGCCGGGATTCCCAAATACTTGAGTCAAATGACAGAAATGAATGAGGAGCCCTTGTCTAGTGTGCTGGGATGCCAAAACCTGACAGGGCTTCCTCACAGGTCTTTACACCAGCGCAGGACTATTAGCACGAAGAAGAGATGCATAGAACATTAGAATTACTTTCATGATAAACATACCATTAATGTGACATCCAAACCTTCTAAAAAACAATTCGTTTATACATTCACCTAATGTTCTTACCCTAAAATAAAATAAAACCAACCACATGTGTCTCATATTAGACTCCTTCAGTAGCCCAGGGGTGTCAGACCAGAGCCCTGCAGAGTTTAGATTCAACCCTAATTAAACACACCTGATCAGACTAATCAAGTCCTTCAGGCTTCATTGAAAACTACATGGTGTGTGTGTGTGTGTGTGTGTGTGTGTGTGTGTGTGTGTTGGAGCAGGGCTGGAACTAAACTCTGCAGGGCTTGGACCCTCCAGGAATTGAGTTTGACACACGTATAGTAGCCCAAACTGCATTGAAATCTACTGTTGTTTACTCGTGGTTTCGTCTCTCGCTTGATAACGGCACATTCTCGCTCCAGTCCGGGTTTTCGGTGTGATCCTCGCTTCAATTTACTGTGTGCGCTTTCAGGGCCGCAGCACGCGCTGACGATCTCCGGGATTCCTCCGCGACTCACTCGCGTGTGTGTATGTGTGACAGCGACGGGCTTTAATGCGGTAAAACTACTCGACGTCCTGTCGCTACATTTGACAGTACCCTTCCGTAAAATAGTACGGGGCTTATTTTTTTATGGACCGCTGAGTACTTTTAAAACATTCGACAGAGGGACGATTTTAATTAACTTGGGCACTATTTCGCTCCTCTGGCCTCGTCTCTTCCACATACAATGCATTCCAGTGTTGCTCCGCGCGTGATGTGGCCGGGTCTGCCTGCTGTTCCTGTAAACTCCCGCCTTTACTGAAGCACAGAGAAATATTGAGAGAGGCTGACTCTGTGCACAATATTACACTGCTGTGTTTATATGAGAGCGGCTACTGTTACAAAAAACGTCAAAATTAATAATGTGAACAAGAATAAACACATTTATTGAACATGGTATGGTATTGAGCAATTGTATTGTTCGATGTCCCTTGAAGTGCACTGAACACATATGTGAGATCACAACTACAGTGTTATTTTATAGACTAAACATGAAGTAGTCTGCCTGTCTTATTTACTCGCCCTCATGCCGATATGCTGTCAGTCCTATGGAAGACAAAAACAGAAATCCAAGTTATTTAACAGACGGAATTAACTCTTCTTAGATATCACCTCTATTCTGAATATTCAGATCAATGAATATACTTCGAAAAGTAATTTAGCTAATAACAAAGCTTTTATGTGTTTGGCTGTTACGGCAATGGTGTTTTGGAGGCCTGAAAACACCAAAATCTGAAAACAGGTTCAAGTTTTTGTATTTGCGACGTCATGCGACTGCGTACAGAAATATGTATGTGCAAAGTGGTTTTTTTTTTTTTACGAAGTCACATCGCTACACACTGGCATGGCATGCATCACACATTGTTTTTAGTCATTCCCGTCGATCGACGTGAACTGGGAACGTTTTGTTTCCTGTACGTGAAACCTTTTAGTTTTTAGTGTAGTCGTTATCATGTAAACATACCATTTTTGTGTGTTTGTGTCTTATTTGGAGGACAAAGGACGTGGTGGATAAATTAAGCATTAATATTCTTTAAAAACGGCACAAAATGACAGGCTTGGAATGACACGAGGGAGTAAAAATGGCAATTTTTTTTTTGGTGAACTATTCCTTTATTGAACCTTTATATGAGTAACAAAACCATTTTTCTCTTTTACTTCTATTTGCAATAAAGAATTCACAATTGCATTTATCAACGGGACTATCAGTTTTCCTCCATTCACCTCTTCAAAACACTTTCTTTTAAGACGTTTCTCTATGACATTTATTAACACCAGTGTGCATTAGGATTTAAAGGTCCAGAATTGAAAGCGAGCGATATATCTTCCCCTCAGTCTCGCCATATCTTAAAAGGGGTTAGCTCGGTATAATTTCATGAAATGTCAATTAATCCTTTGCTCTTTTGCTGTTTTGCATATCGCTCTTAACAGGGGGCGGCAGCGGCAGCTCCGCGTGAGGAGGGACCGTCGATTTCGAGTTGTGGGGGGAAATGAGATTCCTGCGGCCCTAAGTGACAGTTTACGGTCTCTGATTTGGTTTGGGAAGAGATTGCCAGGCAACAAAACCAGCCTGAGTCCTGAATGAAACAGCCATCTGTTCCGCGGCCCGCTTAAACTGAATTAATTTCACATAATCCAGGAATTCAGAGCTAGATTGATGTCTTGGGTAAAAACGCTGTAGTTCCTGGAGCCCATCTTGGGTCCGTCTGATCTTATAACCTGGCATCGTGTTATTGTCTTTTTGGAGTATAGCATATCTGGTGCGTTATGAAAAGAAATAGAGCATATTTTACATTTCCTTTATCCCAAAGTACAAATCCTGAAGATCTCCTTTAAACAAAAACACTAAGCGGACAAAGGGAGAGTGGGCCGGTGCATCTGCGGTGTAAACCAGGTCACACAAGACTAATCCCTCTGTGTATATGTCATGTTTGGAGGGTTTACCTCACCAAAATCCAAAAAGCAACGTGAAGAGGGCAGCTTTGAGTATTGTGCTTCTGTTCTTTTGTTGTTTTTGAGGTGTTTGCTAAGGAAGCATCACTACTACGATTGCTCACTTATTGTTAGGTCTCAAATTGTGTGACTTGTTGAGGAGTCTTGTCTTTTTAAGCGATTAGGCTTATTATTTTCACCTGATGATGATATAACGAACAAAAAGAAAACCCAGCTACCAAGTCAAATGCAACATAGCTGCATGTTGCTGGAGCATTTTTCACAGGCATGCATCAAAATATCATTTCATCGTTTATTTATTTATTTATTTATTTTTTGCATCTTGCCTGCATGTAGTAGTGTTCTGATTTAAGGTTCATAAAGTGATCTTTCTTAAGGACAAAAAAAAAAATAATCAGGAACACTTAAGGGACCAAATAGCGTGCATATTACGCACATGGCTGTTTTATTATTAGGCCTCTTTATAAAACACATATTAATGCATTATTCCTGATCTTCAGTCTCAAACTGAGCTCATTCTCGCGTGCTTCTTCCTCGTGTTCGTCAAGATCATATTTTTAGAAGAAACAAGTTTTAATGAAGAAAGCCAGGAAAAGGGTGTTTGGCAGGGTGTGCTATTTTGAGAAATGCTTTATAGTGCTCTCGCCTCTACAATTTAGAAAGGCATCGACAAGCATAAAGCAATCCTCTGTCAGGAAACACAGCGATGATGAGATGCATAAAAGATTTTCGACAACAGCAGTATCTCTGTATTAGGGCTGTATTTAAGTGTGTGAGTGAGTAAAAGCAATAATTAGACAACATACCACACTCAACACTGTCATCTAGTGGGTGAGGATGTGAAGCAAACTTTAATGATAACTGTTAAATAAAAGAAAAAAGATGTGGCATTTGTGATAAGTATTAATATGATCAAGACGAGGCTTGAGACATACTGCCTCATTTCAGAAGCACTTTGATCACATGTGCAAGTTAAAGTCTAGATCTGGTAAATGAAGACCGGTGAAGAATCAGATTCAATACTGTTCAGATGTTTGGGGTCGGTGAGATTCTGTGTAATAAGTCTCTGATGCTCAAAGGATGCAGTGTTTGATCAAAAATACAAATATTGTGAAATGTGACTTTTTTTAAAATAACTGTTAAGTGTAATAAGTGAAATGCACAACCCTTCAGAAATCAGTATAATATACTGAATTGCTGCTCTAGAAACTTTCATATTATTATCAATGTTGAAAACAGTTGTGCTGCTTCATATTTTTGTGGAATCAGTGATGCACTTTTCTTCAGGATTCTTTGAAAGAGTAGAAAGTTCAAAGAACATTATTATTATTAAATGTGACAATTTGACAGGGTTATTAACTAAAACTAAAACCACAAAACAGTTTTTGTTACTTAAAATATTAAAAACGTATTTTATTTCAGCTCATTGTCAAGTACTAAAATAACTGTACCTAAAATGGAAATAATAAAAAAAAAAAAATATATATATATATAGACATTAAAAACAAAAACTAAGAAAAATGACAAAAACTCACAAAAGAAAAAGAAAACTAAAACCTTAAGTAAAATGAAAAAAAGAAAAGATGAAATGATACTAATCCAAAATATTAATAAAAACGAAAAAAGTATATCAATACTTTTTTTAATGTCTAAATTTTAAAGGGAGATATTTCATAGTTACTCTGTTAATCAAACTGCAGGAAATTAAAATAATGAATAAAAAATATTTAAACTAATGTAATAATTGATTAATAATTAAATTGATTTAACTATATAAAAATAAATTATCTTTAATTAAAGTTAAGGTTACTTCTCTCAACTGCATATATTTTATGGCTACTTATATTTTTACTCATTTTAATGTTTTTTTTTTTTCTTCATGAAAGGACAGTGAAAACATGATGTCGATTCAACATTCCCCAGTAATGAAATTAGGTGTTAAAAACTGGAATACAGACATTATTTAACAAGTCAAAACTGCTATGTTTACTCTCTCGGTTTGGAAAAGAAACGACCTGTAAATCACTAACCATTTTCTCCAGATCATATATTACTTCATCAGGTCCTGGGACTCTGGGATGATCCTCTGTGGTCGAGGCTGCAGGAAAACTCATAAAGTTCGGAGGAAAAATGGATGGAGCTGAACCTATGGAGAAATGATGATGGGATCTGCAATGACACTGAGACTGGGAAGACAAATTATCTTTCACAAGGACAATGAATAGATTTATTTTTCTTCATATTTATATACCAGATTTAGTGAAATGCATTTGTTTACCTCTGACATTGAAAAGCAAGCATTATAATCTGACGGCTCTTTGTAGAGTAAATTACGGTTTGGTGCTATATCACATTTCAACAGAAATGTCAAGTCTTCTCAAGGCACTTGAGAGCGGTTCCTTCCTCTCGCCCCTCTGTGGGCTCTTGTGTTGCTCAATGGTCCTGGAGGAAGAGGGCACTTACTGAAGGACCCCCAGGGCCACTCGTTCTGCCGCTCTTAAATTCACCACGGCACGTGAACGGACACCCGACGCCTGATTTATGGACCTCTCTCTCGCTCCTTCTCTGTCTTCTTCCTCTGCAGCACTGTCATTAAGCATGTGTCCCGCTCACACACATCACATGGACGTCTTCACGTAGTATTTGTTTTCATACTGGTTCATTTGTAGCATTCTGTTCAACTATGCACACCTAATTAACTTTAATAGTTGAGTTCATGCCTTTCACCCTTTAGTTGTGGGGTATTGTTTGTTACTACGCTTTGGCTGGTTGCTGTTCTCTCTGTTTGGATCTTTTTGTGGACTTAACCAATGAAGTTGGATGCAGGGCAGGAGTTTTGCTGAAGTTTAAAAGATTGCATCTCCAAGACTACGAAAGAAATTTGCTGTATTTGAGACTATATCTGCATATGTGACGCTTGATACACTTATTCAATGCAGCAGACGTCATGCTCCTTCATGAAGGATGTCCTAATATGTGTATGCATGTATGCAAACATCAGATGTTATATTTATTTATGAGGGATGATGCATCAGTCTTATGTCATGATTTGTCATTTTTAGTTGTTTAGTTCAACATTCTCCAGTAGAAAGGTCTTACATTGTAACATTGGTTTAGCACATCGGATATCAGTAAAGCAATGCTGCAATAAACTAAAGAAAAGATTAATATGTGAGTAAATTTAGAGAGAAATCTGGATTAAAATGTTTTAACTGTTCGAACACAGTCAGAATCTGCTCGTGTTGAGAGACATGCTCAAGCTTGTAGTTCTAAACACGCTTAATAAACAGTGTGTCTTGACAGTCAAATGTTATGCATTCTGTTTAAAGACTTTTGGCCCCTTCAGCCTTCCATAGAACCATTGTGTTTATAAGCATATTAAGGATCAGCTAGTTGGTCATGCACGCAGTAAAACCCAGTAAAACATGAATGTTTATGAATGTGCTACAGAAAGTTTTTGTGCCACCTAGTGGTTTGGAGGAGAATCAAATACCTCTTTTCATGATTTAGCTTGTCAACTAACAGGTATTTTACTGATGAAATACTTAAATTTTATAGAGGAATCATATTGTTATTGTATTTGATGTTAATTTCACTCCTATTGTAGAATGAGCATTGAGAAATGCACATAATCGATTGAGAAATGTACTGAAAAAATGCACTTAACCAGATGTTTGGGAACATGAAAATGTACTGCATAGCAGGAAGAATGATGTTGCATAGCCAATCTTACACGAGCATTTATTTTGTGATAAAACAATCCCTGTAAAGTTACACCAACTGAAGTCAGAAAATTAGCAGTATAGCCAGCATACTGATGAAGCAGGTTGACCTAATTAAGGGGAATTGCCATTGTGTGCTGTCATGCTCATGTAAGGCAAGTGGGAAGGTTTTACTGACGAAGTCATCAGCAGGAAACTGATTGAACTAGTTTACTCATCATGTAGTTTCATATTCATTTTACATTATCTCTCTCTCTCATTTGAATATGCTTCCATCCTTCACCATCCCATCATTACTCCAGGTCACGGCTAACACATCAAGATTTATTCATTCTGACAATGAGCTCCTCTCTCTAATTTACTCATTGAAATTAACATGATTGACGGTCATTTTATCACACTGTGTGAAGCCCCTCCCTTCCCCCACCCATCTGTGGCCGTGCGATCTGATTGGCCGAGATAGGCTGTAATCATTGACAAGCCCATTAAAAGAGACTGTGAACAATTATCTTACTAATTCAGAAGATTCTTTTTAATTTGCCACCATATAATTGTCAATCCTGAAAGTTTAATAGTTATTTTTTCTCCATGCAGTCTTTAAGTGTGCAGGTCAGGGATGGGTATTTTGGGCTTGCAACCTTCTGCTGCAGTTTACTTGGAAATCAATAATGCAAATCTGGAGGAGGAATGTGCTGGTCAAAAATCTGTTCAACAAAAGTTAATTTTAATAGTCATCATTTATATGCAGAAACTTAGAGAGTCTTGAATGCAGACCTATTTACTGTCATTTATAGGCAACATAAAATATAATTACATCACAAATTAAACAAAACATACCAATTCGTGGTATAGTGTGAGTTTGCAGGCGTCATTACAGTGTAAACTGATGGACATACAGAATCATGCCTGAAACTGAAAACTAATAACTACAGTAATATTCAATTCTCACTTCGGAAACTGTAGGCTTCCACACAGACGAGCACTGCACTGCACACACATCAACATATAGGGAAGGGCGGGGTCTCAAATTAAAGATGAAAGATGCAACACAACTCCGGCAGGGGTTACTCATAATTAATTTAATAATAATAATTAAGTTAATTATACCGGAATACATAATAGATGAAACCGTTTTGCTGCTACTTTGTTTATGTTTTTAAGGGTGCAGCTAATTGATACACAGAACCATTGGGTGAAGCAGTCATAGCTGTGCTGTGTCGTGAATAAAACAACTGCTGACCAATCAGAATCGAGGAATGGAACTAACCATTTTATAAAAGCATAGATATTATAAATAATAGGAAATAGTAATGTAGGACATTTTTTTGAAGAAAAACGCAATATATAAAATAGGCAATATATGGTATTTGTGTGTACAGCTAGCAACAAAGTATGGTGTGTTAAATAAATAAATGTATAAATAGTGTTGTGTCTTACATGTTTATTGTAAAGTTAACTGTTCATGTGATGGATTGCCTGAGGGAAGAAACTGTTCTTATGCCTGGTGGATCTGGTGCTCAGTGCTCTGTAGGGCTAACCAGACAGCAAAAGTTCAAGGAGAAGAGCAGTGGAGAGAGCACATAGCCCTGGGGGGCGCCAAGGCACCTGTATATTTTTAATTTTTTTGTAATAGTTCCTTTTCTGACAAAAAGAATTAACAGATAAATTGTTGTTTCATTTTACCCTGTTTTTAATGCAAACTTATACAAAAATATAAATGAAAATGTGTTCTTGGTTAACATGTCCCAGTATTTGAATTTCATTTTATTTTCTTGTATGTTGAGTTTTCTATTATTTAGAGCTACTGTTTATTTATATTACTGTGCTGTGAGTTCAGTTTATTTAACTATTAACCAATATATGCCATTTGTTTTCATATATTGCTTATAACAATATGCTGATATAAAGGAAAAAAATGACCCTGAAAATCAATTCTAGGGGTTAAGTATTGCTGCAGTACACACACAGAATGCATATTTGGTCAACAGATGCATGAAGCTTAATATCTTCAGTAAAAACCAGGACCCAACTAAACATTTGACATGAGACCCTTGGCATGCAGAGTTCAACAGGGCCTTTCTTGAATATTATTGCACAGATTCTCCATCCCGTTCCCCTCCCACTCACTTCACCTCTCACTGCAGGCAATTCAATTACCTCTCATGCAAATTACGGGCGCTTTCATTTGGAAAGCCACGCCTGGGCGCCTCATAAGACTTTCTTACTCCCTGATCTCCTTTAATTAGCCCACTAATGCACCCGTCTGTCATGCTTCTGAGCGCCTGAAAGCAGCATGAAGAATGGAGCCACTTCTGATGGAGGGATGGTGACAAGAGTGGGGGGTGTAGATGGGGAGAAGGACAAAAATAGCACAGGACCCTAGACAGTAATGCTGAAAGTGTAGTGAGTGGAAAAATGGCCTTTAACACATGGATCAATAGCACTGTTGTTGAGCATCGAACATCCTCTGTGTGTCGCTTAATGTGTAAACAGGTTTAGATAAAGAAAACAGTGCTCTGAGAACACAGTCCAAATGGCCTCAATGCCCTTTACCAACACAAGTAGCCAGATGCTTTGAGTAGCTATTTTGATACACATTTTGCTATGCAGTAGCTAAGGTGCTATGACTGTAAGTATGTTACAGCTTGGTTGAGGATGTGTTGTCAGGGTGATGCTATGCAGTTGCTAAGGTGTTCTGATTTTTGACTTTTGTTAGCATGTTGCAATGTGGTTGTGGGTGTGTTGTGAGTGGTTGACTGGGTGTTGTATGCACTTGCTAAGGTTTTCTTTTTGATTTGAGTGGTTAACAGGGTATGGTTGTGCGATTACTAAGGTGCTCTGGCTGTTTTAAATCTTGTTACCACATTGCAAAACAGTTATGGGGTGTAGTGGGTGGGTGTCATAGCGTTGAGTTTTTTTATCATCATGTTGTAATACAGTTGCAAGGATGTTGTGAATGGCTATCAGGGTTAAGGTGGTTGCTAATGTATTCTGAGTGGTTGCTATTACTTTGCTGTGCTGTTTGGTTAAAATGGTTAAATACCTTTTATACGAGACTAAATCGTTGAGCAGGAAAAAATTGCTAGTTACTTGGAACAGTAATAGAACTCTTGGCTTCGCAAGCAGTATGGCTTTGTTTGAGTAAACATTTGCACAGTTCTCTCAGCGGGATTAACTAGCAGCACATGCTGTGATTGCAGGAGTCTGTGTTTTTCCATGATGGGCTGAGACTGGTGTAAAGAAGGATATAATTAAGGCTGGGTATCAATTCAGATCCTGATTTGATTTCGATCCTCATGCTCTCGATTCGATTTCAGTTTTCATGCTTTCGATTCGATTCTCAATTTATTTGATTACATTCAGTGAATATAGTTTTAATACAACAGCTATTGATAACATCAGTTTACAAATGGTGAATGAATAAAAAACAAAAATTAAGAACCACAGGACTGTATTTAAATTATTATTATTATTATTTTGTATATGGTCCTTTTTTGAACAATAATAGGGTCCTATAAAATGAAAAAACTTACTGTTGCAAATGTCTAAATAACGTGTTGTGCATGTGGGGCAAAAAGTTACAGAAATAAACCGATAATGTACAGCTCATACATCTTTTTTTGTACATCTTTTTTTTCTCTGCGCTTACAATTTTGGCACGATTCTCTCACTGACTGAGTTTTGCAAGCACATGAGGGAGAGGGCGGGTCCACCACCTTCTTGTAGCTAATCAAATGAGGCTCTCGCTGACTCTCCATTTACTCTTATCTGATTGGTAAAATAAACATGTCATATGCCAAAACATTCATCTTAATTTAGTTCCAGATCATTCTCGCTGCAAATCACTGTTCATGCTTTCAAATCACTGTTCACAGGCTTGCAGTATTTTTGACCGTATTTTAGCAAAAACAACATGCCAAAAGTGTGAGTGCAGAAAAATGGAAAAATTAATCTGAAGAATGCAGATCATATTTATTTTGCTTTAGCATGAAGCTGCAGTTTCACAATACTTTTTAATACAATTACACTTATGAGTAACAGTAAAATGCTGCAAATAACTTTTTTCTTATGCTTGAAACGCGATTTACACATTTACAAAGCTTATCTTGCGCATTAAAATTTAATTTACACTTACAATTTTATGTACACTTGCACAACTCCTACCCTGCATATGCAAATCTATTTGGAATTAAATTATCTTCATATTCTTGTCACCAGTGTCTCTGCCATGATAAGCATTGAATGAATGACAGGCTTTCCGTTTGCGTATAAGAGTAGAAGAGTAATAATATGATTCACGTTAATCAGATGTTGTTTTAAATGTGTGCTGAAATAAATAAAGGAAAAGATCAATTCGTGGCTTTTGAGAATCGATATCGAATCAACACTATAAAACAAATTATAAATCGAAAAATTGCCCAGCCCTAGATATAATGGTCATGAATAAAATGTAACAATTATGAAATTGGATTCATTCATTAGTGACGGACTTTGGGGGCAGTCATGGCGTAATTGTTAGAAAGTTGGATTTAACCCAAAGGTCATTGGTTTGAGTCTCAATTCCAGCATGGTGTGACGATTGGGTGAATGAAGGACTGGAAACAATAGCGAGTTTAACAATTTAATAAAAGTAAATAAACAGGAGTACAAAGACGATGCTGGGAAGACGACAATCCAAGATGGCGGTGGTGAGGTGGTGAGGAATCTGGATGATGACGGTGAGAAGGCAGCAGGAGAGGATGGCACAGGAACTGCGGGGAATAGAGCTGAAGGTAAGTCTTTGTGGCTGAGTGAAAGTGCGGAGAGTGGATGAGGTTCCGGGGAAAACACGAACATCCAAACGCATACAACACTGAAGCCAACAGACAGAGGAAGCGACATTAAACAACGTTCTCACAAACACAAGACGTAAGACAAGCCAATATATAGGGAGTGAGTAATGAGTGACAGCTGCTGCTGATGTCAATTAACGAAGACGCCCACAAACTAATTAGTGCAGTCGCGAAACCCACAGACTTCACCACAAAGTGCATAACCCAGAGATCATGGTTCTCCTCTCCTCCGGACTATAACCTTTCCAGTCCACCAGGTGCTGGAATCCTCGTCCCCTCCGTCTCGAGTCCAGAATACGATTTACGGAATAAGTCGGTTCCCCATCTACTAGACGCGGCGGCGGGGGGGAACCGGAGTAGGCGGATTAATACGTGCATAAAACACAGGTATAATTTTGGACACATGAAAGGCGGGGTGTATCCTCCTGTACTCTGGAGGTAGTTTGAGGTGGACTGTCACCGGACTAATGATCTTGGTAATAGTAAATGGGCCGATAAATTTGGGAGCTATTTTATTAGAAACGGAACGCAGAGGAATGTTACTGGTAGAAAGCCACACCTTTTGACCCACGACGTAAACCGGAGGCTTTGACCGGTTGCGATCGGCCTTAGCCTTAGTGCGTTCCCTCATCCGGATCAGAGTCTCGCGGGCTCTGGTCCAGGTGCGGTGGCACCTCTGGACAAACGTGTGAGCAGATTCCATACTGGGAAAAACTGGTGGCTGGTAACCTAAGCTACACTGAAATGGAGAAAGGCCTGTATCTGACACTGGCAACGAATTGTGTGCGTACTCCACCATAGAGAGTTGTTGACTCCAGGAAGAAGGATTCTTGGAGACCAAACATCGCAACGTCCTCTCTAAATCTTGGTTGGCTCGCTCAGATTGTCCATTACTTTGGGGATGATAACCCGAAGACAGGCTGACCGATGCTCCTAGCAATTTACAAAACTCTTTCCAAAATTTGGATAGAAATTGAGATCCCCTGTCAGAAACCACGTCGACCGGGAGGCCATGAAGCCGAAAGACGTGATCTAGGACTGTGACCGCTGTCTCCTTGGCTGTTGGTAATTTGGGCATGAAGGGGAATGAAATGTGCCGCCTTCGAGAACCGGTCCACTACGGTCAAAACGACCGTCATGCCATTAGAGGGCGGGAAGGCAGTAACAAAATCTAGTGTGATGTGGGACCAGGGTCTCGAAGGGACAGACAGCAGTTGAAGAAGCCCATCAGGAGGCCGGTTAGATGACTTACCACTGGCGCAAACTGAGCAAGCCAAAACAAAATCGGGGACATCACGAGCCATACGTGGCCACCATATACGTTGTTTAACCAACCCCTTAGTTCGATTTATCCCTGGGTGACAAGCCACGTTAGAACAATGACCCCACTGGACGACCTCTGACCTTAACTCCTCCGCACAAATAAATGGTTCGGTGGACAACCGGACGGAGGCGTTACCCCTTGTAAGGCCGTCTTGACCTTCGACTCGACCTCCCATACGAGTGCTGAGACCACTAATTTCTCAGGTAAAATACACTCGGGAGTCACCGGGCGGGCGGAGGGATCAGAAAGACGGGATAAAGAATCGGGTTTGACATTTTTGGAACCCGGGCGGTACGATAAAGTAATCTCAAAGCGACCGAAAAAAAGTGCCCACCGAGCCTGCCTGGATTTGAGTCTTTTGGCAGTTCTAATGTACTCTAAATTCTTACCTAAGCAGTGCAGACGCGAAACACACAGACTTCACCACAAAGTGCAGAACCCAGAGATCACGGTTTACCAACTGTGACACAGGGATTGATGGAGGGGCAGTGAATAACCAGCACTCGCTTCCACCCTCAGTCCCATGACAGAAGGGGAGTGCCTTGGCTAAGACACTGAACCCTCAACTGATGCCTGGATGCCATAGCAAAAAATGGCCGCCCACTGCTACAGGTGTGTGCTCTTGGATGGGTTAAAAACAGAGTACAAAATCCAAGTATGGGGCACCACACTTGGCTACACATCATGTCAATTTCTCACTCAATCAATCATTCACTCTCATGCTCACTCTATTGCTCATTTGCTCATCCGATCGCTCACTCAATCACTCAATCATGCACTTACTCACTCAATCCCTCTCTCAATCAATCACTCACTCTCTCAATCACTCACGCACTCAATCGCTCACTCAATCAATCTCTCACTCAATCACTCTCTCTCACACACTCGTTCGCTCACTCAATCGCTCATTCAATCACTTACCCACTCAAGCAATCACTCAATTCACAATTCGCAATTCACTCTCAATCTTTCAGTCACTCAAGCACTCACTCACTCATTCGCTAAATCACTCACTCAATCGCTCACGCAATTACTCACTTGCTCAGTCACTCGCTCAATCACTCACTCACTCAATCGCTCGCTCGCTCAATAGCTCACTAAATCCCTCACTCAATAGCTCACTAAATCCCTCACTCAATTGCTCTCTCAATCATTCACTCAATCACTCACTCAACTGCTCACTCAATAACTCTCACTCAATCATTCACTCACTCACTCTCTCAATCACTCACTCAATCGCTCACTCAATCACTCACTTTCTCAAGCACTCACTCAATCATTAACTCAATCACTTTATCACTCACTCACTCTCTCACTCTCTCACTCACTCACTCACTCACTCACTCACTCAATCACTCAATCACTCATTCAATTGCTCACTCAATCACTCACTCCCTCGTTCGCTCAATCAATCACTCAATCATTCACTCACTTTCTCAATCACTCACTCAATCATTCACTCAATCAATCACTCACTCAATCAATCACTCACGCTCTTGCTCAGTCTCTCGCTCACTTAATTGCTCATTCAATCGCTCACTCAATAAATCTCTCACTCAATCACTCACTCTCTTGCACACTCGTTCGCTCATTCAATCATAATTTGGAACAATATAGGAATTAAAATAACATCTGAACACATGGAAACATATTAAAACACATGGATACTTTTAAACATATGATGTTCTAAAAGTTATGTAACAGATTATTTATTAATTTATTTAATTAATAACTGGTTTCAGCATTATTTACAGTCATGAGTTTGTGTTGGTTTGGTGTGAGTTAGCTGTATATTCTCTGGATGTTGTGTCTTGGCTGTGTCTCAGGAGTTGGCAGGCTGCTATAAATCTTGCCGCTATATTTGCACATTCAGATTTTTCCCCGAGAATGAAGGTGAGTTTTTCGGTTGGGGTGCAGTTATTAAAATGGGGAAATAATTTGTTTATTTTGGGATAATAGTGGTTTCTAATCGATAGGTATTTAGGGCATTGTGTGAGGAAGTGTAGCTCTGTTTCGATCTCTCCCAGAATGCAGTGGGAGCAGAGTCTCTCGTCACGGGAGAGCCAGGTTTGTCTGCGCTGGCCCTTCTCTACGGCCAGACTGTGTTCACTGAGTGTGTACATTGTCAATGTTTTTATGAGTTTGACATCAGTCACTGTGCTCAGGTAGTGTGCCATGGTGTACTCTCGATTTAGTGCCGAATAACATTCTAGTTTGTGTTGGGTTTTAATGGTGTTAGTCCAATGGGTGATGTAC
This sequence comes from Carassius auratus, assembly GCF_003368295.1. Lineage (NCBI taxonomy): Eukaryota > Metazoa > Chordata > Actinopteri > Cypriniformes > Cyprinidae > Carassius > Carassius auratus. Next base: position 2,333,220 of record NC_039298.1, on the reverse strand, counting down.
TTGTCTTTCTCTGTGTTGATGATTTGTGTGGGCCGAATGGTTGAGAGTGTGTGTGAGTCCTGAGGCTGGCTGATCTCTGTCAGTCTCAGCACCAGCTAAAGAAGAGGACTCGTCGTGGGGCTCTATAATGGTATGAGCTGAGGTCACCCATCTTTAGGTGTTTCCAGAAATTGATGGCTCTTTTTTTAATCTTTATGTTGGAGCTATTTTTCACTTTGTTTATTTTAGGCTTAAGTTATAGTCTAATTTATTTATTTTCTTTTCTTGCTAAAAGTTAATTTGTTTTATTTAGCATTTATGCTTATTTTTTGTTTATTCACATTGTCGTTTATTGGTCACGTGGTGCTATGTTAATTTGCATAAATAGGTCAAGGTGGGAGGAACCAGGAGGGTTGCGAGGGCATATGGTTTTTTACCACAGCGTGAGAGAGGCAGCAAGAAAAATGTCTGTGAGCTTGCTTATATGTGTAAATAAACCTCAGCGAACTCATCTTTTGCTATGGACATTAGTTTATTTTTGTACCTCTAACCATGCGTAAAGCCTAACCCATGACGTAGCCTCAGTGGCCATTTGAGAAGTTTGGTATTATTAGTTTTGTTTAAGTTTATGGACAAATAGCCACTACAGTTTAGAAGGAGAGGGAATTGGCCTAATTCTGCCCTGCATCCATTGTTTGGTGTTTTTCTTTGGACTTTGAGTATTCTTTTACAGAAATCTAAATGCATATTTTCAATTGGATGTTTTTCCCATTTAAAAAAATCCAATTTTATAGATGGACCCCAGATTTCACTGCCATACTGTCACAAACGAGACAGGAGGCAGACAGGATGGACCGTATGTGAGTTTTATTAGCAGAATGCTCCGAACCAGACGGGAATATCAGAGTGAGAGCGAGTATGGACCAATATCAATACAACGGAAGGATCTCTGATCACAGTAAGTGGAAGTGGAATCACCGAAGGAGGACTGAAGGCAGAAGAAGATTGGCCGATCTTTGAGGGTTCTCAGAAGATTCGCGGATTCTCAGGCGAGTGTTGAGATAGAGTCTGTAAGCCATGTAATGACGAGATCAGACGGAGACTGAAGGTTGAGAGTGGGTATATAAGGGTGAGCAGTGATGAAGGATAGCAGGTGACGGTGATGAGGATGAAGAGATGCAGGAGACGACAATTAATATTCAGGGGATGACGAGCGAGTGGGTGGAGGGAGTGATGATGATGGTGGTGGAATCCTGACACATACGATTGGTTCAATTACTGATTTGAATAGTTTGAGCCAGATTTGTATTGGAATATCAATTTTAATTGATTGTTTCATGTCATAGAAAGCCCTTTGAGGTTTCCCCTTGAGTTCATTCACAGCCAAAGTAAAGTTACCTGTTGGAGTAATTTTTAGACCGAGGTAAGTGTATGTTTTTGTGGTTTCAATGGTTCTGTGTGATAGTATGAATGTGTGAGTTTGTCCCTGAGGTCTGGAACGCTTCTGGAAGATCATTACTTTAGTTTTTTGGAGGTTTACAGTCAGGGCCCAGGTCTGACAGTAGTCCTCCAGCAGATCCAGGCCGTCCTGAAGCCCTTGTTTAGTGGGCGACAGGAGAACCAGGTCATCTGCGTAAAGGAGACACTTTATCTCTGTGTCATGAAGAGTGAGACCTTGAATGGGAGCATGTTCTAGAACACTGGCCAATTGGTTGATGTAAATGTTGAAGAGGGTGGGGCTTAAACTGCAGCCCTGTCTCACTCCACGCCTCTGAAGAAAGAACTCTGTTCTTTTGTTTCCAATTTTAACAGCGCATTGGCTGATTGTGTACATGGATTTGATCAAATCATGGAATTTACCTTCTATTACACTGTCAGTAAGTTTTAGGAATAGTCCTTCATGCCAGATTGAGTCGAATGCTTTCATGAAATCAATAAAACAGGCAAAAATTTGACTTTTGTTTTGATGTACATATTTATCAATCAGTGTTTGTAGTGTAAAAATGTGATCAGAATTGCGACATTTTGGAAGGAACCCAATTTGACATTTACTCAAGACATTGTGTTTGGTAAGGAAGTCTGAGAGTCTTGTGTTACTGTTCACACAGATGCTTCGGTAGTTGTTGGGCTCCAGTTTGTCTCCGTTCTTGTGAATGGGGCTGATGAGGCCCTGGTTCCAGATCTCAGGGAAGAACCCTACACACAGAACATCATTGAAGAGTTTGAGGATGGCCAGTTTTAAGCTTTGCTCTGTGTGTTTCAGCATCTCATTCAGGATGCCGTCAACACCGCAGGCTTTCTTGGGCTCGAGGACCTGTAATTTATCTTCCAACTCTTTTAGTGTCATGGGGAAATCTAAGGGGTTTTGATTTGCTTTTATTGATCTTTCTAAATTGTCTAGTTTTTTGCTTATTTCATTTTGATTAGAGTTTTGAATTTCAGTTGAGCTATATAATTCTTCAAAATGATTTTTCCATATCTCTCCATCTTGGATAGCCAGATCTTCTTGATTTGATTTGTTTAATAATTTCCATTTGTCCCAGAATTTGTTTGAACCTCTTCAAACTGGTCATGCAGAAACTGAGCTTTTTTTCCGGCGGAATCTGGCTTTGTATATCCTCAGTGCCTCGCAGTAATGAAGACGGAGCTACTGGTTTTCTGGTTGATGGTGTTTTTGGTTGGATAAATTTCGGAGGTTTTTTCTCGGAGCCTTACAGTCTGAATCAAACCATCTGTCAGTGTCCAATTTCTTTTTCTTTGGTTTTATAATTGTCATATCACTTCTTTGTGCTGTCTTATAGAATGTAATTTTTATCAATCACTCACTCATTCACTCACTCACAACTCTCTGTTTATACAGTATGACTGCACCACGCCAGCTGTTTATTTAGCCTAACCTCAAAAGGTGGTGTACGGAGCCCAGCACGTCACCTGTAGGAGAAAAAAATACAATCGGATGTACTCACAAATTCTTAAACTGTTCCCTTGGTTTAACAAATCGTGCCCACGGATGAATAAACCGTACCCACAAATTCCTAATCCATGCGCACGCTTTCGCAATCCGTTCCCACAGATGTGTAAACTCACGGATTTGTGGCTCCGACCCCACCGGCAGATTCATTTCTGTTTATTAAACATTATTTTTAAGTATCCTAAGAGACCATGATCAGCTTTTAGCGTTTATTTTACATGAACAGTGAAGCGTGCATGTAACTCTGGGGGGAGCTTAGTGTAATAAAATCACCAAAATAAGTCTTAATGTTAAGAAAGAATAGTACACAAACATTTCCAAAACTGTAAAAGGTTATTTAAAAATAAAGCATTCACGAGTTAATGACAAACATTGTTACTGTCTTAAGTGCACTCATTTATTTAGCCTATAAATTAAAATAATAATAATATCATTATTATATTATTATAAAGGTTATGCATAAGAAACTTTTATCCAAAACGACTTACAAAAGAGGAACAAATTACTCCACAGTCAGTCACAATGTCAGGTTTATTATACAATAATAATGAAGTGCTAAGATTATCACAAATTAAACCAAATTTTAATGCAATTTCTTATTAAATCATTGTATTTCACCTCTTACTACACTTTATAGAGAATCACTTAAGACACTTTGCTGTAAACCTATTCCACATAATAATATTGATTAAAACTGTATGTTAACACGTAAGCATGAATCTGTGAGTACATGCTTTACAGATACAGTTACATATTTCAGATATAAATAAAGCAGGATTTGTCAGATTTAACCCCCTTAATGTATGTGTGGGCAGGACTTATAAATCGCTGTATAATATAAATAATCTGTCTCGGTGAGAAGTATTCAAATTACTAATCAGTTTCAGACCAATAGTAAATTACTGTTTGTGCATTTTAATGTGTTTCAAAGACATAGTAATACATAGTTAAATAATTCACTAAATGACCATTCAAATAAAAATTAGTATGCTCAGTACTTGATGTTGAGAAAAAAACTTAATAAAATGCAAATGATTTTTGTAAATCCAGTGCCAAAATGAGTGTACTGATGCAATGCTGCATGGAACTCAATAAAGCCAATACAGTGCTTTGACCAGGTCTTGTACTAGCACTGTTTGTCCAGCAGAGGAGGTTCGTGCATCATGTGACAATGCACGGTGTAAAGTGCAGTCTGTGGGATGTAGCATTAGATACCTGCAGCTGGTCAAAATGAACTGTACTTGTGTTGCTTCTTTCAGCTATCATTGTCGTTTAATTTGCATTGATAATTGATTGCTTGTCATTTATTAAAAGTGACATTCAGCATACTAATAGGGACACCCATCACTGAACTGAACAACTGACCAAAAGGTAGAAATATCATTAAGCTGACAGACAGACAGACAGACAGATAGATGGATAGACAGAAACTGTGAATTCTGTATCATAAGTAGTATATCATTCCAAATACTACAATCTATTGACTCTGTATAATCCCAAGTTTTATCAAATTTGGATTGTAGATCATTTTAATTTCTGTACTTATAAATATGAGCACATTCTTACACAATCGTTCCAATTTAAATCCACAATCTGTAATACATTTAGAATTTAGAATTATAGAGTCATAATGTTATTTTTAAGAATTAAAAATAATGGCATTTTAGTCAAAATATCAAACTTAGTATATCACTTGTTATGTAACAGATTCAATATATTATACACAATTACAAGTTCTATTAAAATTGGGTGCTATAATTCCACATTGTTCTGTACTGTACTGTTTTATACAGTTCAAACTCTTTAATTCCACATTCTATAGGGTGTAATATATTAAATCTAGATATCAATTAAAGAACAGTTTCCCACTTGAATCCCAAGTTCCAATTTCCAAATGTTATTTAGACTCAGTCTGTTTGTGTGTTCAATCACAATTCATACAAGTTCATATAAAACATACTGAAATGTTTGCAGTTATGTTTTCTGATGTGATTGGGTTGGTAGAAATGCTAATTACTGTGCTATAACACATGATAACACACACTGATGTATGATAGTCTAAAGACTGTAAAGCCTTTAAAGAGAGTGTTTAAATCTGCTTCAGATAACAAAGCTATAGGCTTCAAAGTCCTTTCAGTTGTATTTGTTTCCAGTAGTGTGTGTACACACATCACTCAAGATTTAGTCAGGATTCATGGAAGGCCGAGCACATTAAAACCTCTAATCTCTTCCTCATTTGTACAGATGTGCACGGCATGCTTTTTTCAGTACTAAAGGCTGGGGGAGAGTTTGAACAGGGCGAGCGGGAGGGCTCTGCAGAAGTGTCACCCAACCATGAACAGATCCACAGCTGTGTGTGTGAAGTGTGGACCCAGAGAGGTTTCCTAACAGCTTCCTCACACACGTTTAGGCATTTTAAAAACATTTTACAGTTCTTTGAGTTAGAAGATGCACCTGTGGTTCTCAGCCTTTTTGACTCGAAGAGGATATTTGCTCTCTGATTTCTGCTGTTAATATGACAAAGCTGCTTGTTTTCACAGAGACTGGGAGGGCTGAAATAATATAAAAATGGGAAATAGTAATGTTGAAGTTTTTTATTTGTTTGTTTTAGTATTTGAATGACAGTTTTATATATAATTAAACAGTTTGAAGTCATCTTTGAGATCTCTGCATGGTCCCCTGGTTGAGATCCACTGAGGTTTATAGTATTGAGAAGTATTAACAGGCCACTGAATAATTTATTATCAAATGTAATTTTCTGTAAGTAAATGAGCGTCAAAAACAGATGATAGCATATTTTTATAATAATTCCAAATTCTACAATATATTGACTCTATGAAATTTGGTGTGTATTATTCTGTTCATTGATATTTGTACCACGTTCTATAATATAATGAACATATAATTAATAAATTATAGAAGTCGAAATGTTATCTGGTTATATCTAAAATTTTGAATTCTAAATTTCTGAATCTATAATTCCACATTCTATAATACTGAATCTATAAATATGAGTTCTATAACATTTTCACACTATAATTCCAGGTTTGGTATTTAGACTCTTCAGTTCCACATTCTATAAATTGTTGAATCTATAATTGCAAGTTCCATAAAATATTGACTATGTAATTCTACATTCTAATAAATGTCATTTATAGATATGCGCACATTCTCACACAATAGTTCCAAGTTCTGTAATATTTAGATTCTTTAAATCCACATTCTATAATATAATGAACTTAAATTCTATAACATTTGGACTCTATAATTCTATATTCTAGAATATCGAATTTTAGTAAAAAAAAATCGAATGATTATATCACTCGTTATGTAACAGATTCAATATATTATACATAGAAGTTCTATTATAATTTTACACTATAATTCCACATTCTATAATGTATTGAATAATTACAAGTTCCATATCATTTTAACTTTATAATTTCTCATTCTATACTGTAATAGACTGAATATAATATATTACAGTTTTTTTCAATCGCTAACAAGCGCTTAACCATACTTCAGATACTTTTTCTAAACTCTTAACACAGACTAACACCTACAAAACACAATTGGCCAAATGGATAATTTTCTTCTCAAAAACACATTTTGTTAAATATATACTAAATCTTCATTTCAAAATAGAACACATCTTTCTCTGCACACACCAACTTTACCAAAACACTGGAAATCTGACTCAAAATTAAATTATCCTGTCAAAGAATAACACTTGTTTTCACTTCAAAAGGTACATGCAGTCAATCAAAGTACACCAGGTTTCAAAATACTGGCTATTGTTGACATTACAAAAACGGCATAGACTTTTATGTTTCAGTTTTACAGGTATTTGCATGCAAAACATGCAATTCATTGTTTTACACTAAATTTCTTGGTTAGGAACCGTATGTCCAAATGTACAGTAATGTTCACATTCAAAAGCATTCCAGTAAAAAGCTATTTTTTTCCTTTACTGTTTACTGCAGGAGGTACAGTAGAAACACGGTATGATAGAACAGAAAAGGTTTGACAGTATTGCTTACAGTGAACAAAATATCCATGAAACACATAAGAGCATTCTGAACAAAAAACAACAGCAAAAAGCCCAGATAAAAAGGGGGGGGGGGGGGGGTCAAATAAAAACAATCTCTCACTGCTCCTCTCACTGCTCCTGCTCCTCTCACTGCATCTCTCACCGCTCCTCTCACTGTTCACTGCTCCCGCTCCTCTCACTGCTCCTCTCACTGCTCCTACTCCTCTCACTGCATCTCTCCCTGCATCTCTCACTGCTCCTCTCACTGTTCACTGCTCCCGCTCCTCTCACTGCATCTCTCACTGCTCCTGCTCCTCTCACTGCTCCTCTCACTGCTCCTGCTCCTCTCACTGCATCTCTCACTGCTCCTGCTCCTCTCACTGCTCCTGCTCCTCTCACTGCTCCTCTCACTGCTCCTCTCACCGCTCCTCTCACTGCTCCTGCTCCTCTCACCGCTCCTCTCACTGCTCCTGCTCCTCTCACTGCTCCTGCTCCTCTCACTGCTCCTGCTCCTCTCACCGCTCCTCTCACTGCTCCTGCTCCTCTCACTGCACCTGCTCCTCTCACTGCATCTCTCACTGCTCCTGCTCCTCTCACTGCTCCTCTCACTGCTCCTGCTCCTCTCACTGCTCCTCTCACTGCTCCTGCTCCTCTCACCGCTCCTCTCACTGCTCCTGCTCCTCTCACTGCTCCTCTCACTGCTCCTGCTCCTCTCACTGCTCCTCTCACTGCTCCTGCTCCTCTCACTGCTCCTCTCACTGCTCCTGCTCCTCTCACTGCATCTCTCACTGCTCCTGCTCCTCTCACTGCTCCTCTCACTGCTCCTGCTCCTCTCACTGCTCCTCTCACTGCTCCTGCTCCTCTCACTGCTCCTCTCACTGCTCCTGCTCCTCTCACTGCATCTCTCACTGCTCCTGCTCCTCTCACTGCTCCTCTCACTGCTCCTGCTCCTCTCACTGCATCTCTCACTGCATCTCTCACCGCTCCTCTCACTGTTCACTGCTCCCGCTCCTCTCACTGCTCCTCTCACTGCTCCTGCTCCTCTCACTGCATCTCTCCCTGCATCTCTCACTGCTCCTCTCACTGTTCACTGCTCCTGCTCCTCTCACTGCATCTCTCACTGCTCCTGCTCCTCTCACTGCATCTCTCACTGCATCTCTCACTGCTCCTGCTCCTCTCACTGCGCCTGTCACTGTTCACTGCTCCCGCTCCTCTCACTGCATCTCTCACTGCTCCCGCTCCTCTCACTGCATCTCTCACTGCTCCTGCTCCTCTCACTGCATCTCTCACTGCTCCTGCTCCTCTCACTGCTCCTCTCACTGTTCACTGCTCCTGCTCCTCTCACTGGGCCCCTTGCTCTTACTCTTCCTCGTCCATACATTACAGTGTTTGTCTTTTTCTGTTTCTGTTTCCAAAAATATCACTCTTCAAAGTCCTCCTTTTATTGTATAAGTGTCAATGTAATAGAAAAAAATAACCCCTGCCATTGAGTCTAAGCCGGATTGGAATCAGTTGTGGTTTGCCCAATTTACACAACATAAATCAGCTAAGATATATTGTTTTTGAACTGATATCATTGCAGAAGCAGATGTTTTTATACTGTATCTAAGGTTTGGAACATTGTTTTTGCTATTGTGGGATGTTGTGTGTTAACATTTGTAAATACTACAAAAACGATCCATAATTTTGTTGGGAGGTATAGCTTGTCTGTTCAGAAAATGTAAGCATTGTGGAAATGTGTTCAGTGACTCCTTATTGTATGAAAACGACATGAAATGTGTGAATGGTATGGCCACAATAGACAGATGCTGTGCTAATTGTGTTTAGAGTTTTGAAAATGTTGAAACTGCTTGGATAAATGCTTGTTAGCGACTGAAAAAAACTGTAAGATCTGTAAAATGTCTATATTGTAATTTACTGTTTACTATCTAATTTACTCATTTACCGTACAATTCAGTAGTGCTCTATAATTCCACATTCTATAATATGTTGAATCTATAATAGCAAGTTCCATAACATATTGACTGTTATTCTACGTTATATACAGTTTTATTTATAAATATGAGCACATTCTGACACAATGGTTCCAATTTAAATCCACAATCTGTAATAAATTTAGAATTATGGAGTCATAATGTTATTTTTAAGAATTTAAGTTAATTATATGGCATTTTAGTCAAAATATCAAACTTATTATATCACTTGTTATGTAACAGATTCAATATATTATACACAATTACAAGTTCTATTACAATTTGGTGCTATAATTCCACATTGTGTAATACTTTGAATCAGACCCTAAAATTATTTACCCTAAAATTCAGCAGTACTCTATAATACCACATTCTATATAATCTTTAATTATAGAACATTTCGGTTTCATAATTCTATATAAATTCTATAAAAAATACCACAGAATTCTTAGTTCTGTATTTACTGTATAATCCGAGTTCTGTAACATTTCATCTCTATAGTTCTATGATAACCTGACTTTATTTTTTCAAGCTTTATAATATACTGAATGCATAATAATTTTCTTTTCAGGTGACACCATGAGACAGATTGGTCTTCACGAGGGAGAGCTGAAAACTGTCTGCTGGTTGTAGTTTTTATTCTAACCCTTCAGCAGCAGTGCGGTGATATTACGTGATGTCTCATCCCATCAGCAAAGCAAACAGACAGATGATGATGACGGTGGGCCTCTGGCGCCCCCCTCTGGCCTGCAGCTATTGAAGCCGTCCACGTGGGGCCAGGGGTAAAGGGTGAAACAGCTAAACTCTCTCTTGGGTCCAGTCCCGCGCCGAGACAGCGCTGACAGAGGACAGACAGGAAGTGGAGAGCAGAGGGGAACGTGGACGTCATAACAACACCACGTGGTCCTAATCCATAAAGCCAATATAGTTACAGGTTCCATTTCCATAATATATTGACTATGTAATTCCACATTCTAATAAATTTGATTTATAGATAATATTTAGATTCTTTAAATCCACATTCTATAATATAATGAACTTAATTTTTTTGGACTCTATAATTACTACTCATTCATTCTAGAATATCTAATTTTAATAAAACAAAATCAAATTATAATATCGCTTGTTGTATAACAGATTCAGGTTTTGGGTGATTTGCCCTCTAGCACTCATATTCAATATTTCTTAGTTGAATATTTTGCTATACACACACACACACAGTAAAATATTGAAATATATTAAATCTATTATTTCCATATTTTAGAAAGTTTTGACTCTAAAAATACACTGAAAATATTGGTGTGGACAAAATTTTCACAAATTGCTAATACATTTGACAAAGAAAGACAAAGAAATTAAATAAAAATGTTAAATAACAAAATATATCTCCAATGGTATTTGTTTTATTTGCAAATTATAAAAAATAAGTGGTTAAATATGAGTTCAAGAATACATTTACACTATAATTCCAATAATATTTAGATTATATTTATTCATTTAACCTTTTTGGATGTTAACAGAAATAAAATATGTGCTGATTTGTCATGAAAATAACAGACATATATTAATTGTTCTATAAATAGGTTTCAGTTTCTACATAAAAGAAAACATATCTTCAATTATTGGTTTATCTGATTCGCCCTCTGTGACAGAGATATTATTATTACTACAGCAAATAACATAAACCCTCCAATATGAAATGAATATGAGATGCACCATATGTTTAATAAAAAAACATTTACAACATGAAACAGGAAAACTGATATTTGACTTTGAGTCGATTATTTCGCAGAGTTGCAAAAAATGCACTTTGCGTGATGATATTGCAATTTAAATTGAATCGTAAAAATAAAAATATAAGAGAATTATAAACCAAGCATGAAAATAGTGTTCAGTGTGACTGATGCAAAGTCATTAAAACCTCAAGGTCATGGGTTTGATTCCCACTGATGTCAAGCACTGGATAAAGGCATTAAACATGCCTGAAAAAGCACAGTGTACAAGCTGAACTGAACTTCCCATAACACTGATTGAGAAGAGCATGATATACACTAAGCTTTACAGGTTTTAGACAGCACCCCATCCACTGCTCGTGCTAACAGGAAAAGAGCCCCGTCGGGGTGTGACGGGTGTGTTTGCCCATCAGGCTTCGCTGTGTTTGCATGAGTGCATGCGGTGAAGCTGACGAGATTAAGAGGTGGCTGATCGTTCTCTCCGCATAGCCCCAACATCCCCTCGACTCGGCCCTTCTCACGCTCGCAGTTCAAAGAGACAGAGACACAGGCGTTGGAGGGGAGGGGAAGTGATCTCTGGCTTCCTCTCGCACTCTTATCTCCTGATCTTAACATGCCTTATCTCCTAATGAACGTCCATGAGCTCCTTAAGAGCCGCTCTCAGTTTTATTATGGCTTTAGGGATTGACTGAAAGATTTAGATTGAGTTAAGACTCAAACCAGGCTGAAGAAGACTTCAGATGTTACATACCCTCAGAGAGGTTTATTCTGTCATATAAACTCATATTTTTCATGCTCACTTAAAATCCCGTAATGCTAATGTGCTAATGTGGAAAGCTATAGACATATTAAACACTTATTCACTCATCTTCAGCATGTTTAATTTCAAATAAAACCACATGAATACAGCATAGCTTCACCTCACTGACTTTTTAAAGCAAGTAATATAAATATATCTATGTACTTGCAGATATGAATGAAATAAAACTTGAAGAATCACTTTACTTTAAAGTACATTTGAAATCATTATATTTTGATACTCTTTTAATAATCATATTAAAGCACACTTGAAGTACTTGATTATTATTTTGATTTAACTTTTAAACCTAAATGTACTAAATCGCAGCTTTGTTGTTACAGATATATTTAAATACAGGACTGAATGTTCAATAGAAATAAATTATATATAATAAAAGTATATTTTAGTTAATCATAAACTAAAGTAGATGTCCAGTGTATAAAACATGTTTCAAAGACAACAGAAGCAATTATGAAGTTTCATATACAATATAAGAATACTTAAGTGGATTAAAAAGCAGTGTAATGTTTAACTAAGGGCATTTAATATAAATGTAAACTGAAATATTTTCATTTAATTCCAGCTAACATGTATATATATATATATATATATATATATATATATATATATATATATATATATATATATATATATATATATATATATATATATATAGGAAGAGAATGGCTCCAGTAAATATACTGAGCTGATACAGGCAATCAGTTCTTGACCCTAAAAAGACTAAACATGCACTAATTCCAGGCAGAAATAAAAGACAGATGATCAACCATAAAATCAAATGAAATGGAGTTTCTATGGCAGGAAAAAAAAAAAAATATATATATATAAAAACTGTGACATTCACTACATCTCATAATGATGATGTACCAATGGATCAGATGAAGCCTAACTTATTAGACATCCTTTAATTAGGAGGGGAAAATATCTTCTTTTTCTCATACAGAGCAATAAAATAAAATTGAGAGCAAATATAATGTAAACTTTAAACGGCTATTTCTACCTGATTTAACATATAAACATAGTTTTGTTGGTAAGAATGAATGTACAGTAGGTTGCGTCAACAATACTAAAGAATATTTTTGACTAACCAGTTAATTTAGATGAACTATTTTTATTATTATTATTTATTTATTGAAACTTATCTTGATATTTTCCTATTTATGTTTTTCTTCCAGAGAAATTTCTAGTAATCTAGACGTCCAGAAGAGATCTCAACAGATTTTATAAGACATTATAGTGAAAAAGTGTCCCAATCAACCTGAATTCACTTCTATAGCATATATAGATTTTTATTTTTTTATTTTATTTTTTGATGGCATTGACAATCAGTGTAATTGGTAATGGAAATTATGAAGATAAGTTAAATAAAGTTAAAATAAAATAAAATAAAAATATTTGATGAAAAACTAAAAACAAGCTGAAGTACAAAAATCAACTGAAAAACTAAAACTGAAATAAAGCCAAACAAACTTGTTTTACAAAATGACAAAATTATATATATATATAAATATAAATATAAAATAAAATATAAAATATATATAAATGCCAAAAAATGTAATGAAAACTCTATATGTTGATAAAATATAACTAAGTAATAACAACTTGACAATTTATTATTCAATTCAATTCTTTACTCCTTTATTCCAGGAAAACAGTAATGTTTTAATAGGATGCTGCATCAACACAGCACTTCCTTTTCCGGTCTGACACACTG